>NW_003852417.1:13244286-13248260 GCF_000181295.1 Otolemur garnettii
AGAACTAGCTACTGGTCATGGATTAATCACTGAAGATTGAATTTTTAATAAACCTTAGAAATTTGAAGATCATATGAGCATTTTATTTGGAGGAGCCCAGTAAGTAGTGTAAATATTTTATTTATAAGTTAAGAACTAAGAGACTGACCTAGACCTTTTGAATCAGGTATTAATGTAAGATACCCACAGCAAGAGAAACAATGATGAAGAGTCGCAGAGTAATAAGATCTGTGGTGCCAGTGCGTGTAAAGCAATATGAGATTGCTTCGTGAGAACTTCCCAGAGACTTTACAAAAGAGAGAAAATGTGAATGAGATATAAAATTATGAGAAGGATTTTCCAATTAGATATAGATGTGGAAGTAGGAACTTCTATGCAGAAAATTTGCATATACAAATGCATCGGAAATATGGAGGAGTGCAGTTTAGAACAAAGATTCAAAAAAGCATGTTGGGACTTGTTTGTAAGACACTTTCTTACGATGCCAGAGGGTTTGGTATTTATCCATAGGCAACAAAGAGCTAGCAGGGTTTAGAAGAACATATATTATATTTAAAAACAAACAAACAGACTTTCTAGAGTTCATCCTTATAGTGACATCTGTGAAGTTTCCTTGAGTTTAGATCGCATCATCTTCTCAAAACATACACATAATTTGGCACAATGGACACTGTCCATTGTCCCAGCCACCAAGGCTCAGATAATCAGCGAATATGAAGATTCACATATATGATTTTTAATGCAATTGCTGAATTGCATCTCAACAGTTATTTTGTTAATAAGAAAACATTGCAGATGTTACCAATGAGAGGGAAAAGAATCACTAACAGGTTTAAGTGAGAGAATGAGAGTAAATAAACTCTAAGGAAATGCAGAACATCAAAATGTTGAAGGAACTTCATGGAATAGGGATGATCAGAGATTAATTTTCAGTGACTTATTGTCAATTTGCAATACTCTTTAACCAATAGACAAAAATAAATCTATACCACAAACGGAGTAGAAATGACTCCCTGCCTTTGGTGTCAGAGCTTTTAAAGCTCTTTTGTAAATCTCTTTAAGAAGTCTGAAGACCAAGTAGCCACAGAAATGGCTAATTGTAAGAGAAAGGCTGCAGCGCCTCAAGTCAGTCTCCAGGGAAAGGAGTTTGATCTCTCTAGAGTCAGCCCCTGCTCTCTTGGGTCACACCTTACAACAGATGTCCTACAAATAGCTCTTGGGCTTTGAGCCTGCTCTGGCCATCAGGCCTCTGCTAAATGAGTCCACTCACTCCTGCTAGATTCTCCAAAAAGATGATTAAATAAATTATATAATAATTAAATAAAAAGTAAGTTAATATTTCTGCTTGAGGTCCTAAGTGTGTGTAAAGAAAGTCAGGACAAAAGCATCAGTCCACCGATTACTCATATCCTTCTACTGATTTCTTACATCCTGCCTTCAGTGTAGCAATTTAAAGGAAAATTTTCAAGTGTCCCAGAAGGTCTTGCTCCCAGAAGGTGCACCCTCACCAGGGCAGCCATGAATGGTGCAGGGACTTTGACCAGCCAAGGACCATGTAGGTGGGAGATGAGGAGGTTTGAGAATTACTTAGATTCAGCATTAGCACAAGCTTTCCACACTAAGGGGGGAAAAAAGAACAAAAAGGAAATAATAAATACAGCTATAATCCAAATATGTCTCTAGCTGCAGCCTAGTTCACTGTCAGTTTATTTCATGTTAACTCTTGAAAGGTTTCTTACTCTTTGGTTTCCCCCGTCCATTCCTGGCTTGGTGCACTTGGCCAGAGTGCCCTCATCAGGAATCTGCTGACTCCACATTGCTATAGCAAGGCACTTTTAACATTTATCTTACAATTTTCTACCACTTCATGGCATACCTCCTCCTTTTCTTTCATAATAACAACACAATAATAGCTAATTTAGTATTGACTATTTACCAGGCATTATGCCTCGTGACCCGTGCATTAACACCCATCATTCAGTTCCGAAATGAAAAGGGGGCTTGTTTCCTGGTGTAACACTAGGGCATATGTTACATCATGGGGGGTTGAGTAGAGAGGCCACTTGGGGCTCCCTGTTCCTAAGGGGTACCCCCCATCCTGAAGATGCCATTGAAGATTACATCACTGATTCTAAATCCCTCCCACTGGTGGTGCTGAGCCTCTGTCTTATTCCCTAGCAGATGGCACTAGGAGGAAAGGGGAGAGACCCCAGAAAAAGTTCTTGAAGAAGCAGGAACTAACTCACCAGGCAATAAAAGATGCAGGAACTCTGTGATACTCATGATATGAGATTTATGGAGTCATCACCTGTCTTCGGTTACCATTCTGCCTCTCTTCATAACGACCTTTGTCCTGAACTTTGTGTGACCACAGAGAGAACAGGGGCACCACGTTCTAAGACCACACAGCACCACGTTCCACACAACTTCACTTGCATCCCAGGGAGTAAGCACCACACAGATGGCCCTTGAGAGAATCAATAAAGCCCAAAGAAAATATAAGTGGATCATCGTCATTGATACTGAGGGGCCTCCAATAGAAAACAATATAATAACTGAGGCAGCATAAATGCCCAATGAGTTTGTCCTTTGTGCTGGTGCAGACACACAGCCAGAGACCTAACCCCAGGAGGCCACACTGCAACCACACACAGCTTCCCATATGCTCTGGGGCCTCCCCACGTCACTTAGGCAGTTTCTTTGTGCTTTTTATTAGCGTGGATAATAACTTACTAATGTGTTTGTTGTATCATGTTCCAATCTGCTTCACGTTTTCTCTCTCTTGGTCTCTAATGGTATTTACTGGCAATACCTTCAAGTCCAAGTGAAATAAAATTTCATCAGATTGATGTCTATTCAAGGACATTATTTATCTAGAATATTAAGTAATATATTCCCTCTCTACATTCATGTATCAATGTGATCACATTATTTTCCCACACAATTCTTCATTTATTGCAGGAAAATAATGAATTCAGGGAAAATCAGTTTGCACAAAGTGCCATGAGTCTTTCACCAGGTTCTTTTAATAATGTGTATTTTGCAAGATCACGGTCTGAGGACTCAGTATTCCTGCTCAGTACACATGTGGGTGTAATAAAGTGAGGTTCCCAAATGGTCAACGTAGATAACATGGGCTAAATTTGAGTGATCACCTCTGATGTGCTATGCTCAGTCCATGAACTTTGCGTGCCTTACCTCTTTTTCTTCTTCTTTTTGAAATTTCAGGTTAATATGAAGGTGCAAAGGATTAGGTTGCAACGTTTGCGTTTGTTAGATCAAGTCTCCATTGTCATTGTGCCCCTCACCCTGACGTTGTGCCCACTAGGTGAGAACATACCAATCCTCCTCCCTCTCATTGAATCTTCACGGTAACTCTGTCAGGTCAGTATCGTACCCCCTATTTTATAGATAAGAAAACTGAGCTCAGAGAAATTAAAGAAAATTTATAAGACCACACAGTTCATAAAAGGTAGAATCAGTGTTTATACTCACATCGTGTTTGACTCCAAAGCTTTTATTCTTCCTTCTACGTGAGGCTGCCTCTGCCACAGCTTGTATATGAGTTTAAGAGCTCAGGGTTCAGCTGGAGGGTGGGGTGGAGGGATAGTTGGCACAAACAAAAAGGTAGGCAACACTGCAGACTCTATTCTGCATAATAATAGCAAGATGGGTAGCAGTTCAGAGAAACAAGAGAGTTTTGAGAACTAGGGTAGCCAGGAAGGAAGAACAGGGAACAGAATCTACTGAACAGAGCTATTGCCTTTGTGATCAGTGTGTGATTATTCAATGAGTTAGAGAAAGAAGGAGGACAGGGAGATACTTAACTCGTGAAATCTGAGTATTTACCAAACCCTTGAGCTTTGTAAAAAAGGTCGCAAGCCAAGGAAGCCCAAGTGCCCATCAATCCATGAATGGATCAATAAACTGTGGTATATGTACACCATGGAATACTATGCAGTCCTAAAGAAAAA
>NW_003852417.1:13248536-13267773 GCF_000181295.1 Otolemur garnettii
ACAAGGGTACAAGTGAACTTTTCTAGAACTAGAATATAAATGTTTTGACACAATGACTATGCAAATGACATGAAATTTATGTGAACCATCTTGATGAAAGTATTTCAAAATGTATATGAAAACACTACATTGTACCCCATGTTTGCATTAATGTATACAGCTATCATTTAATTAAAAAAAGATTTAAAAAAAAGGTCGCAAGCTTAACTTCGAATCAGATGAAAAATTACGTCAATAATGTTAGAAATAATAGCCCTGGGATTATCTTTTGCACGAATTTTTAAACTTGGCTACATTTAGATATTATCTAGCGTGTTTCAAACAAAATATAATATACCCAGGCCATAATCTATAGTAATTATATGAGAGTGTCAGGGGTGGGACCCAAGCATTAGTAATATTTAAAGGACCCTAAGTGATTCCCCTGTGGAGCCACATTTGAGATTCAGTGATAAACCTTTGTCTTCCAGGTGGCATGTGTGGGGTGACTTATTGCAAGAAGCATAAAGTTGCATTAGACATAGGCTTATTTAGAGATGGTAAAAACCTAAAAACTAATGAATTCTGGTGACGATGACTTTTTCCGAAGTATATTCTGTGAAACATTAAGTCTCGGATATACTAGCAAGAACTAAATCTAAGAAGAATAGAACACACTATTTCACACACATTCATGTCAACCACACAGGGGTCTTTGCATATTTTTGTTATTGCTATTTTTTTGACTATTTTTATCTTAAAAACTTTTTCAGAGCCTTTAAAAATTTTTTGGCCACATTTCTATTAAAAGAGAGCATTTAGTATTGAGTGCTTTCTGAATTGATTTCACTACATTTATTTGAACTAGCGCTTCATGGAATATATTCTAGGAAATGAGAAAAGATTAATAAAACTAACCACAGCTTCATGAGTCATAGGTCGCCTATGAGTTACTTTAAATCTATGATACTGTTCCTATTTGATTTGGTCCACGGAACACACGGTGATTAGATCTCAGTACACCCATTTTATGGATGAAGAAATTGATGCTCTAATGGTTAAATAACTTGCTCAAGTTCATTGCAGGTCTCGGCTCAGTAACATCTCTCTGGCTCAGTGACATTCCCCTGTACTAACAGCTTCCGTAGATGCTTTTAATAAAGCCCTTTACATTATAGGTACAGCCATAAGTAAAGGTACAGGCATAAGGTACATATAGGTACAGGCATAAGTAAAGAATTCTTATACACTCGTAATATGGACCACCACCTAGCACTTTGCATTCTTTAGGCAGAGCAATGTTGGGGCTAAATTTTCCTATTAAAGCTTCTCTGGACTCCACTTACCTGACTAAATGTATTTCCTGTGCATTGCAGAATAAGTTCCCACAATCACCTGCAGCTCCTTTTGCAGTCCCTTAGGGAAACAGGCTCTCTCACCTCGCCTCACATGAGCCTCTTCCTGCCTCCCCGGGCTCTTAACTTCTTAGGTGGTTTCTTCAAACAAACAAGCTCTAGTGACGCTGGCTTTTTTTTTTTTTAATAATTGAATGACTGTGCAGGGTGCTGTGGGAATATGCATGAAAGCCTAATTATATTTCCTGCCTTGCTGAGTGCACGCTGGATGGAAAGATGGCTCTGCCTGTAGCATAAAACATCACAGGGATCAGATCGGTTCCCCTGCATTCGCACATGCTGATAATCAGCTCTGCACATAAACAGGCCGACGGATGAAGCCCGTTATCTGAAAAGGTGTCCTCATCCTGTTAGCATCTGTATCTGTCTTGACTTCACACTCTCACTACAGACTCCGCAGCACGCTGGGCAAGCCAGATCCTCTCCTGATTGGGCTAAGTCAGGTGTTGGCTGGAACTAGGCAATGCCACGCTTCATTTTCCTGGAATCACAAGAGAATCAACCACTATCATGAGCAGCTTTGTCAGATAACAAAAACGTGTGCTTTCCAGGGCCCAGACACTTGGAAGCTCTCAAAATGCCCCAAATGCTATGTTGGTGCCATCCTCATTTCTTGAGCAGTAACCATATTCTGGACACCATGACAATCACTAGACACAAAAACTAGCATAGAAAAGTAGACACTACGTGAGCCCTCAACAGTTTCTGTCAGATAAAGGTCAAATTTTAATTCCTAGGCCTCACTGAGAACAGCTTTGTGTTTCCCCTCTGATTCCTGGCACTAGTGCTGATGGGTGAGGCTGCCGGAGAAATGGATCTTGAGATACAAGAGACGTTTTTGTAAATATGCCACCACAATCATTCCCCAGGTGCCAACCACATGCATAACACACTTTAGTCACCTGTGATCCTACATTAAATAAAACAAAATGCCTTTCCTTTTAGCAGGAGACACACAAACTAATGAAACCCTGGGTAGAGGCCTACGGAGAGGGCAGGGGGAACATTAGAACTCCATCGACATTCAAATCTCATATGTTTATGCAATTTCCAGGTATTCTGCTGGGGCAGAATGGTACATTGCAAGTGGAATCAAATTAAGAGGGGTCCACAGAACCCTGTGATACGCTCCTACTTCAATTAGTGCAGCTTCTTCTATCTCAGAAGGAACTGACATCATTTCTGTTCAGCTGTACACTCCCCGGGCCTCCTTAATACAGCTTCGGGGATTAAATGTTTCCCGATAGACAATGCAGGTGTCACTTCTGAGAAACGTGCACACTCTGTTAACACTAAAGGTGGCAGCCAATTCTGGAACTATAATTGGAGCTTTTCTTCTCCATTCCAGTTGCATGATTTCTCTTTCTCTTCAGTGACTTCCCTAACTTTATAAATGAATACAAAGGCTCAGGCTCATGCTGCCGCAAGAATATTTGCTTAATCCCTTTAGCCATCTGTAAAGCAAGAGTAAGACACTCTATCAAACCATCAGCAGAGTGTGTGCGCGTGTGCCAGCATGCTGCCGACACTACACCCGGGGAAGCCCACCTGAAAACACATTTGTATTTATTCCAAGATTTAAATAATACAGGGAAAAGCCCTTGGCTTTGGGTCTAAAATGCTGTCTGGGCTGGTTATTCTCACTGGCAATTTGCATAGGACCGTGGTCATTGGTTTTTAATTTTTCTTCTAGGCTTAGGATGACATTATGCTTAAGAAAGTATACTATGTACAATTCTAGAATTTGCTTTAGCCAAATTCAAATTCTGCGTGGTGTTAACTCATTTGTTTTTCATTAAGTTCTTTATTAACAGCCAAATCCCTTGATTATGACACTTCTCTGAACTTTCTTGTTAATCTTACTTACAAGTCACATAATGCCTGAATACATTTCTCTGAAATGTTGTTGAGATGAAAGAGCTGACAGTGACAATAATTAACTTCTAAACAAATATGAAAATGAGAGGGCCTTGCAAGTACCCACCCCCCTCAGTGCAAAGGACATATGACTAAGTCCCTAGGACATTAGTTGGCCAGTCTGCCACCCTTTGAGCTGGGAGCAGCCCCGCCACTGATTTTGGAAGACGTTTTTTCATATTGTTTGGCCTATTTAGCCTTTTCTTTTAGTTCTTGGGTTTAGCGAACACACATATTTTAACTTGCTTTTCACACGTTCGGCCCCTTAACCATATGTCCTCCCATGCAGTTCTCCACAGCTTACATGGACAGGGAAATTCTTTCTAGGTAGGGACCAAACTGAACGGTTTTCTTTTCCCACCTCCCACCCCATCATGATGGGTTCCTGCACACAGACAGTGAAAAACCCAATTGGTGCTCCACATGTCTGTGTTGAAGTGAGGTTCATTTGCTCACAGGATATTCATCACAAGTCTGTCAAACAAAAACTGTGAAAGTGCCATGTGATTGGCTGAGACCGTCTGTGCCATAGGAAAGAAGAAATCACACCCGCTCAAGTGCGAAGTCTGGCATCCAACTGACAGGGCTGAAATACTGGCTCTGACATAGAGTAGAAGTAACTTTGGACAGGTTACTTGAAATCCCTAAGTCTTCATCTCTCTGCATGTGAAGTGTGGGGAAAAAAATGAGTAATTCTCCAGTGAGAGACTGCAGATGTTAAATAGCATAATACAAGTAAAGGACTTCACCCAGAGCTTGGCAATTGGTTAGCCATCCACGGGGATTACAACCTTTATCAGCAGTTCAGATGAGATATCTCTGAGGTGTGGTGCTTTGGGAAAGCTTCCTGCAAAGAGAAAATACAGAGTAGCTAGAGTTGCCTAAATTTACCTGCGTGTTCTGACTGGTTTCATATGTAACAGCAATAATGATGAGAGTGGAGCTATAGTCTCAAGGGGGTCTTGTCTCTTAACTCCCAGGGGTGATGTGCTATTATTTTCCTCTGACCTTTCCCTATAGCCTGTACCCATCTCCCAGGGGACAGGTACAGCAGGTGGCTGGCCAGCACCCTGCCTGTGCTTAGTTTTGTTACCCATGTGGCAAGGGATGTCTCCAGAGGGTAAATTCCCAAATCCTATTAGGAAAAAAATCAACTCAAAATATTTCTTCAGTACAGGGCAAGTACGAGGCTGTGCAGAAACGAATATGTATGGGCCAAACATGCAGCGAGGAAAGGCAAGTACAGATGGAAGATGAGATTTGGGAGTAACAGAGCAGACGGGGTGAGTGGCGGGATGCAGTGTGGAAGTGACTAATGACAGTCTGGTGTTCACGTGCTCCTGGGTATGGGAGGGTGGGTCGATCAGGACTATTTAAAGAGGTGGACCGTGATCTGAACTTTTGAACCTCTCTGATGCCACATGTTATACAGTTTAAGAGTAATCTCGGCTCCGCGCCCATAGCTCGGTGAGTAGGGCGCCAGCCATATACACCAAGGGCGATAGGTTCGAGTCGGCCCAGGCCTGCTGAACAACAATGACGCTTCAACCAAAAAATAACAAGCATTGTGGTGGGTGGCTACATTCCCAGTTACTTGGGAGGCTTAGGCAAGAGAATCTCTTAAGCCCAAGAGTTTGAGGTCACTGTGAGCTGTGACTCCACAGCACTCTACCAAGGGTGACATAGTGAGACTCCATCTAAAAAAAAAAAAAAAAAAAAAAAAGGAGTAATCTGTTTGCAGAGTTTAACCAGCTTAAAAGGTATGTGTGTGTGTGTGTGTGAGTGTGTGTATGTATACATGTGTGCATACCTGTGTGGGGTTTATTTGAACACTATGATGCTAAAATCAGACAAATAGAATTGGCAAGAGGTCACAGGGCCTTTCTGTCTTATTGGATAATAGCTTAATTAATCCAAACTAGAAAATGCTGGAGCAAGTAAACACATAGATTGATGAGTGTGCTGAACATGTAGCATGTAGGGGAAGGGGCACCCTGCTGCGGAAAGACCTCTGTGCAGGCTGAGAGGTTGCCCTGGCTTCAGGTCTGGCACTGCCATCCATCAAGTGTGATGCTCAGCCGGGGTCCTCAAAGGGTGGGCCCCGACCAGTAGCAGCAGCTTCACCTGGGGATGTGCTAAAAATACAAATTTTCAGTTTTCACCTTAGGCCCTCCGATTAAGATGCGCTGAGGGTGGGGCCCAGAAAACTATTTCAACAAACACCACATGTGATCCCGAAAATGCTCACTTCTGAGACCTTCACTGCAGTGAGGAGCGCCGGGGAGGAGGCTCTGACACGCTCTGTATTTGCATGTGTTTGCCAGTCGTCGTGTTCTGTCAATGTGAAGGGCAGGGGCTTCTCATAATCAATTTTTCAGTCACAGATAAAACATCTCTTGGTATTTCCTGGACTTCTATGTCCTTCTGCTATACCTAGATCACTCCAAAAAGACAAAGTGATTGGTTACTAGAGCTCAGGATGTGAATGGGTTCTGTGGAGAACACTCACAGGTTTGAAGACCATCCTGTTCCTTCCTTTAGAGGTGATAACAGCACCATTATTTGGGGGCCCCATCATTGGCTGAGGCAGGGAGTGCTGGTGATGAGATGGGAAGTCTTTCTTCTTTCCTCCTGCCCTTCAGGGAGCCATTAGGGAGCTACTTTCACATCTCACCATAAAATGCTGCCTGCGGTGATACTCAAGTCATTATTTTCCCATCCAGATCATAAATGCATATTCATCATTGGGCCTTAGATTAACCCAGATTGTCAGCTGAGGACCAAAATGCTACAACTAAGACTTTTTTTTTTTTTTTGTAAATTTCAGATTAATATGAGGGTACAAATATTGGGTTAACAAATATGTGGTATATGAATACCATGGAGTACTTACTATTCAGCCAACAGGTAGAGACTTCACGTCTTTTATGTCTACCAAGAGACTTTTCAAAAGTTAACACAGAGATTGAACTCTCTTTATAAGTAGAAAGAGAAAATAATCCATTAGCCATACAATTAATGAAGCTTAGAAGATCATCCTGGGCAGATAAGAGTGCAGGTGGATTTGCCCACCATTCTGTGTCATTTTCTGAGAAATGTGCCTGCTGGGACTTGAAAGGACCAACTTCTCCCAGAAGAAAGTCTGACCAGTGCTTTGGATTTCCTAGCTCTCTCCTGTCCTCACCTGGGATTTATTTCTCCATTCTTGTTTCTCTAAATTCAAATAGTTTCTCAGCACTACCCTGCAATTCTTATAGGCAACATTTATAATTTTTCATTTTTCTCCCAACATTTTTCTTTCTCTGTGTCCTTGTCCCCTTATCCCTATTTCTCTCTGTGCTATTTCATTTTATCTTATTTATAACTTATACTGTAAATGTGCTTCCTGTGATAACTTTATACGATACGTCATTTCTGTGATGACAATGGACCAACTATTCAGGAAATATTATGTCTGCATCTCTTTGATCACCTCCCACTAATTCCTGTGTCACAGCAATTATTTGTAACCAGCACTGTTAAAAGCAGCACGTCATCTAAAGCATGAGGAATGTGTACTTTTAGATGATATTACACTGACACACATTCTTAATATAAAGAATTAAATGTACTTAAGACCCAATGATGGAAGTTCCTTTTCAATGAAGTAGAAGTTTTATTTTCAGGTTCTTTATAATGTTTTTCATTTTTCATGGTCTGCTTACTTCATCCCTCACTATCTTCAAATAACCTTGTACAATGTATGTATTAAAATAGTCCATTGTGTTCTGTACAAATTAAAAGTCATTCACTCCTCAAGCTCTTATGTGGGGCTGAGAGGTTAACAGCTCAGAGTCAAGGGCTGTGGACAAGAAATCAGGGAATGGTCTTTCCTGACCTTCCTTTTCTTTTTCCTTCCCCTCCCCTTATCTGCCCTTCCCTCCCTTCACTGCCTTTCTCCTCTACTCCCCTCCACTTCCCTTCCTTTCCACACTGTTTGTTTGGTTGGTTTGTTTGTTTATTTTTACAGACCACATTAAATTATATGACATAATTCCTTTTTTTTTCTTTGACACAAGATATCTCTCTATTACCCAGGCTGGAGTGCAGTGGAGTGAACATAACTCTCTGTGACCTTGAACTCCTGGGCTTAAGCGATCCTCCTACCTCAGCCTCCCAAGTAGCTGGGGCTACATGTGAGTGCCACCACACCCAGATAATATTTTTTAACTTTTTGTAGAGACAAAGGGCTTGCTACATTGGCCAGGCTAATCTAGAATTCTTGGCTTCAAGTCATCCTCTGGCCTTGGCCTCCTGAACTGCTGGGATAATAGACGAGCGGCTGCACCAGGCAGCAACATGTTTTGATATCCATATGCATAGTGGAGTGATTACTACCGTTAAGCCAGTTAGCATATCCATCTCCCCACATAGTTAGTTACCTTTTCATTTTTATTTTTCATTTTTGTGTCAAAAGCACCTAATGCCATCTCTCATTGCAAATTTTGAGTATGCAATACAGTACGGTTAACTATAGTCCTATACTGTAGGTAGATTTCTAGATGTATTTATTCATCCTGTATCTCTGCAACCTTGCATCTTTTGACCTTCCCTCTCCCCACCCCTTCCTACCCCTGGAACTAATTCTAATCTCTGTTTCTATTTTCAATTTTTTAAGATTCTACCTGTAAGTGAGAGCATGAAGTATTTGTCTATGTCTGAGTTACCTGTTACAATGTCCTTTCTGCTCATCCATGCTGACACACATGGCATGATCTCTACTATTGTTAAACTTGAATGATATGCTATTATATATATATATATGTTTGTGTGTGTATCCACATATATACTTATATATATATATATGCACACAGTTTCTTTATCCATGTATTTGTCAATGGACACTTACTTTCTTTTTCTCAGCCATTTGAATTATGCTTCAGTGACAATGGAATGTGGACATCTGATAAAAGGCACTGATTTCCCGTCCTATGGACATACACCCAGCACAGCGATTGCTGGTCTCCATGAATTCTATTTCCTCTCTGCTTTCTGTATGGACACAGACGGTTACTGAGTTGTCTAGATCTCAGTATTGTTCTTCAAATGTTATCTGTCAATTTTACTTCACATGACTCTGGGAACCAGATAACATGATACACAGGAGATGCTTTTTACATCAAGTTTCCATTCTCAATTCCCTACTTGACACGGCCACTTGAAGATAGTGGAGGCATCTCAAAGCGCACTCTGAACTCATCCTACCCTCCCCAAACCTTCTTCGCTGTGCTACTTATTTCAGCATGTGGGACCACCGACAGGAACTCAGATGTGACTCTGTGTTCTTCACTTTGCCTCAATAATTGTAGCAAGCCAATCAAAAATTCCTGTAGGTTCTACTACTTCACCTTGCCTCCCTTCTATCCAGTCTTTTCGTTCTATCTGTAACTACTGTAAAGGCCCAGTTCTTCTGATGACCACATTACTGATGATGCCTCTTAATCCTGGCCCTACCTCTAGTCCTGCCTTACTTCCATTTATCATTTTATAAAATAAATAAGGAAAAGAATGATCCTCTTATATTAAAAATATAACCTTTCTATTTTTTCTTTGTGTCATTCAATGGCTTCCTCCTGCTTCTAAGATGAAGTTAACCCATTAAGAAGTCTTGAAGGCTGTTCTTAGCCTGGCTTCTAACACAAGGGTTATTTATTTATTTATTTTTGGTTTTTCTTTTTCCCAGGGCCTTTCCAACATGCCATGTTTTCTGTCACCTGTCAGACTTTGTTCTTTTCTCTTCCTAAACTCCTTTTTCTATACTCAACCTTCACTTCTATTTGCTTTGTTCCATTGCCAAATCCAACTCATTTAATTTTACAAATTATTTTCCATGAGTAGCACCCCTTGATCCTTCTCTTTACCCCTCCTTTGTCTAGATCCCATTGCCATGTACCTTCATAGCAAGCTGCAGATCCTGCTAGAATTCTTAACACCGGTTAAAATTCCTCATTTAAACATCCTTCTCCTGAACTGAACTGTAGATTCTATATAGTAAAAATAAATGACTTATCTTGTACGTAACTGCTTCTCCAGTGACTAGCATATTCTCTGATACATGTCTATGACATAAGCAGATTGTTATAATTATTCAAACGAAAATAAGACATGAATGTTTCCTTTAAGAAACTGAAAATAATCAAATGTTGCCAACCATGATGACTCAATAAAGCAATATGGCAGGTGACTGGTAATAACAGAGGTAATACTAGTAAGGCAGTAATCTTTGTATAGTGCTTACTCTGCTCTTGTGCTGTACTAAGCCCTTCATATATGAGCTGTTTTATCCTTACAACTCTTTGAGGTTATGACATGATAATATTATTTTTACCCTCATATGACATGGAAAAGGGCTTTCATGACTTGTCCACAGCTGCTCACCTGTACATGGGGACCCACATTCAAACTCCAAGGCATCTGGTTCTAGAGTTCATGCTCTTTTATCTCTAGGTTAAACTGACTCCTTCAACAAGTGAGCACTATATATTTATTGAAGGCAGGAAAATGTAAAGAAAGATGAAAGTAAGGAAGACAAAAAAGGAAGGATGCCAGGAAGACGACAGTGAAGTGAAATTGGGTCTATCATAAAAATAAAGGGTAAACGATGGGCTGACTTTGGGCATGGGGGTAAGAGACAATTTATGACTGATGAAATCATCAGACACAAGGGTGACGGGGCACAGTACTTTGGAATCATGTGAACAGATTGTCTCACTCCAGCCCACACCCCTCATCTGAATTCCAAATACACAAAGGCCACCTTCATTCTCCACTTGGATCATTCCACTGAAAGCACATGTCCTGAGATGTACAAAAATAAGTCTTGATTTTTTTCTTTGCACCTAAATCTGTTCTCCTCAAAGTCTTGTTATATTAGCTACTAGCAAGTTCACCCTTCTAGTTGCTCAGGCAATTAACTTGGTAATCATCTTTAACTCCTTCCTTGCTCTCATAATTAATATACTCTTTATGGTGGGAAACCCTCTTCTTTAAAGTTTATGCTTATTTGTTTATATTTAATTTTAGAATATTACAGTGGTACACACAGTTTGGTCACATGGTTTGTTTTGTACAGCTCTTAACTTTTCCTTGAATGTAGCCCTACCCCTTCTGACTCCAGATGGCCAATTCCTCATTCTGAAGAGAGGGAAGACTCCTCAAGGTCCCCTCTCAATAGATAGCCAGAAGTAAAGCATGTTAATAGAAGTCAGAACTTCTCAGCTTTCTGCTCATAACCTTGCAGTGCTGTCCACGTTATCCAGAATTAAAGCCAACATTCTTATGGCAACATGCTGCATGATTTAGGCCCCATTATTTCCAGGACATTATTTCTTATTGCCCTTACCCTCCCTTACTTGGCCATGGTCACACTGGCCTCCTGGCTGTTCAAGGACACTAGATACTTTAGGGCCTTTAGCTGTTCACTTGCTTGTAATAGCTTTTCTCCCAAGACACTTATTCAACAACATATGTCATGGTCTTCCAGCCTTGCTTGGGTTTTGCCTCTTAAAGAAGGTTTTGCCTCAACACTCATTACTCCAACCCTGTTATGCTTTTTTTTTTTCTTTATTTTTACAACTCCTAATCTTGTAATATATGATATTATGGTCCTGTTTTTATGTATTGTTTATTGTCTATTCCCCATTGCTAGAATGACAGGCCCATGGGATAGATTTCTGTGGCCAGGAAGCAGGACCAGTACATGGGCATATTCTAGGATGCTTGCATAAGCCCAGTGCTCAGAAGACCCCTGAACTTCTGGCTTAATGCTCTGTGGTTTCTGTCTTTAAATCCTTAGTGTGTTCACGTGTTTTGCTACTGAAGTTGTTGGAACAATGCAATGTGAGCTGGGAAGTGGCCTTAGTGTCTCACTTCACACTCTGTCTTGATTCCTGTTACTTCCCTGCTTCCCAGGTAGTGTTTGGCTGCTGGCTTCCCAATTCCTAGCACTTTGCGCACTTTTTGGCTTTCTTTGCCCTTGGGTTTGTGGTACTGAGGTATACATTCTGCCATTGTCTTCCAGCCGGATGGGGGGACCAGGGTGCCAAGAGGGTTCAGATAGTGAGCCTAGAGAAGTCCCGAGGTGGTGAGGCAGCAGTTGCCCTTGCCTTATGTGGGCAATGCAGGATGAACTCATCAGGTGAGTAGGTGAGGGCCTCTCATGCACCTCTAATCCAGGTATTGAGCAGTAATGTTCTTGTAGAGAGATACAAAGTCCATGGTTAGCCTGTTTGTGTTAAGTTGTTGAAGTGGGACCATACCACAGGGAAACCTATATCAAAGTTTTCCACTTTCATTTTCAAATACACCCCCGAAATTGCACAGTAGTTTCTGCTTACAAAATCGCTGATGAATCTCAATTGCTTAGATCTGAGCCTTGCATCCAATGGGAACTTGAGAAATATTATTGCATGGATTTATATCAGAGTCAGATCATACCCTCTCCTCACTTCAGATCTCTTTAACCAGGTCAAGATGGACAGCTTCCATGTAGTTATGCAATTTTCCTTTTAAAGCAGATTGAATTGACTTTTAATAACTCTAAGTGACAAGATAGTTATGGAGTATTCTCAAATTATTATTAGTACATATATTTGCCAGCAGGAAGGGGAGACTTCCATAATAACATAGTTGGAAACACTACTCAATAAAAGTAAGACTTTTTCAGATCTGCATCTCCAGCCTTGAAGTGTTGATTGAGCCAAGAAAGATGCTGAGAATATGGAAAACCAAAGCCAAATCAATTGGAATCAAAAGCCGAAAAAGGCTCATGGAGTGAGACCATGGGCAAACAAACAAACAAATAAAAAAATGAGTTAGAAAGATAATGTAAGGGAATATGAGAAGAAAGCTATTGGTGAGAGACTTCCAAGGGAAGGAGACATCAGCTTGAAAGCTGAGTGTGGGCCAGGGCCCTGTGGGAACACTACACATACACTGAGACTTCAAAAATAATGACTCTTAAGTTTCCATCTTGGAGCCAGAGCAGAGTGCTAACTCTAATCTAAAATTAGGAAAAGCAGCGCTGCTCTATTTTTCTCTGATATGCTTTTCCAGTGCTCAAGGATTAGTAGTACATTGGGATCTAACAATTGTGGTGGAGAGTCAAATTATCCTGGCATCGTGGGCAAAGTATCACTTTACACATGGCATCTATAATATGGTGCCACAGCTGCCATCAAACGTGGATGCCTTTCATCCATGTTAGCAGTGGGGGAGAGAATGTATCTAAGAAAAAAATCAGTGACCCAGCAGACCCTGTGTTGGTGGGCAAAGACTCTTTACATTCCTTCTGAAGTAAGATTAGCTATGCTCTGTAGAAGAAGCAAAAGAAGAATAAAAGCTGAAATAAAATAATTTTGATATAAGATAACAATTTAAGCTAAAGAGGCCACAGAAATATCCTATAACTATAGAGAAACATATGGCAGCTGATAAATTGAAAAGACAAGAACATTAAGACATAATATAAAGATATTGAAAGTTTGGGAGGACCAAGAAAGAGTAATTTACCTGATTTCTTGCCTATATGGAGAAAGAATCCTCAGATCAAGGTGCCCCAGGTCAACTTTGAATTTGTATTCAGAGTCAACTGTTGTGATATGCTTAGACTGATTCTATCTGCTTTAGTGATCTTTTGCAGCATTACAATACACTCCAAAACTCAGTGACTTATTACCAAGATTGATAAATTTCTCACAGTTCTGTGGTGGATTAGGTTCTGGAGAATGGGTCTAACTTCAGATCTCTCAGGAATGCAGCTGTAGTTCTGGAATCATTTATAGACTCAATCCAGCTAAATGTTCAAACCTACTCACATGGACAATAGTTGCTGCTGTCCATGGATGAAAACCCACCTTAAGTTGTCAAATGGAAAGCCCACTCATGGCCTCTTCATGTATCTTCAGCTTCTTGTAACATGGTGGCTGGTGCACCAACACCCTTACACAGAATCTCTAAAATTTGTAATGACTTAGCCTGAAATAACAATTTTACCAGATTCTGGGGGTTAAAATAACTCCAAAAGGAAGCCTGGAACAGAGGCATAGTCTCTATCTCTTCACAGAGGAATGCCAGCTGTGTAAAGGGAATAGATGATAATGATGGTGGCCACACGCGGACAAGTTGTCACATTGACCATTGACAATCTGCCACCATCTGTATCTGTAGTTGATAACATACAAATAAATATCTCTCATTTTCGTGAAGGTCTAATGGTATCTTCCCACTAACTCAGCTCTAGCTCAGTATCCAGATACTTCCGATTCTGTGTCATCTCCTCCATTAGACAACCTACCCTGTGTTGTAAAGTTACCATGCCCCCGCCACACGGTATCTAGGCCAGAAAGGAATTAAGGGAAGCTTAGAATTCTCAACAGAGAATTCTCTCTTCCTGATCACACAATGCCATTCATTAATTATGTAGGGTTTCTTAATAATTTTGTAAAGGATCAGGAGCTGTCTTCTGAACCCAAAATGTTTTTTCTTTTAATCACTAGGACATATTTTCACCTCTCTGAGTTAAAGTTTGATAAAGAAATATTGAGGCACTCATCTTATCAACTACTTCTCTTTCCATTGCCATCCTTTTTCTGTTTCCACACTTTTCCAGTGTAACAGGCTAAGTTTTTCTTCTTTACGTCACTTTCTTCTTTCTAAATCCTGCCTTATGGTTAAACGTTGGTGAAAGTCAGTGGATAATCTCTGAACCAAAAAGAAAGAATATACAGTCTCAAACATTCAAGCACATTTCATGGTATACCAAAGGAATTTCAAGAAATATTTTTAAGGAATTTCAAAAAACATTATTTTTAAGCCAATTGTCTTACTAAAAAATCGTTATTTTCTTATTCTTGGCATAAATTCTGAGGTAGAAGGCTGAGATTATATTAAAGGAGAAAATTAAAAGAAATAGCAGGAAATAACTAAACATTTCAAAACAGAAAAAATGATTAAATGAATGTTGGTACCACCACTTGATGAAACATTTTAAATGGTTGCATATAAAGAAGAAATAAAATGAGGAATGTTAAGTGTTCAATACTGAGTTTAATAGTCTACATTTGCAGGGAAGTGACTATAATGATATCTATTCTGTTTCCATTTATACCTTCTTCATTTATTCGTATCTCTAACTTTATATTCTTAATTAGGGATGATTCCTAATGCTCAGCCTGTTCTTTTCCAGTGTCTCCCTCAGTAATCTTATTCCCTTCCATGATACTTACTACCATATCTGTTAAGAAGTTTTCAAGATTCAATCTATACTGACTGTTCTTATGTGTTTCAAACTTTGTAACTATTGCCTGAAATTCCTTTTGAAAATTCCATCTGCCTGCCCAACTTGTGCCAAACAGAAGCTATCACCTTTCCATCAAAATTGACATCTCTTTGTTCTTTTCCTATTTCTCTCAATAATAACCTATTTTCCCCATTTCCCAGGATATGTGATCTGTGATCGTTTCTGACTCATCTTCTTTGCTCTTATCTCCAGTGTCAGTATCAGGGACCCTGCTTGTTGCCTACCCAAAGCTGCTCCCCTGCCTTATCATTAACAATAGAAACTTGCTTTTTGATGATAGAAAGTAGTTTTCTTTGTTTTTTTCCCTGCCTTATCAGAGATCAAACCTGTCATGTCTCAAGATCCAAATCTTAATAATCATAGAGTAATGTCAGTAATTTCATGTTCCTTGCCCATGATTGGTTAGGAGTAGACATGCAATTCCAAATGGTGAATAATTCTGGAGATATCTGTTTAGGAGTCTTCCAAACAAGTTTTCTTTGTTCTTTGAAAATGAAACGAGAAGGAAACATTCATTTTTTTGAGGGGGGGCTTTAGGTATTATGGTGTGAGGTTGTGATGTATGCAGCCATTACAGTCATCACACCACTATAAGGGGATACTCTTGGGGACAAGAGATGACTTGCTAAAGATGATGGGGGGAAATGGAAATAACCTGGCCCCGTATGTACTACTGTGTTAACCAAAACTCTTGCATTCGACATCGTTTTTCAATTCATTTTATGGTAAGATTTTAACTATTGTATAGAAAACTTCAATGTTGTGGGAAGACAATAACCATAAAAATTTAGTCTGAGCTTTGGCTCTGCCATTTAAATGCTATGCATTGTTGGAAGACTACTCAGTGTCCATAAGTTTGTACGTCTTTGAATTAGGGACAATATTACCCAATCATTTAGTTGTCTAAAATAAAGAAGGCATACAAAATGACTTTGAAAAAGGTAAAGCAACATATCAAGGTAAAATTATTTTATCTTTTAACTTTTATGACTGATTGAGACACGGTTCCATTGCCAGTGCTGCACATTATTATAGAAATTTATTCTATTGTGTTTTATGCCAGATAAATAATATCTCTACCTACATTATCTGTAGCCTCTAATTACTCGGATTCATAATAAAAAGACCTTTTGAAGGAAATGTAGTTTTCTAAGAGGACAAGTCTTAAGTGCTCTCACTATTTAAAATAAAAGGTAAGTATGTAACGTGATAAGTCATTACCTTGATCATGAAGTTAAGATAATATAAATACAGTATATACAATTTTTAATTATCAACCATATCTCAATAAAATTAGAAGAAAAATAAAAAAGATATGAAGAATTTGAATCAGTTATCAGATTTGATTTAATTATGAATATTGAAATTTTCATCCTCTAAACAAAGAATAAATTTACTTTTTCAACTTTTCTTTTCTTTTTTCCTATTTTTTTTTTTAAGACAGAGTCTCATTCTGTCACTCTGGGTAGAATGCTGTGGCATCATCATAGCTCACAGCAACCTCAAACTCTTGGGGTCAAGTGATCCTCTTGACTTAGCCTCCTGAGTAGTTGTGACTACAAGTGCCCACCACAATGCCTGGCTGTTTTTTCTATTTTTAGTAGAGATAAGATATCATTCTTGCTTAGGCTGGTCTATTTTTAGTAGAGACAGGATCTCATTTTTGCCAGGCTGGAACTCCTGAGCTTAAGCAATCCACCTGCCTTGCCCTCCCAGAGTGCTAGGTTTATAGGGCTGAGCCACTGTACCTGGCCATAAACATATTTTTCAATTGCCTTTGATATGTTTAGCAATAACACTGCTCATATTCTACTCAATGAAGAAAACTTAAACTATAAATAGCAAATACTTCCCACACAATGAAATACTACCAGAAATTATTAGATATTTCACTAGTAAATCATTAGGAAATTAAAAGAAGCAATCTGCTTTTTTTTTTTTTTTAAATCTGGAACATATCCTCCTGAGTAAAGTTTCTCAAGAATGGAGGAAAAGTTTCCAGTGTACTCAGTGCTTCTATGAAACCTACTTATATTTACTCACACTTTCTTGTAAAAAATATAACACAACTATAGTCCAGGATGATGGAGAGATACGGAGTGGGAGGGGAGGGAGGAGATTCGACAGAGGGAGGGTAAAAGGCAGGATTACACCTATGGAACATATGACAAGGGTACAAGTCAAATCTGTGAAATCTAGAACGTAGATGTTTGGGCACAATAATTGAGTAAATGAGGTGAAAACTATGTTGAGTGGTTTAATGTAACCATGATAGATTCTATTAAAAAAAAATCAGCACCTTGTACCCCACTATGCATGAATGTATTCATGATCTATGTGTATTTGACTTAATAAAAACATAAAAATAAAATACTCCCCCAAAAAGCAATCTGCTAAATAATTATTTCATTAAAAACTAAATAAAATTATGATTAAAAATACTATTTATCAATAAAGACGATGTAAAATTGTATGTCAACACATTTATATGGGAACAAAAACAACTGGAGAAATTTTATAACTTTACTCACTTTAATTTTAAAAGTTTATATACAATCTTTAAACTTAAGCAAAGTTATAAAAGAACAATACAGTATATCCTATAAACTAGAAGAAATGAGTTTAAGACAGTACTAGAGTTAGTAAAATTAAAGGAAGAAGTTATAGGGTAAACCATTTACTCAATAACTAAAAATTTTTAAAGCCCACAGAACATCATCAGTGAAACATAATATACTGTTTCTAGCATCATTAATGAAAAAGAGGCTACAAACATAGTTAGAAAAAAACTTAATAAAATGCACATATATAAATATACACAGTAGAATCTCATCCTGATCACCTCCCTACACTAACCACCTTCTTAACTTGACCTAATCTTCAGAGACCCATCATGCACCTCATGCATGTGTCAGTACAGCGGGTCTCGTTCCTTATGTTGACCACATCTGTTTGTGGACCAGTTGATTATAATCCCTGGGTAGTCAACTTACAGAGGTTCTATTATATATGTCTATAAAAGATAAAAACCACTAGAACAGGAGTCCTGTATTTGGTGCTGATGTACAAAAATTGCAATATCCTATAACATACCCAAACATGACAGGAAGCCTGAAAAGCTGTAATAAGACAGTTTTTGAGAACCTATCAGAGGAATGAGTATGCAAAGAAACCCAAATAAACTAAATTAATAGAAACTGAGGAATCTTTCATAAAAAGAAAAGTGGCTGCTGTTCTTGTGCAACACAGAAGGTGAGGAAATCTGCTAAGAAGGGACAAGCCAGAGGGACATTCACCTGGCTCTGCCTAGGAGTGAACTGACATGGCCCAAGGGTGTAAAACCTCCAAAGCCTAACACCAAGTGGTGCCCATCACCTTGCCACAGGTGGCTTCACAGAGCCCTGGTGGTGTGTGTTAAATGTCAGGGCAGTTAGAAAGGCAGTGCTGAGGGCGATTCTCCTGTGCAGAGTAGCAGGCGAGGGCCAGACCAGGGGAGCTAAGAGAAACTCTAGGCACTGTGGGCTTCCAGGCTGAAGATGGGGTGGAAGAACGGAGAACATCCTCCGCCTAGCATTTCAGGCTTTCAGCTGAGGAAGATTGGAGTGGAACAGGGAAGCTGAGGGACAAATACGCTGGGGGGCGAGTGTAGATCTTCAGTGATATAGGCAGGACGGAGTCTCCTGTGGGATGGCTACATAGGCTTATAGTTAAATAAAATCTCAAAAGCAATACACTTAAGATTTATGTACCTCAGTGCATCTAAGTTATTCATCAAAGTAAAGCATCATGTTTAAGAAGAGGACTTTGGTGGATGTGTGTCACACAAAATGAAGGGGAAGAACACAAGGACACCCTGAAAACACATGCTTTAGCATCATACAAACATATCTTTCCCCAAAGATTTAAATATAGAATGTTAATTGTCTATAAAATAACATTTAGAAAATGCCTAAAATAAAATGTCATTGGTTGAATAAATTGTGACACTCGTTTTGGTGCCAAACTGTACGCCATTATGCTTGATGTTATGGCTGTATATTTAATAGCTATCGAAAATTCAACTACATTGTTGAATCAATTATCTATTACAAAACATATTCTTGCCATATGATACAGAAATCATGCTTGTGATACTTCCCAATGCAGTTGAAAACTCATGTCCTCACAAAAATCTGTGCACGAGAGATTCATTCATAATTGCCAAGACTGAAAAGCAACCAAGATGTCCTGAAGCGGGTAATTAGATGCACTGAAGCACATCCAGACAGCGGAATATTACTCAGCACTATAGAGAAATGAACTATCAAGCCACGAAAAGACACGGAGGAACCAGAGATGCACAGTAGTAAGTGTAAGAAGCCAACCTGAAAAGGCTTCATACTGTACGAATCTGATTATGCCACATTCTGGAAAAGGGAAGACTATGGGGACAGTAAAAGGATCAGTGGTTGGCAGGGGTTCAGGAGTAGGATGGGGAGGAATGAATAGGCAAAGAACAGAGGATGTTTCAGGCAGGGAAAATACTCTGTATGTTACCCTAATACTGGATACATGTCAGCATATGGTTTGTCCAAACCCATGGAATGCA
>NW_003852417.1:13267844-13285407 GCF_000181295.1 Otolemur garnettii
GCAACAGAAGAGACCATGTATGTGTTAGAAAAGGGGCATACAGGAAATCTCTGTGACTTTCTCACAACTCTGCTGTAAAACTAATGCATCTCTAAAAAAGTAAAACACATTACATTTAAAAAGAATCAATTACAAATCAAGATGGGAGCGGTGTAGGGCGCTGGCCCCATATGCTGGAGGTAGCAGGTTTAAACCCAGCCCCAGCCAAAAACTGAAAACAAATAAACAAACAAACAAACAAACAAACAAAAAACAAATCAAAATGGACTGTAACTTGGAAAAATATGTCCAAAAAAAAAAAAAAAAACTAACAAAGAGGGAAGAATATAACCTAAAAACTTAACAGTAATTATTACCATTCTTCTTATTTTTTTCTACTGTTTGATTTGTTTCTGTAATAAGTTTGTATTACTTTTATAATTAAAAACAAGTTATTTTCCCATAACAAAACAAAAACCCCTCTGATAATTATGATAAAGTCTCAAAGAAAAGAGCTGACATATTAGTATGTGAAGTAATTAAGTTATATAATTCAACATTACTCAATGCATTGTTGTTATACTTCATGTTAATAATTTGAAGGAAAAATTATGGTCATAATGGTACTAGTGGCTGAAAAGTCATTTGATAAACTTGGGATAATTGGCTAATTATTTGAGGGTAAAAAACAATCTCTCTACTTCAGATCATTTACCAAATTGTATCACAGATATGTTTTTGCAATTAAAATCATAAAGAATAATATAAAATAACAGCAAAAAATTAAGTAATCTTGGTAGAAGGAAGTTTTTCTGAGTGTCAAACTAAATGGAAATATTTTAAAGGAAAATGGATATGAGTGACTGCATAAATATAAAAATCTTTTCTAAACTAAAACATATAAAATAAAATCGCTAAGGAAAATATTTGCCTTAATAAAGGGAGTGGTAATTGTACTCTCTATAACACTATTACTAATAAATTAAACAACAGTGTGATCGCTTAATCACAAAAGAGGAGATATAAATTAGCATTGAAGATATAAAAATCTTTAACTTTGTTATTTATAATCAAAAATTCAAATTGAAGCTATAGTAAATAATACTTCAGTTGTCAAGCTGTCAGAAATTTTTTCTTAAAAGATAATTTCTAATGAAGGTTTAGGAAACGTGGTCATCTTCGTATCTGATGGGGTAATGCACATTTGGAAAATCTTTCTGTAGAGTGACTTAGGATAGTGTATGTCAAAATCCTTAAAAATAGGCATATTCTTTGATCTGGTCATTTCACTGCTAAGAACTGATCTTTCCTGGAGGTGTGTTTGTAGAGATAAAACTGCATGCAGCTTTGTTTACCGTAGCATCTTTTCAAAAATGGAAAATGAAGTGTTTACCAAAAAGATAATTGAGCATCTTTGGATATATCCCTGCTAAGCAATCATTTAAAACTATTAAAAGTTGTAAAAAACTTTGTTATCTAAAAATATGTGGCAAACAGATATTAGGCAAAGGGAAAGCATGGCCAAGCTGTTCAGTGGGCTCTGGAGCCAGAACGCCAGGCAGTTCCCCATTCTACCTTTCAGGACCTGTGCGTTCTTCGGCAAGTTATCTCACTTTCCTGATTCTCAGTTTAGTCATCTAAAACAGAAGTAACAATGTTTCCAACTTGTTCTGAGGAATAAATTAGTTCATAAATATGAAAAGACAGTGCCTAATAGGCATTAATTTCTAAAAAAAAAGTTTGCTGTTATCAGTATTGTAGGTTTAACTTAAAACATTACTTTTATCATAATGTTCTTCCATATCAATGACATAGAATGGGTTTCAAGAGTATAGAGATCAAGTCAAAATGCTTCTACTTAGCAGAAAGCTCACTTGTTACAGCCATAAATATATAATTCCTTGTCAGTGGCCATATCCAGACACCTTCCGGCCCTCCTGCGTCACTTCTCTTGGGCGCTCCTGCTAGGCACAGCCTTCCCATCTTTCTTACATCTGTGTCCAAAGCTGTCCTTATTTATTAGTCTCAATCCTTCCTGTTTATCATCTAGACTACACCTGGGCTTCAACACTCATAAGTCAAGTGTCCCAAATAAATCTTTCTCTCCCCTCTCTAGACCATGGGAATTACTGAAAGAAAATTCTGACATTAGGTTCTGTATCACATTCTCTGGCCATGACCACACACTTTCCTGATATTATGATTATCTGATTTCTCTAAAAAACAAAACGAACCAAAAAAAAAAAAAAGCTGTCCTTAAGAATGGGCAAAAGGTTTTTTTTTTTTTTCCAAGAATCATCTTAGTACTCAATATCACTTCTATCTCTATAGATACAAATTCAGCCATGCATGTGCAATATAAATTTAAAGCACACCAATACTTAAATGTACATTCAGACTTATGGCATCTGTGGGCCAGGCTGCAGGAGTATTAGGTTCCCAGGCAGCAATTTCGGAAGGCTTCCACACTGATTTTGATTGAGATGAAGAGCAAGCCTCACAGAATAGCAGGAATCAAATGGGAAATTTGTGAAATAAGATGCCTTCCTGAGATTTATGTCATGCTGTTCTTGTCTTTACAGAATCCACAGATTCTTTTTTCATATATTACAGAAGTGAGCTATCACTCTCATATAAAAACTCAGGTGGAGAATGTTTCAGCAAAAGACATGTGCGGTGTGCATTAGTTCCTAAGTTATCCGAAGGCTTAGGAAGTCAGAGGATAGTCTCAGTTTAATCAGAACAACTTTTCTCATCACCCTCTCAGATAATTTGATATAGCAGGGGGTTGCTGAGATGCCAAGAATTTCAAAGTCTAGCAAAACCTGACCAATTCTCCAAATGGTTCTTCCATACCTCTCAGACTAATTACAAGTAACTTTCCATTTACCTGAACCAAGTGACAATATCAAATCGTATTATGTTCGTGTGGAAAGTAATTGAAAGGTAGCTCTTTAGCTCTGAATTCAGAAGTTGGTCAAAAGCCTAATATTTTCAAAACCTCTATCATTTTGATAAAGTATAGAAAATTACATTTTTCTATCTTGTGAAAGGATCTAATGGCATCTTTTATAGTATTTGTAAGGTACCTGGCTGCTACCATGATGCCGAAGAAACATATTAAGAACATTAGGGTGTGAGATAAAATGTAGCAGATTCCAACCAGAGATCTGAGTACCTCATTATTTTCTTTTGTCCAAAAAAAGATCAAAATAATAAAAGAAATATGTAGGGGGGTAAACGCAACTGAAAAAAAAAAAAGGTGACAACCTAAAGAAGTATTCCACTGGAATAGTATTTAGGGATCCATAGGTCTACGAATCCAGCCTTCCTTCTATTCATTCATTTTTTTTTATGAAAATTTTTTTATGAGTAAACTTTGTGCATGTCAGGTTCTGTTCTAGAAGCTGGAGAAGCAGCATAAATATGGCATATACAGTTTCTGATCTCCTAGAACTTTAGTCCAGCCTAGGAAGAGGGAACTGATGGCCTTATTCATTCATCAAGAATTAATAAGAAGCATCAGATGTCACTAGAATGGGAATGTCTTTGAGAAAAAGGCAACATTGTTGGCTTCTCTTAGAATACTTTCACTTTTCTACTTGTGGACTTGTTTCACCTCCCAAAGAAAAATGTGAGCTCCTCAAAAGTAGGTTCTCCATACGATCTGTATCCATACTACCATAGTGCTTAGCTGGATTCCCGGACTTATAAGCTTCAACCAACTATTCCCATGTTATATTGGGCATATTTACTGTAGTACACATTCAATAAACATTTTAAATTCAATCATATTAATCATATAATTGGCTCTACTTTTGTGCCATTCACATGTTCCAGGATCCCCTGAACTCTGGCTACCATACTGACCACTCTGGCCAGTGTCTTCCTTTCAGTTCTTGCCTGCTTTGTCCCAAAAGATTCCTTCTTGCTCCTCCTGTATTCCTGTAACTCTGCAAATTAACTATCTTAATGTCCTTCTAATTATTTGACTTCTTTTTCTCTGTTGTATTTGATGACCCTAATCAATGGAATTCAGTTCAATGCAATTTAATCCAGTGCAATTACTATTTGAGTAATCGCCATGCATTGGATACAACTATCACCTTAATATCCAGCCCTCAGCTACATCGTAGATCTGATCCACAAGCGTTTATTAGTCATCATCTCCTGGGTAACCTACACTCTTGTCATTCTCAGCATTTCTAAAATTAAACTTATCATTTTACTCTGAAAAAACAAATCCTAGCTACTTCTTACTCAGGTTAAGGTTATAAAGGTTATTTAAATCTTCAATTATAAATCTTTGTGTTGAATTTAACTATTTTCTAAGAATTTCTCTTTAGTGGAACTTAATTGTATTCCATATACTACTTACCTCTAATCACAGAATGCTCTTAACTTGCCTGACCATTTCTACAATCTCTTCTGCACCAAGCTATGCAGCACATAGTGCTAGATTACACAAGCTTAAATTAAGCTTAATGATTCTTGACTCCTACAGAAACCATGCAGATCCCTCAGCTTGGGTCAGAGTAGCTTGGAGGCCCATACCTTCATGTCGTCATCTCCCATGCCCTGCTGTTCTATGTGTGCTACACGCCCAGGATAGTACAGTGCCCTGGATGGCTATGTGATTTTTTGCTTCGAATTTTTATGGTAACCATCCTCCCTTTTTGATGTGCTTATCTCTATCTTATCTGGAGTTAAAATTTCTACCTTTCTTTTCTACCTGTTAGACCTTAGTTTAAGTTACACTTTTTTTGATGATTATATGATGCCATGATGAAAAACAAACTGTGAATGAGAAAGCAAGGGAAGTGTCTTTAGAAACCTAAAGACTTGAATTCTGGACTAACCACTTTCCGAGTAATTCAGTCACTGAAAAATTGCTTAAAATTGTGATACTGCTCTAAAGGGGAAACATTCTTTCTTTTCAGAATGAAGATAATACCTACTTTGTACGTTAGAATTAAGGAGGTGTTTATGTAGCATTATTTGATTGAAGCAAGTGTGAAAATGCATGAGGGATGCTGGGTTTCAACTCTTGGAATTTTGGAGATTATTGGTTAAAATCTACCAAGACCTAGGATGATCCATTTAAAATATGTTTGTGATTCTAAGAAATAAGAGTTTGCCTGGACAGAAGAAGAAAAGTGTATTTATATATACCAAATACTGCCAAATATTAACCCCGGATTGACCACTTATAATAGAGTGACTAAATTAAAAAAATGAATACCTAAGAAAGTATCTCACATCATAGAATTATATTCAGATTCAAAGGGTAACCTAGCTTTAAACATATTTATTCCAGAAGCAGACAAAATCTCAGCATCAATGCTGACTTCTCAATAAAATTAAAAAACACAGACAAAATAAAGACACAAGATATAAAATCAGGAGAGCTGAAGATTGCCAAATTGCCCAGCTAATCCAAATTCAATAACTTTATTATACTATAGGTTTTTATTGCTTTTGTATGTGTTGTCATAAAGTTTGGATTTTTCTCAATTTGATATAAAAGGAGAGTTTTTATTGTTGTTATTGGGCAATTTTCCATACTTTGAGTCCTTCAAAAATTTAGTCCACCTTTCTCCTCCAAAATTTCTTAAAAGTTTATGCTTTGTTCCCTTTAATGTTTTCTCATGCTTATATAAAAGTATTCTTTCTTAAGTCTTCCATAATTTCAGTAGGAAGAAAGGTAAAAAAGAAAAAGGGCTCCGTTTGCAATCTTAATCCAACTCCTCTATTATATATTAATTTTGCATGTAGGACACAATAAATGTTACTTTTAAAATATTGCAATGATTAAAAATAAATTAAAAAGGTAGTCTTTACTTTTGTGAAATAACAGCTAAGTAGAACACCTCACTTCCCAGTGATGATCAGTATAATGAGGCATTTCTGTGCCATGAAGAAAAAAAAAAAAAGAGCTTGCTGTAGAAAATTCTTTTGAGGATCAGGCTGTAAATTCTTTAATTTTTCATAATTTGTTTTTTTCCACTTTATGATGCTCTGTACAGAGAGCTGTAATTTTTTAAATAAGATTTGTAATAACAGGGTAAATGCATGTGGCTCTGTTTCATGGGTATGAGGGTCAAAATTTAATTTAAATATCAAATATTTATTAAGTCACAATCGAGACAACAGTAAGAAGCAAAATATCAGTTTTAACACAATATTTGAAATCCATTCCAAATTGAGAATAACTATAATACTAATATTACTTGCAAAACCTTTGCCAAATGAGATTAAATTATAGGTCATATTAAAATATTTGATGTGCACTGTAGCAAAATATGTCCTGTCTTAAAAAATATTTCATTCTCTATATCCCACTAATAAAAGTTCATATCCATATAGTTTATTCCTAGATATATTGTAAAAACATAGATAGGATTAAACACACACTTATAATTATCTCTAGCATATTACCACCATTTATTGTAGTTGTTTACATATATATGTATACATATGTGTGTATATACATATGTGTGTATATCTATTCTTGCTTTGTTCATATTTTATGACAGTAAGTAAAGCATAATATTTTAAATATTGCTTACTTATTCTAAACATCAATCCCTCCCCTGTTATCTGCTCTGTATTATAGGGATTGGAAGACTGCAAACTATTTTTGGGGGGTTCCTTTACCAGTTGGACTTTGATTATATCGCACCATCAGAAGTATCAGAAAAATGATGAAAAATATTAGCCAGAATAGCATTTGTAGTTTGGGATAAGGAATTAATTCTACTTTCTCATTTTTGCTTCCTTAGTTTCTGGAAGAGGTGGTTAGGTACTTTCGCAACTTTCTGATCTCTGAGGAGCCCACCTCACATTCCCTATTACCCTTTCCAACCATTTGTAAATATGTTTCTGCACCAACTTTCCTTTGGTTTGAAGTTTTTAGAATGTTTTCTGTAATTTTTGACTGGACCCTGGCATTTATCTATATAAATGCATGAACTATATTCATGTGTTTTCAAAATTTTAGATTACTATGTGGGTACATATGATTAGGTTACATTGTTTGCATTTGTAAGGTAAAGTCCACTGGTAGGTGTGCCCTTCACCCAGGAAGTATACCATTTAAACATCTATTGTACTTGTTCACAGCAACAATAAAAATAAAGACATAGGATCTGATCAAGTTGAAATTTCCTGCACAGCTGAGGACATAGCCAACAAAGCAAAGAGACAACCTTCAGAGTGGGAGAAGATACTTGCACGCTGCAAATATGACAAAGAGCTAATAAGCAGAGTCTACAAAGAACTCAAGCAAATGAACAGAAAAAGAGGAAACAACCCCATTAAAATCTGGGCAAAGGACATGAAAATAATCTTTTCTCAGGAGGACATATGAATGGCCAACAAAATCTTGAAAAATGTTCATCATCTCTAATTATTAGAGAAATGCAAATCAAAACTACTTTGAGATATCACCGAACCCCAGTAAGAATGGCCCATATTACAAGGTCCCAAAGCAATTGAGCTTGTGTGGCTACAAAGAGAAGGGAATATTCCTTACTCCTACACTGCTGGTGGGACTGCAAACTAGGACCTTCTTTATGGAAAGTATATTAGTTGCATGAATAAATAAATTTGAACCAAGTTGTAAAGTTCTCTGCAGTGACATATTAGGAGTACAGATTAATGCTTTCTCAACTGGACCCACCCCATTAGATCTGTGTGAGGAACAATGTAATTGCTCTGCTGTAGATGTCAGTCCTACAGACCAAGTGCTGTAGGAGAGAGATAGAAGGCTCGTCTTCACACTCACCACCTAACTGCTCCTCATCCAGCTGATTTCCTGGGCATATCACCTCTAAACGACTGCCTTTTGTCACCGCTCACTTCTGTGCTTGTAAGAGATGTTGCCTTTATGTGGCTTTTATATCACCAAAAGGCTTGAAGGATGTAGACAAAAGTGATGTGTCCTTTGAGGTAGGATTTACTAAAGCAGGACTGGTTTCAGATGAGATGTCATATTTGTCTTGTGCAGCATTGTCTGCCTGATCTAACTTGTCACGTTACTTCTTCTAGTATGTGTCACATTATGTTAGGTCATGCCATCGGGGTTAACAATGAGACAGGCTATTGCCAGGGCAACAGCACATAGGTGCCATAGATTCAGAAAGTCTTGGGAAACACCAGAGGTGGATCTTATGGCAGCAAGTCCTGTAGCCACCATATGAAATAGACATCATATTTTTCCAAGAAAAAAATGGCAATAAACTTGAAGAAATCATGAAGTAACACCCCAGAAGAAACAAATCCATCAATATTGAATCTTGAGCTCCACGTGTTGCCACAGAAATGCCTCTTTAGATTCATCCCTTAACTCTAAGCAATGGCAGTCATTCTGGATAAATGGTGCCTTGACACTTCAGCCCCAGACACATTTGCAGAAGCATCTTTATAGATTTCAAAAAGATCTAACATTTAAAAGAGATAAGATGTTCTAGGTCTGGCTGCTTTAATTCATATTTAGAATCAGAACAAATTTTCAGTTGCCTATGAAGATATAATTTCTCCAAATCAATGCCTGGAATTGCTAAATAAATTTCAGAGAATAGTATTTTTTTTTTTCTTTTCCTCTGACCTCATTTGAATGTCTAGACATTTGGGGATTATTGAATCTAAAACATTAAGCCAGTGTTTTTCCAAACCAAATTTTATCTGTACATTAAGAACACAATCAAGAGTTGAAAAATCAGAGCCATCATCAGTGGGGGAGAACTGAGAAGTGGAAGAAAAAAAAATTATCACATAAAAACTTTCCATCTAAATAGAGAAAAAATAAAGGGTCACAGATAATAAGAGAACATCACTGACCAATTTATTGATGCTGATATTAAGGTATAAAAATACATGGGTGGGAAGGGAAAATCTAAGAAAATTAACATAATTGAGACAAGGGCTAATTAAACCTATTCTTAGATAACACATGTTTACATGGAAACATGTTTCACATTCATGAGGTACTCACAATTTTCCTCCATTTGAAATTCAAACTATTATAAGCCTATTTTATTCCATTAGTCCTTGCTATTAGATAGTGCTTTAAAGAACAATTATATAATAGGATAGCCCATAGGAAGAGGTTGTCAGAATAACTGGAACATGCCCACTTGCTCCTTACACGGAGATGATTGCTATAAAGAACAGTCCAATGGGAGGGGCCTCTTGAAGGGGTGGAAACCTTCATGAATTATTTCCTGTTTTTAACAAGTATCTCCTTTATTGTGAGAAGGGAAAAAAAAAAGGCTATTTCCCTTCTAGCCCATATTTAACTATGATATTTGTGCATATGATTGCAGCTCTTCTGAAAGGACTTGGAGTGAGCTGCCAGGCTGCAAGGGATTGAATCGAAAGCCCCCTAACAGTTAAAGTGTCCATTAGCTTCCCTACACTTAGCATCCATCAGAGAGAAGAAGGGCTGGAAGCCCCGGGCGAATTTCTAACTAGCCTAATGAGGAGAGAGATTCTGGGAGCAGAAAAAGTTCATTTGCTGAATTTCCAGCAAGAAGTCACTTCAATATTGCTTCTAGGAAACACTGACAGGCTTTGTTGGTAAGAAATCATTATGCTGAGAGAGAAATGGGATATTGTTATATGAGGTTTTTAAAGAAAATTCATTTTGATAGATGTCTAACTGTGCATTCAATTAAATTTCCTTCTCTTTCTTAAAAAATAGATGTCAGGTAATTGTACTCAAGTTCTGTAAGCTGAAAAGTGTTATCCTTTCCTTCCAGTTATTAAAATTTCTTTATCAATATGTGTCTGTCTTGTCTTTATCCTTTGACTACGGGGGGCCCTCAATGAAAATACATGGAGTTCTCCCCTCCTTGCCTTTGGATGTGTGCATGTCTCCCAGAGGAATTAGTAAGGACTGCTTTCTTAGGTGAAAAGTGGCTCCCATATTTAAATCATGTAGGTTCTATGCTTTCCAAAATTGTGTTTAAAAATCTGTCTACATGACCATGTGCTATACACAAGTCCTATTAATTATATAATCACAAATCATCATAATTTACCGTGTTGCCCCACCACTTCCCATGTTTTCCGCCATTTGGTGAGGGTCATTTTGAAGGTCCTAACAATCATTGATCCACTACTGTTCAAAGGAGTTACCTCCTCAAGCCACCCTCTTACTCCCACCAGATTCATGACTCTAAAATATGGTTTTGCAAATAGTATACACCTGCTTCTAAAGCATCTATGGGGGTGTCCAACCATAGGCCATGTGTGGATTACGTAAGAACTTTTCTACTTAGCTGTGGTGGTGGATATCATGAAAATTATGCAAAGAACCTTTTTTTTTTTTCCTCACCGGAGTTCTTTAGTGTTTGGGTATTTAATGTGTGCCACAAGGCAGCTCATTGTAGAAAAGTCAAAAGTTAAGACACACTGAATGACATCCAAGTCCTTATGTACCCATCATCAGGAAAAACCAGCTTCTCTTCTTATTATATAGTTTCTTCTCACTGCTCAAACACATACTTTTGGAGTCATACCTGTTCACAATTCATCAGAGCCACTCACTAGATTACAAATCACACAGAATTCTCCTTTCACAATATTTGTTCTACTGGCTCACACCTCTCACTGGCCATTCAGTCATTTATTATATTTTTCCGTGACTATTTTAAAAAATAGTTCATTATTTGGTTTCTCTAAAGTCTACTTGCCTTACTTAATTCTACCCATGACAACTATACTCATTTTGCTGAGCCAAACTTCAGTGACATTGCTGTTAATTCTGTTAAAACATTTTATAACTCTCCCACTGTCAACTGGAAACATATATCATTTAAAGCTTTCCAAAATGTGGTTGACAACTACATCCAAGATTTACCTCAGACTTTTTGTATCAATACACGTTGAGTTCCCATAAAACATAACTACACACAGTTCTCAGTATGTCCTATGCTGTTTTAGTTTTGTGCCTCCATTGATAATCCCTACCTCAAGTAGAATGCCCTATCTATCTCTGCACTGTGTCTTGCATCAAAATCTTAATCTGCTTTTAGACTTCTTTTCAAATTCCAATCATTCTGTGACGGCTTCCCTAATATACCCACCAGGCATGATTTCTCACTTCTCTGAGAAATAGTACTTACTAGTCCTTTGTTGGCATGTCAAGTAGAGTAAAATGAAGAGTAATAGTAGGTCTTGGTTTCCACACCAGTGAGATTTCCAAACTCTTTCTTTCCAATTCTTGCCCTTTGTGAACAAAAGATCTTTTGCTGTAATGGAGGACAGAAAAAAAAAAAAACACCCTTTCAGAATGTCTTTATTCAAGACAGAAAGATTTCAAAAAGCCTTTAGAGCCTTAGAGAAAAAAAACCAAGTGAGTTATCAGATCAAACTAACTCAGCCCAGCTATTTCCCAACTTTCAATATGAAGTCATATAGAAATGATGGGCAGTTTGGATATTTCATGTATGAATGCAATGACACTGGGGTTAAAATGTTGCAGACACGTCGATTCCAGAATAGAGTTAACTTTAGCTCAGTTCTAATTTTCCCATATAAAGATAATAGCCTGACTACTAGCCTATACTTTTCTTTTCATTTTTCTATATGGTTAATCTTTCTTTGAAGATTTATAAGCAACCAGAGAACAAGGGCTATGTCTGACTCATCTCATGTCTTAAGTCTTCAGGAAGAGATAGAAGAGGCATTTTGTAAATACTTATTTACCAAGTTAGGAACAGAAGCCTCTTCTGTCACACCACATTTTACCTATCCCCACTAGGCATTGTTAACCCTTAATTTACGGTGTTCTATGTATGTAATACATGCTGTAACATTCCCTTTTATTTTTATAATACATATAAACATTTCAACATAACATTAATTCCTCAAGCTCAAGAAATGAATTTTTTTTTGCTACACTGCTCTTGTAACACACATCTTTCAAGTCTAGAACCACAATGCCTAGCACAGAACAGAGAAGGGCAGACTAAAGAAAACTTATTTGATGTATGAGTAGAGTGTTCAGTTATTATATTTTATATCTGTTCTTTAGATTAACCATTCGAACAAAAAATATAGATAATGTTCAAGGAGTTGCTTACAAGTGGGAGGTCCCTTTGAACTTCCAAATGGCTCCTCCCTGCAGATCTGGGAGCACTAAACACCTCTGCCAATGGGACATTCAAAGCTCAAAGCAAATGCATCTTCAAGCTTTAGGGTTTTAGATTCAGAAAGCCTTTGGTATCCAAACCACTATAAGCCTTCCTATTCTAACCATAAGTACCTTATTTTCTAGAAATATTTCCATGGATGGCCTTGCCTCAGGGTTCCTCTTCAATGATCCATCACCATTTTCTATTGGTTCTCCTAGAGATCCTTGGCACCAGAAAATGCACCCTGAACGGTGTCAATAGCTTCCTCCCGTCCTTATGGTTGGCACTCTCTAATGTGTAGCTTCTTTTCTGATCCCAGCCACTCATAAAACCAATACAAGTTACCTGTCATTTCTTCAAAGACCACAGGCTACTTCATTTAATTGTTACTACAGATTTTATTTTTAACAAAAGGAATTAAGTTTCAGAGAGAGTTGCTTTCAGAAACTGTAACCTCTGGTTATACTGTGTTCGCTTTTTCAGAAAGGAACACACACACACACACACACACACAAACCCCTCCACAAAGTGAGTTCTGAAAAGCCATGCACTGGGTGTGTGGTGAGATCCTTAATGGTTTGTAGTGATATTGGCTGGTCTACTCAAAGCCCTTTAAAAATTCACTCTACAAAGCAGTTGGTTTAAAACAGAAGGATTCAGGATTTGGGCTGAGAGGTGGCTGCATGCCTCATACTTCCAATATTGCTCAGTCTTTTAAGGGTAAAAAGCTGCTGTTTTTAATCTCTGAATTCAGCCTGGATGGGCCATTCCTGGAGCTAAAGAGAAGTTGTTCTTGGATGCACTTCTTGGATGTCTGTAACCACTGTGTCTTGTTGACTTTCCTTTTGTGATTTTTCTTTCCACTATGTTTCTTCCTTTCTAGATGTTTGCTCTGATGTCAGATGTTCATAGTAGAGTGAGATCCCAATTGTTTGGTTTTGATGTACATTCAAGAGAGTCCTGTCGACTCTTATTAAATCCTTCAGTCTTTTAGTTAATATATTGAAGATTTTGTGGATGCTATTCTTGTTATAGATTATAGTCATCTTGATTAGATGATTTCTTCTATTGCAAAGTTCAATTTGGGTTCATGTAATGACATAGTAATAACAACGGTCTTATGACGTTGTATAATATTTCATAGGTTTTGAAATTCTCTAACACATGTCAGTCATTTGTTCAATCAAAGTAACTAAGTGAGATAAACCAGCTGGTGCTTTTTTCAGGTAAGTGGACATAAAGATCAGAAAAAGAAAGGACCTTGTTCCAGAAGGTATGGAGAACAAATAACATCAAGACTTAATATCCAGAGATTTGGTATGAGATTTTAGTAAATTGAAGTGAAAAGGATGTAAAAGAAAAAACAATATCCTACGTAAAAACAAAGAAGATTGGCTTAAGAACAGTATCATCATCCATCTATGGCAAGTAAAATACGCAGGATTAGCAATGCTTAATCCCATATTTACCTAGGGAAGGAAAATTTAAATAAAGAAAAGATCATCTGTGGAAAAGGCAGCCCTCAGAGATAATAACGCTACAAGAAAGGATCTTTAGTTTTTAGCTAAAGCTAAACTCCGAATCTAATTGTGTGTGGGTTCATCTAGCACTTTGAAGCTAAATGACATTCTGCATTCATTAAAAAATATGTAGATTTTTATCAGATTCTTTTCCTTATTAGACACACTGACCAATTTCTTGACATTTTGACTAATTAGCAGGAAAGTTGTTTACAAATCCGGAAGATTTTTGGGTCCCATTGTCAAAACATCAGCATTTTGAATTAGAGAAAACATATACCATTGAGATCATCTGTGATGAAAAATATAAACTATATCTTAGTATTTCAGGAAGTCAGTGGCTTCATCAGTCTGTGTCAGGGAATTAATTTTCAGTCGTACATCCCCGCTGATACCTCTGCAACCTGAGAAAGTCCAATTTCCTTCCTTCATATGTGTCTAATAGAGTATGAATAGTTCAAGTGTCTGAGGAAAATCAGAGGCCAAGCCACAGACTCACTTCCTTGGTAACAAGGAGGGCAGTGACATCAACCTGCTGCCCACAGAGACTCTTGCATCGTCCTCTCCCCAGGAAGGGTTTTCACACCTGGGTGAGGTGCAAATTGCAGCCAGAAGGGAAGGGCCCAATGGAAATAAGACGGAGTCCTGGGCACAGGACGGCTCTCTGCCCACTCCCTCACTGCTACAATCCAGAGAAATGGACAAAAGCTCCCTATTTCTGCAGGAAAATTCGGGAGCTGGAACTTTTTGTTGATTCATCTCTATCTCTGTTCAGTCCTGGCATAGTTCCAGGTTTGTAAACAGGTCCAAAGGAGGAAAACATTCATTTAGGAGTTGAAAACAAAATACTCGAAGGGACCTGGGCATTGCGTAGGGTTTCCCAAATTCCCTTCCAGCTAACTTACCTGGGAGACTGGGAAGGAAGCCTCAACTGAGTATTTCTAATTCCAGGTAATGCACCCTGAGGGTCAGGGATAAAGTGCTTCATCTGTTAAGATGTCCTAAGTGAGCCCTTGCTGGCCTGCTCAGGGCTCATTTTTAAGAATCTGCATTAAAAACCATTGTTTTCAATGTGTGCTGTATTTCTGAAAATTACCATGCAATGGCATGGCCTGTGTCATCACAGGGCCAGCTTTTCCACCTAGTGTTCAGAAGTGATTCACCAAGGGTGGTGCTGGCCCCAGCAGCAGCAGCAGCACCTGAGAATCTTTTAGAAGGGTAAATCCTCAGGCCCTACCCTAGACCACCTCAGCCAGAAACTCTGGGGGTGAAGCCCTGTTGGTGCAGTTTAACTACCCTCTAGGTGTTTCTGATGACATGAAAATTTGAGAGCCAGCCACTTTAAAGTGGTAGCTCTGGAAATTTGAACTCACATTCTTTGTATTTCCAGGGCATGCACTGAGGGGTCATCAAGGAGCACTTTAGAAGCAACCATTCTGAAAGAACTCTCAAACACGGCCAGGGCAGCTGCTGATGCAACACCCAGAGAAGGCAGTCACCCCTATGTAATGCTCACTTCCCACTAATTAATAGTTTTTTACAGAAAGAGCAGAAATTAAATCCCAGGCTCCCCATTACTCTGCGACTATGGACTTGTTATTTACCTTTTGCAGTCTTGGTTTTCCTTATTCATAAAGTCTCATGATCAAAGTGCTTCCACCATAGGATTGTTTTGAGGATAAAAAATGGACATGCATTTAAAGAACAAGGTATAGTGCCTGGAATATAGTTTGCATTCAATATAAATATACTTAAGAGCAGTGTTGTATAGCTTTTTGCATAAATCTCTGTAAGAGGAAAGTAAGTGAATCATAGAAATGCTGTAGATGAAGCATTGAACATGTGAATTCTAACGACATGCATACAGAGATTGAGAATTATCTGTAGTTAATAGGGGAATTCAGATCTAGTGTATAACATGGTATCTTAACTAGGCAAAATCTTAGCTTAGATACTTCCCACAAGTGAATATGCCCTATGTCCTTTAACTCATTCATACCATAGATTGGGGTTACATAAGGGCACCAGGCCTCAGATTTCAGGGAGGAAGGATGAAGATCCTGAGAGGAAACTCATTATCAGGGAAGATCAAGTGATACTATTGGGCCCATGTGAGTTACAAAACCAGGCACGGTGTATCTCCTCGCACCAGAAATCATCTAGATCTCTCTAGCTGGCTGTGTGTCCCCAGGAGGAGGAAGCTGTGTGTGACCATAGAAAGACCTGTATCTTCTGCTGACACTTTGAAGTGCAAAGAAGGTTGCTCTGATTCCCATCTGAGTTCAGCCACACACACTACTCTGTTCACATCCTGCAAACAGTGCTAGCATAGAAGGCATGTGGGTGTCCAGAGACAGCGATGGGGAAGGACACCGAATTCTGACCTATGAAGGTGTCTGCTTAGCATGACTGGGAGTCCCTGGCCTGCCTGGGATCGTCAGGCATGAACAGCATGTCAAGAACCACTATAATTCTTTCAGTTTAGGCAAGTCTTCTATGGAACTCAGCTATGATTAATAATGAAAAACTACTTGTCTCCCTTTGTCTGGGTAGTGAAACTTTTCTACTATACCAAGGTTCATGTGTAGCATGCTTTGATCATCAACTTAGCAATATTTTCAGGAAAAGATGAGAGTACAATAAAAATTTTAAAAAGCACTGGGCAGAAGTACAAATGCACAGGAATACATTAGGAGCCCCCTTACGACATGAAGCATAAGTCAGAGCAGTGAATAACAACAAGAGGCCACGTCCTTGGTTTGGAGAATATCTGAGAGTCTTGTGGGGAGGTAACCCTATAAAATCCTGGACTTCTGGCAGTAAAGCAAGTGGAGACAATTGACACCTGGTGTAAATGGTGATGGATCTATTTCTGTCTTTTTGTGAGGACCTGAGAAAATCATCTCAAAGGAGCAGCTCTTCCAACATAGACTGACACCAGGTACACCTGACATGAAACACAGAAAAGACTGCAACCATGTCTACCTTGTGGAAAGACATGCTATATTCTGTGCAGCTATATTTGGTAATTCTCACAGCCTTTATAATGATGTATTCAATATTAGTTACTGTTATCTGTATTTTGTATCTCATAGATGTTAAAGACAAGCCCATAATTTTCTTGCACATAAATGGCAGAATGAAGATTTTAACTCAGACCTGTCTCATCCCACACTTTATTCTGTTTAAAGTCAGCAGGTTGCATTGATCTCTACATATCCATGGGAAGCGTCTCATAGGTGGACAGCGGCTGTCTGGTGAGTCTTGGGACCTCCGCTCAGCACTCCATCTCTGGATGGAGCAGCTCTCTCTCAAGCCCACTCCCACCATCACCCCTCTTGCTCATTTTTGTTTATGTGCTTGTATTTTGGCATAAGATTTTGTTAGAACAGTCATGTTGGTAAAAAAAAAAAATAAAAAGAATAAAACAGAGTAGTTGGAAGTGTTTGCTGTGCTTCAACAGTGAAGGACACATCTCTCACCCCTGTACACTTTGTAGTTTGCTAAATAGATAATTAGTTAAGTTAGAAAACTTTATCAAGTTATTTCTGGACACTGGATTTAGCCATTATTATTGAATCTGTATTGCCTTTCCTCATAGTTCTGAGAAGCCCTTTAGGGATTGCTAAGTTTTGATTTTAGGACAAAGAGAATAACGGCATGCAATTATTGTCAAATCACAGTGCCCAGATTGGTCAAGAGAGGTGACACTCTTGTTCCAACACCACACACACACACACACACACACACACTCACACCTTTTACTGCTTTAACAAGTTTTGAATCATCCCAGCATGGGTGAGTCACAATGTTAAAGAGTTCAGGTTACATGACACAATGACTAGTGAGACCTCCCAGTCTACGTGGGAACGGCAGGTCAGAAGCTCATAAAACAATAAAGCGTGGGAGATCTTGGTAAGCTAC
>NW_003852417.1:13285487-13316686 GCF_000181295.1 Otolemur garnettii
GTGGATGACCCCAAGGAAGCATGTGATGCTGCTTAGTCAGACATGAATCTAGAAATTTCTTGGCAAACTTCTGGTATCCAGTGGGTCCCTGACAAACTCCCTACCAGGATATAAGCTAACAGAATCAACACCTAATTCAGATGATATTGGATGGTATCTACTGGTCAGAGAGTATTCTAGGACCTCACCATGGGCTAACTCACTTAAGGCTGACAATAACCCTGGAAGGCAGGCACATCATTGGCATCATTTCGGAGCTAAGTAAACTGAGGTGCAGGGAGGTTTTTCAACATGCCCAGGGTCAGCCTGCTCACTGCACTGCCAGAGGCAGCAGAAACAGATGTATTTAAAGTTTTAGATGCTATAGATTTTTGAATCCAAACAAGCTTAGTGCTCCATTCTTTGACATCTTTGCTGGGGGGGGGCTCCCCTGAAAATTTTTCCAGAGGATTACAAAGTACTTTGTGAGGTGGGAGATGGCAGGCATGTTGTCTGAGACTCCAGAAGGTTCCAAGCCACCATAGGCTGAGAGGAGTGGCAGCCCAGGTCCCCTAGGTTCCTGCCACAGTGCATGAACTGAGAAAATACAAGACTGTCCACCGGATCATGTCTTTTTTTTTTTGAAACAGAGCCTCAAGCTATCCCCCTGGGTAGAGTGCTGGGGCCTCACAGCTCACAGCGACCTCCAACTCCTGGGCTCAAGCGAGTCTCTTGCCTCCGCCTCCTAAGTAGCTGGGACCACAGGCGCCTGCCACAATGCACGGCTATTTTTTGGTTGCAGCCGTCATCGTTGTTTGGCGGGTCTGGGCTGGATTCGAACCCGTCACCTTAGGTGTATGTGGCTGGCACCTTAGCTGGATCATGTCTTTACGCACAATCCCAGAAGTGCTGGACAAAAGATTTGGAGGTAATTTTGCTGATCCCAGGGTGCCCTCACTTTATAGAGACATTTGGAATTTGTTTAGGTTTCCGTCACCTCCCCATCGTGCTGTGAAGCAACGCCTTCCAGGGGCCGGCCGGGCTCTCTGTGCATGTCTTCCGGCCTAGTCCCTTCCCGGGAAACTTTTACTCATTCTAAATCACACACCACACATAAACACACACTCCCGCCCCACACACACACGGGATGGGAGAAGGATTTTAACCAAATTTCATGCTAAATTCAACAAGAAATAGCAGTACATGAACAACCTTACTAAATTGGGAAGTCTGACCAGTTTCAGAAAAAAACCATTTAGACCTCTCTCCTCTTCCCCCATAAAAGAGGAAGACAGGTATGCACATTTAGAGTGAATTAAACAAGCCCGATTTATTGTTGCAAACATTTCAAGTTATTGCTATTGTCGGTGTTCATATAAAAGACAGGACATGTTCATCCTTTTAACTACTCCTTCAATATATGTCGATATTTTTACTTTTATAGAACTCTCAATTTATGTGAAAATAAAGTATTTGAAGATATAAAATATTCAGAAAACTATTAAGTTGCTGAATTGACTTCGTCCCTTTCTAAATACCTTGTTCATTTTGAATGAGCTGAGTACTTTGTACAAGGACATTTATCTCCTGACCTCCACATATTGTTCCCCCTCCAGTCCCAGTCCCACAGTGACAAGAAAAATAAGGATATAAATCTATTGTTGATCGTGCCGTATAGCTCGGCTCTACGAGCCAGTCACTGGCTTGTAGAACTACAATGAAAAATATCATAAAAAAAAATTTCTAGAGAGTATCTTTTCTGGATAATTGTTCATAGGATTTTCTTTATATCACTTGCTGAAACTGAAATATAACAGGAAATAAAAATATAGACCTTATACTCAAGGAGCTTTGTGAGTTCAACAAGGTGTGTAACAACCCTGAATTTCAGATAACAATGTCTGTTGTGAGTTTATTTAAAATTCATTCCATTCTATCTCGCATCTAGCTCCCATTCTATCACATATCTCTATTTTCTCTAAAAATGTCCCTTGAGGAGAACGCCTTTTTTTATATATTTTTGCATTCCCAGTGACATGATCATAACAGGCACTGAAAAGTGTTTAGAAAAATGAAGCAAAAGATGTCTTTTCCTGAGTGTGATTCAGTATAAGAGAAAGTCATAAGACCATTTACTTTTATTACAATTTTAACAAGGTTAGGAATTGAAAATATATGATGCATCATTTTTACTTACACAAAATATAAGTAGATGTACATTTTTTATTTTGCAAGAATAAATAAAAAAACAAAACAGAAACCATGCTTGTCCTTAAATTGCTTTGCCACTCAATTAACTTGTCTTCTTCCTGAACTGCGTATTATATGGAGACATTATATAAGGACACTGTCCCAGAGTCAGATATCAGTCATCCAGACTTAAATAAGATGTAGTTTCCAGCCTCTTTCTACTTGAAAAGACAAGTTTGAAATATGTCAACAGATAATTAGCTATTGAAATAGTGGGCATTTTGTGCAAATAGCAGCCAGAGATGTAAGATGTGCTGAGAAAAGAGGGTTCTGGGGACTTGAAGTACCAAATACTCTAATCCCTGATCTCAGTAACTGGACTCAAAAGTCGGAGAACAAGGAATATTGAATGATCTGGTGCAAGATGGTCTTACGGGAACATGCATAGCTATTTCAAAATTCTATTCTTTCTCTTTCCTCCCCTTTGGAAAAAAAAAAAACATTATTAATGACAGCTGCAGGAAATAAAAAGCTCTGTGTTCGTTTGTCACTGATAACATTCACTAATTAGAGCAATTAGTCTTACAGTGCTAATGTATGCCATGATAATTCTCACTAAAGAATAAATGCAATAAAAATACTTTCCAAATTTCATAAACACCTAGTTTTTGTTTCTGTAGCTAAATGATTAAAAATACATAAACATATATATGCCCAAAATAAATTTGTTAAATGTACAGCAAGTACTAGACATGATACTAAAATGACAGTCAAACCCTCTGTGCATACGGATTACCTCTCCTATTTTATATCACTTAATAACTGCTAGTGACCGAATGTGGGTCGATTGTTGTACCTCAGGATAATCATCTATTATTGGGGGCTACTAATTGCCTAGTTCCCAAGTCTCAAGGGACTAGGTATTAACAGGATGAGCAAACCATAACCAGGGCTACTCTGGTCCAAATTAAAATGCTGTTTTGTTGTTGTTCATCATTATGTGTGTTGAATATTGTGTCTTTACCTAAGGGATTATGTGCGGTTTATAATATTTATAAAGAGAACAGCTACTCATCTCAGGGACATTTCAAGAGTATGTATTATTTATTTTCTGATCTACCCCCTCCAATGTTCAATATCTTTTAAGAACTGTGATTAATAAAACATTCCAATTTGAACAGTGTGGGTCCTATTCACAAAACACAGTTATTCAGCCCATTTCTATGCAGACATCAACAGGGAAAGGCCTTACAACCAAAAAGGCATAATCAACATCATATATTTTGAATTAATGATTTGAGGGAGGAGGTTCGTTAAACTCTGCTCATCCCTAAGTGGGGCTTCTCAATTAAGTAGGAAGAGATTGGGGAACAGGAGGGACTTGCACGTTAAAAACGGGGTGTCAAGCTCAGTTAAAGCTGCGTTAAAGCCTTTCATTCAAGATCTGTCAAGAAATCATTATCATCCTTTTTTTTTCTTTTTTCTCTGAGGTTTTTTTTTTCCCTAACTGAGGTTTAATGTATTATTAATAGAAGAAAAGAAATAAGGAATGCTAGACAGTTATTGTGTAGTGCAGCAGCAATTTTGGTGCAAGTACTCGGAGCCATTTCATCCATCTTTCATAAACGTAGGTGCTGGAGAATGGGGTTTGTGCTAATAGGAGCCATGTAAAGCAGGCCAGAGCCACTGTCACGCTATGGGAGGGTGTCCTTAGAGGAACTGACTTGGCCCTCATTTCACGGGATACACTGAACCCAATCCATAACAATATTTCGTGCTGTTATTTTGGGGCATATAGTGGCAGTTTGCATTCTTATTTAGAGACGGAACCAAAAGGAAGCAAGCAAGTTGATCAACAGGCTGTCACCAAACACCTTGTGACTTTTCTGTGTTCTTTGCTTCAGGAGAAATAAAGAGATCCCTGCTGGAAGGCCACCATCCTCCAGGCAGAGTACAATGGGGATGTCTCCAGTCTTTTTACATTTCTGTCAAAAACTAAAGATCCAGGTGAAGAAAATCAGTCTCATATTCCCCCTACCGAGCTCAAAATCTGAGGCTGGGATAATGGCCCCCTTTCTACCATTCAAACCTTGCTGAATCTTAGAATTTAGAAAAACTTAATTCTGGGCCTGGCATGGTGATTCACACCCATAATCCTAGCATGCTGGGAGGCTGAGATGGGTGGATTGCTTGAGCACAGGAGTTTGGGCAAGAATGAGATCCCCTCTCTACTAAAAATAGACAAACTAGCCAAGTGTTGGGATACACACCTGTAGTCCCAGCTACTTGGGAGGCTGAGGCAAGAGAATCGCTTAAGCCTGAGAGTTTGATGTTGCTGTGAGCTATGACCCCACCACACTCTACCCAGGGTACAGAATGAGACTCTGTCTCAAAAAACAAATAAGACAATAACAACAACAAGAAAATGAACTTAATTCCCTGTATCTGATAACCCTCAAGATGCTTGATCATTTTGCTTATGTTATCAAGTTCTTTAACGTCCCTCTATTTACATATTACCCTGCTCTAAATAATGAACAGAAGAGGCCCTCTGATATTTTGTAGACTAAAATTTTATCTAAAAAATGATACTATCATCAAGGATGCTTTAAAATATAAGTATAATTTAATATTTTCAAAAAGTGCTTTCCCACGAAATAGCTCATTTAATATTCACAACAGCATGGATTTTCATAAGTTATGCATTTTGTTTTTATAATCATGTTGATAGATGAAGATAGGGAATTATTTGGCCAAGCTTCATTGCCAGCCAAAGGAGGAGACAGAACTCAAATCCAAGTGTAGCCCCTCCACTCTATTTCTGTAATGAGCTAGCAGCTGTTTTGGCTAATGCCCTCAAAGAATCAAATAGAAATTTAAGTTAAAAGTAGAAAACCCTTGTGGTTTGGCAAATATTGGATATTCCACACAGATACATAAATATATATATCATGTAAACAAAAACCTGCCAGAATAATGGAGATGGTATCTGTGTTATAGCTTTTATAAATGGAAGAAAGAGGGGATTCTTCATGCAGATCAAAGCCACTGCACTCACTTTAACACCTTCTCTGAGCAATGGGGACAAACTCATAACTGATGGTAGACCGAGTTTTTATGGTTTTCTTAAACATCCACTTTGCAAAGTGATTTTTGTTCAAAAATTCAACATTCTTTCCTGCATTCAAACAGAGACCATCTTCTATGACATTGAGAATTTAATACAGCCATGATGAGCAAGAATGTTAGTCTCTGGCTCAAAGGAATGTGCCTGAACAGCAGTGCTGTGTGAAACCAATCACAGGCCCAGCTGGGATTCCTTGGAATTTCAGGACGTACAATAGAGTCAGTGTCGCTTTGGAGAGCCTCTGTGCTGAAGGCCAGGGCCTCTCAGCATAAATGCATTCATGGTTGGGTCTCTAGATATCCAGAGGCAGTGTTGACCACTATTTTGACCACTGTTGCCAGATAGCAGACACCTGTGAGGCTATTCTAACACAAGATCCAGTGTAAAGGACGCAAGGAAATGTCCACTACTATTTCCCACTTGGTCAGGTTCAGGTCACTTTGTCACAGGGATAGTGCATTCCAGCCTCCCCTGGACAAGAGGGAGGCTATCTCTGTATGTTGGATTCTTTATGTATTAACAAGTTTTGTCGGTTTATCCAACACCTCTTACCTGCCGTGGAAACATGTAGATTTGTGTGAACATCATGGGCAATAGAAGAAATTCAAATCCGTGACCCTAGAGTTCTTTTGTCTTAGATAACCAGTTTCAAAATAAAACACATTCTAGTGTTCTTTTCCCAGAAAACACTGAAGACTCTGGTAGTAGGTAGAAGTCCAAGTTGGTATGTATAGGCCGTGTTGTAGCCTTGAGAGTCATTTCTCCCTACAGGCTAATTCTGTCAAAGAAACACTTTCAAGGAAATACTGTTTCCCCATCTTCTCTCCCCCACTTCCTAGAAATTGTGCCACCTAACTCTAGTCGCTATTCCCACTTGCTTTTTCATCCATACGGACTTAACTTCTGGGTCTCTAGAAAATATTAAAGAAGTACATTAATCAATGCATCGGAAGCACTGAGCAGCAGTGAATATTGAACTTTTAGGCTAGTGAGGAAGTCAGTAATAAAGTACTATTTGTTTCTTCCCTTCAATTTCTAAGTGGGGACAAGTGGTAGGTCGGATTTTTTAAAGTGTTTTCACATATAAGTAGGGCATTACATGGGGCTAATTAATATCACATCAAACATATGGGAAGTGTAAAACTTCTAGTTCTGAATAACCATTTATTGCAGCCAAGAGTCCTGCATTGAGAAAGAGGGAAATCAATTACCCAAGTTCTCTCTTCTCTTTCTCTGCATCTTCTTGCTGGCTCTTCTTAATGGTTAAATTCAAACAACACAAGAGAACAGGGAGGCCTGGATAAATGATTCCTCCAATAGCCGCCTTGTGGAGTTCAGAGCAGGAGAAGAGAGGGCGAGACAGGCAAACTGAAGCACACAGCACACACATCCCGCAGGCGTTTGGAAGGCTTCATCAAACCAGGCTGACTTCAGAGTCGTTACTAAGTCTTCTGGGATTATATGCCTTCAATATCAGTCCTTGAACAGATGATTTCATCCAGTCCCACGACTACAAATACCAATACCATCCTGTTGACTCCCCAATTGTCTCTGATGTTTCCCTGAGCTCCAACTGTAAACCCGACCTGTCCCAGAGGACATCTCAGAATCTACCTCCCCACAGGGGTCTTAATCTACGCACCTCCCTGCTCAGCGGCACCCTCTAACACTCAGCACTTTCTTCCACATTCCCAGTATCAGTGAGGGATAACATTATTCTCCTCATTTCTCAGGTCAAAAATCAATGAGTCCTTAAATTCTTTACGTCTCTAATTCCACTCTTCCCATTTACTTTCAAGTTTATGTTCAAAAACATACCGTGAGTTTGCATCTCCCCTGCTGTACACCTTGCTTTCTGCTCCACTCTCACTCCCGTCCACCGTCTGAGTAGTTGCTGCCTCACACAGTGTTACTCTTGCTGTCTCCTTGGCTCCCCTGCAGGTCCCGAATCCATTGCCAACCCCTGGTCCTGGTCCTACAAAAGCTCATAGCATCTGGCTCCCCCTTATTCCTAGACTTTATCTCCTTCACTCTTCCCTGTGTCCCTTAGGGCTCTGGCCCCAGTAACCTTCTTGCTGCTTCTCCCAAACACCAAGGAAATTTCTGTCCCAGCTCATTTTTACTCTCTCTGTCCTCTGCTGCAAGGCTTTGCTCTCATACCTCAGATCATCCACATCCTCATTCACATCACCTCTCAAATATCACCTCTAGGTCTTTCCTACCCACTTTATATAAAATAAACTTTCGTTGCACATTTTATTTCTGATATTACATATTCCTACTTGAAATTATGTTATTTATTTTATATATAGTTATTTATTTAATGCCAGTTTCCCATTAAAATGCAAGCTTACTGAAGGACTTTTTTCCCCCTGTTTTCTGCTGATCCCTGGGAGTTAATATATTTGTTGCATGGCTAAATTAAATAGGTTTACATATTTAAAAATTCATATATATATTTACATGTAAAATATGCCTTCATAAGACACTTTGACAGCCCTAGCTTTCTCTCCAGCTCCAGCCTGGCCTGAGACAGGTTCAGACAACATAACCCATCCTAACTTTGTCCTAGAGAAGCAAGAGTGACTAGAAAAACAGCACAGAGGACAAGACTATCCTGTAGAAATATGCACCCCTTTTTAAAATTTCATACACACAACTCTGTAACAATGTCCTCCTTGACTGAAAATCAAATCAGTTTCTTATTTACAAAGACATAAGTTATTAGGGAAAAGGACAGTGAGTTATGATATTGTGCCACGTCACTTACAATGACAAATACCAACCTTTGTGGGAGGGGTGATTATACTTAGTGAGCAAAGTAGTACTGTTGACATGTGTAGGTAACAGGATTTTGGTCATTTCTAGCAGAGTAAATGGGTCAGACAGTGGGAGAGGGAGCTCCAAGGCCATTGTGAATACACAGCCTTGGTGGGGACATAATGTAAGGCCCTCAGCTAACAGACCTAGCCAGGGCCACAGTGTAATGCCCTTGGTAAGCCAGCTCCAGCAAACCCATTCCCCAGTGAACACATCAGTCAAGTCCACCTTCCTCCACCTCCCTCTGTTGACACTTTCATAGTGTTGCTTCCCTTGACCTGCTGTAGCAGTGAAGTTCCTTTCTCAGAACCCCCACGGTATTTTGTTTGCACCTTTTTTATGACTTTTATCACATGCATAATATTTTTTATAATTACATGTATCCATTCCTGGCTTAACCAATTATGAATTATTTCCTGTGAAAGGGCCATGTCTTCTATTTCTCCCGACTGTCAAGCATGCGGCCTTGTTCGTTGTAAGTGCTCATAAAACACTTGCCAAGTGAATGAACAATTCTTGAGGTGTAACTATTCCCAGGGAAAAAAATTAATGAGCATGACTGCCTCCTCTCAAGACCAAACCTAGAAGTATGGACAGAGACATCCGTTCTATACAAGCAAAGATCTCATCAATCTTGGCTCTTTACAAAGCAGAGAAAGCTGTGCTCCATTAGGCAGGATGCATCCCCCCACCTGAGGAGAGGGCTCAGCCCTGACACCGAGAGACCCCACGGAGTTTCCAAAGTCCCCAGACGTCCACAACAAGTTAGTCAATATTTCAAGGCCCCTACATTAAAGAAGGAAGGCAGTTGAGTCATGCCTCCACTCTAGCCTCACCAGCTATTCCAATCACATTAGATTTCATATTCTTCTTGAGTCTTAGTTCCTTCGTCTGTAAAATGAGGATGATATCCTTTAAATCACAGGGATTGTGCATGAAATAAATGAGGTAATAGCTGTGAATTTCTGCTATAAAAATAACTTTGTAAGCTATGAGGGATACTGCACACATGTGAAGGATTGCTGTTATAGTGAATAGCTATTATTCTTCTACCTAGAACAACTACCTCCCTCTTTAATCCAGTAGATAAATCTCCTCATTCAATACTCAACATGGCTTCTGACACCAGGGAAGTATAGCCTACCTTTTCCCCTACACTGTCCTCTCCCCTCAAGAGAGCTACTTGACTTATAATACGCCAAAGTTCTCTAAAATTTTTGAACCCAAATTCAAGGAAATTGTATTTTGCTCTCACTAGATAAAACAAAGGTTATTTCAATTTATACCCTTACGACAGTCTATTCTTCCATGTGGACTAAGGAACAGGAAACAAAGAGCTGATAGCATGAAAGAAAATTGAAGTAGGCCGTGCTTGGTGGCTCACACCTGGCACTCTGGGAAGCCAAGGCAGTGGATTGCTTGAGCTCACAGGTTCAAGACCAACCTGAGCAAAAGCAAGACCCTGTCTCTACTAAAAAGAGGAAAACTGAGGCAAGAGGATCGCTTGAATCCGAATTGAAGGTTGCTGTGAGCTATGATGCCATGGCATTCTAGCTAGGGTGTCAGCATGAGACTCTGTCTCAAGAAAAAAAGAAAAAGAAAGAAAAATGAAGTAGGTAAAAATAGAGTAAATAGATGTGATAAAGGAAGACAGGACAGACGATGCTAGGAATCCCACATTAACTGAGGCCCTCCTTTCCAGAAACCCTGATATCCTGCTGTCAATTTTTGTGTGCTAAATGTTGACGTAATCTTTAGTCTAAAGGGTCATCTCTGGCTCTAATCTTCAGTATCATTCCGCCCACCTCCCTTGCTTCGATTCCTGACACACTTCCTTTCTACTATGGGAGATATGGGAATTGTAACAGCCAATTATTGTTTGTATTAGGTTTTCTATTCAGGGGAGTGTACAAAGAAGCCAACCCGCAGAGCTGCCTGGAGCAGCCACCCTGGCCTCCTGACCACCAGCTTCTCTGTTCCTAGGCCACAGCATATAAGAAGTGTAGAACAACAACAACAACAAAATACAGATTGTAATATTATTTGCACTAGGGTGTGGGCTGTACTGTTCTTAGATAACTACTTTCTCCTAAGTGAGTTAATAGTCAGGTTGTGGACACTTGTGAGTAAATACACACGTTCCTAGAAGGTATGTGCAGGATGAAGCAGACAGAGACCAAATCTAACCACTTTGAAGAGTTCCAGGAGGGCTTATTAGAGGAAGTAATACTTGAGCTATGCTTTGAAAGGTGAATAACAGTTAACTAGGCTAAAAATTGCTTAAATCAAAGACAGGCATTAAAGTCCTGGGAACAGAATGTTGAAACTACAGCTGCCTAAGCACAGGCAGCTACATGGCCCTGGATGACTGGGGTGCCGTGAGAGGAGATGAGATGCACATATGCTCCTGAAGCTATGGGGGGACCTTGAATGCTATAAATGTGAGAGATCAACATCACATGACTTCACTTTTCATTACAGCATCTTTGTAAGTGAGTGGAGGAAGTGTGTCAGGAATTGAAGCAAGGGAGGTGGGAGGAATGATACTCAAGATCAGAGCCAGAGATGACCCTTTAGACCAGAAACTACATCAAAAGGAATACAGATTATGACAAAATTCAGAACTAAGACGTTATTAGTTAGAACTAAACAGGTTCAAGAGGCTGTACAAAGTTACAGTACACGAGACTTGTTAGATTTAATTTCGGTGGTGATGAGGATGAAAAATGAAAACATGGTGCTCAGGCTCCTGGATGGGAGACTTGAGTGGACAATGATGTCATTTGGTGAGTCAGGGACCCCAAAAAGAAAATCAATGTTGGGTGTGCCTGGTAGGTTGAATTTAGAATATGTAATGTTTAAAGTTTAAAGTTCCTATGATATATTTACCAGCAGTTTACACATACAAATACGATGATCAGAAGACAAGGCTGTAATGGCAGATGTGTCATTAATCATGTCAGATAGCAGTTAAAATCACAATAGCTGATTTAATCCCTGGGAAGAGTGCAGTGAATGGACTTAGGCACTCAGAAGTAAAACTGTGGGATGCTAGCATTTAAGACACCAATAGGAAAACAGATGCCAACGAAAAAAGGAGTGGTCCAGCGTTTAGTCGGATAAAATTTTCATTGCAATTATCCATTAGAAAGTCACTAAGACCTTACTCAAAAGGCAGCCTCAATAGAATTTTGGGGGGTTGAAAACTGAAGATGAGGTGAACTAATTAATCCAGCTAATGGAATGTAATATTCTTAAAAGATTGGTCATAAAGAGCATACCAAAAAATGCTAACAGCAGGACTTTAGAGCTGTGATTTTCAATTGGCATGCCATGAAAATTTTTAAAGATGATTAATTAAATTATTTTCAAAAGAAGTTCAAAGCACAGTAAGTACATTTTTTTTAACTCTTTTTTTTTTTTTTATCAACACAATTTAAGTGTGCCACGGAAGCTTAACTATAGGTTCAAGTGTGCCATGAGATAAAAGAGGCTGCAAACCACTGCTTTAGAGGAAGAAAGCACAGAGAGGACGGCCTCCTGGGCAGCAGGGCAGCTGCTGGGGGTGATTACCAGGTCCAGGACTAGCAGGATTGGTGGCATCAGCTGTCACACCCAGTGTCCTGGTGGGTGTTTTTACTAGCTAAGATCTTCAGGTGACTTAAGCATGGTCTTGACTATACATTCCTAACTCTGCTTTTCCATCCACCTATCTTTTTCTGCTTAAATTATCCAAAATTATTTGATTTTGTTTGCAAACACAGGTATTCTACCTGAGAGTTGGGTCTTTGGGCTCTAGACCAATGAAAACTTAATAACAAATTAATTTGGGATTTGGGAACTCCTGATTCAAACTCTGAGGTCTAGGTAATTCAGCAGGAAATCTGTATGCCAGTCTGGGTGGCTTTCTTTTGTTTATTTCACTACTTTTCATCTACCCAGATAACCAACCAACAAATGCAGTTATCAGTTATTTACTGATCTTTCTCTTGCTCACTGCTTTGAAGGGAATGGGGAGGAACAGATCAACATTGCTACTTTCCAGGATTTCACAGTGCAGCCAGGTAGACCGCTCAAATCATGAGAATAAACTCAGTTGTCGTGTGCATCCCTGATGTGAGCCATGCAGAGGAAGGAGGTGTTTGTGTTTTCTGTGCCTTCTAAATTCTTAGCAGCACTTTAGGACTTGAGCAAGTCAAAGCAGATGCTTCTTGACCCCCAGTGTACCATGTACCCAGGATGGATGGAACAGGAGCTAAGGCTTAAAACAACTGGTTGGAGCTGTCTATCTTCATTGATATTACAGGTCTGTAGAAGCCACAGGCCAAGAGTTGGCCAAGTTGCTTAACTTCCTAGAACTGACCTGACATCACCCTTACGACTTTTCAATGAACTAAAGATGATCGGTTTCATTCTTGAGAGCTCCCAGTGTACTCAGTTCTATTTCTACTACAGTTTTGTGAGTAATGAGTAAACATAGTGATTATGTGCTCCCAGCAATGATATGCTCACATTCTCATTTGATAAAAGTAGATTAGACAATGTTATAGTACAGTGATTTCTAAAATCTTAATTACTTAGCAAAATAAAGTTCATTTATCACTCTCCAAATATTGTTACAAGTTGGTAGGACACTTGTCCATCTAGTGGCCCAGGATACTTCATTTCTGGGATTTCTATCTCAGCACACAGCCTTTGAAATTGCCACAGTAGGGAAGAGGACACGGGAGGCTCATGCACTGACTCTTAAAAGCCTCAGCTCAACATACACATCTGCCACGTCTGCTCATGTTTTCTTGGATACAACTACTTGCCCCTGTTAACTGCAAAGGGGTCTGGGAAACAAGGGGGAGCTCTTGAAACATCTGATTACAATGCTATCTCTTCTACAATATTGCTGAAGGTGAACTAAGATTTAAGATCTTGAGAAAATATGGGAAAAGTATTTATTTGCTCTTGCAAATTCATCTTTTATGAGCACCGTATGCCTTCCTTGGTATGGGTTGCTAAAGATAAAAACAGTAAAGATACTCTTTCTTTCATGCCTACTGAAGGATAGAAATCACAGGGACAGATTTTATTTGTTTGTTTGTTTTACAATCCAGGGAAAATGTACCTGTGGGATAATTGTTTGTCTGATTATATTTCCTTGATACTTTCACTTAAATATTTCCTTCTTCATGAAGGATCCCCTGATTACCCACTTTAATATTGCACAATGATCAAACACTTCTTCTCTTTGTTCCAATCTATTTTTCTCCAAAGCACTTACAACTATTATGCTACTGATTCACCTATTGTCTCAAGCCACACAATGCATTGTACACTCAAAGAAGGCAACATGTTTTTATTCAATTCACTGCTGTTTCATAATTTTCACAATACCTGGACCATCACAGGTTCAGTAAATATTTATTGAATTATATGAGTGAAGAAAATTATAAAAACACAAAAAAAAGTAGACATGCTAAACTATGTGATTTTAGTAGAGACTATTACTTTCAAAGGCAGGGAGGTCAGGGGAGGTTTGACGGATACAGTGAATAGTAGGCTCTCTCATGCACAAAGAGGCTCTCCAGAAAGAGCACAGGAACATCAAAGCACAGTGTTGCCATCAAGGTAAGTGAGGGAGAGGCTGGCTGAGAGATGGGGAAATGAATCTCAGCAGAGGAAAACTACTCTGGACCTTCAATTTTGCATAATTTGCTCATAAGCTCTAGAAGGTGACATAAAATTATTGCCTCAGAATTAGTCAAAAAGATTCAAGAGATGCCCCCCAAAATCCTAGGGCAGTAGGAATGACATGCAACCTTCTGTACTACAAAATGCAGAGGCTGCAGGAACTCATCAGAGGCTGGGTTCTGGATCAGGAGACATGGTTCAAAGGTGGCTTCTGTCTAATTCTTTGTTTCTTAGGAACAGTTAGCAGGTACAAGTGGCTGGAAATGATATAATCCTAAGTTTCTCTTTTGGTTGAATCCAAATGTCACCTCCTTTCCTGGCCATTTCATTCTCCATCTCTGAGGTGTACATAGACTCATCCATATACTTTGATTTGGGGTTATAGGTAGCAATAATTCATTGACTGAACACTCAATGTGCAAACTGAATGATTTGTAGAAAATAGAAATAGACATAAACCAACCAAAATGGGTAAGGGAAATGTAGAGCAGTGCTCACAGATTTTAACAAATTGCCCCACCTTTTGTGCATCAACGCCTAGAATATAATGACCACTCAGTAACTGCCCACATCAGTGAAGTTTTTAAGTTAAATATAGGTAGGCCCAAACATCTTCCACACTGTCTCCCTTGAAAGTAAACTTCCTAAATCAGAAGTCTGAACAGCAGCATTCCAGAAGCTGGCAATGTACATTGCAAAGCACCTGGAGGTAGGTTTATTATTTTTTTGTTTCTGATTTTTTGTTCACAGACAGTAGCTATACAATAACTGGTTTAACTTTTACACTAGAATTCTGTGCCCTTTGTACAAGATGCAGGAGTTAATTGGCAGCTAACTGACTTTGATGACAACTTCGGTGTGCTGGAGGGACATATTTTCTTAAACTGCCACATTTTTGATAGATTTTACCATGACTAGTTTACTTACAGTTTGTAATTATGCTCCAGCAGGGCTCACTGCCTCTGCCCTGCACAGAGGATGAGGTAGAAACTCTGGCTCTCTCACTTCTTAACAACAACGATAATAACAATGTATATGCAGCGGGTGTTTTCACAGCACAGTGAAGAAAGGAGAAACCCAAGACAGCCCGCACAGGCATCAGAGCATTTACTGTGAAACTAGAACAAAGTACTGTAATTTCAAAGATGCTGTTAAAGGTATCTTACCTTACCGAGAGGCACTGAAGAACACATCCATTAGACATGAACCTTTGTTAGATCTACCAGGAGGCTTCTCTCTATCAGAGGTCAGTAATGTTTTTTGCGGGCTGCTTTCTGCCTGCAAGCTGTTACGGTAGGTTTGCTGAGTCCCCAGAAACTATGTTCCCAGTGGTTAAATGGAGCTCAACTCTGAGAGCACTCAACTCCTTCCATTTGCTATGCCCATGCTGATTAGGGACTCTGAAGAAACTCTCCCCTCTCAGGCTCAATGCCCTAATCTTTAAAGAAATTTACATGTGAAGTTGGAGCCCCCCATTACATTTCTTTTGGATAGGTATGAAGTCCCAGATAGTGTGTGTGATGGGGTGAAAGGTATAGTGAAAGTATGACGTTTCAGGGTGTGTAGAGAATATTTAAGAATTTCAGGGTGTGATAGAATATGGGAGAATTTGGTCTTGATCAGGAATGTGTACAGAACTGACCACATAGCACTTTCTAACTTCCAGAGCCATAGTGGTAGGATGGCCAAGACTGCTCCCCGCTCCAGGTGCCCAAGTATGGGAGGAAACCGTGGGCTGGTTGTCTTTCCACTTATAGGAATTCCTTGCTATCCATTAATGAACTATCATGGTGACAAATAGCATTTGCACTTTTGAATGTTGTTCCATAAAGTAATTAAAGAATAGTTCTTTGGCTTGAAAATTTCAACTGAAAAATGAATCATTCATCTACTTGGCTTCTTAAGAAAGGATAAAGAATGACATTTAATCTTTCTCAGTAACCAGGGATCATTGTTACTCACATCCCCACCAATAAGCGATACGGTGGCAAAGCTGCTGGGTCACCAGCAAACTTTCCCCTGCACCAGACTGCTTATTCTGGGATCCATTAAAGCAGAGATCCAAGAATTCTTTTCTTCTCCTAGACCTCCATCTTTACATAAACTCTAACGGAGGCATTGTGTACTCATGTGTATGAGAAAAAAGTACATATTTCCTTCAGATTTCCCGAGAGGTCCAGACCCCAGGTGTCAGAAAACACTGAACTATGCCAACTGGCTCAGGTAATCATGCTCGTGTGACTGAAGACATGTGTTAGATGAATTCTACTGCCTTCGTCACCCAGCACAACTCTCGGCACAAAGTTCATGGGAATTAATTTATTAAAAAAAAAAAATACTGAGTTGGGACTGCAGTAGCAAATATCGTCCTTGCTGACTTAAAGGAGTTTTCTGACAAACAAGATAGCTGAATTGCATGGTGCTTAATTGACTAGTTAAAATCCACATGTTAACTTTCCATGATCTTATTTCTCCTTTACAAGCCCCTGGAATCTTCCCTGCTGCAAATGTGCTGCCTTGGGTGTCATTAGTCACCTTAAAGCCTGCCTTATTATCCATCATTCTGAATAACCTAAACTGTGTCTATAAACTTCCTTAGGCAGAGCCACAACATAATATCTGGGCCTGACATTTGAGGCTCCATTTTTTTTAAATTCAATTACATTGTAACTGGAAAGAATAACATCAATTAGCAATGTAAAATGTAAAAGTAATTAATAACCATAAGCATGTGTCAGCCCCATGCAAAGCCAGTCCCCACCTCGAGTCACTCTCACCAACCGCCAGACCCTCAATCTTGGTTATTACATTCTTCTACATTCTAAAACTGCAAACACTGCACTTACTTACAGTATGATTTATTACTGCCAAGCAGAGCTCTGCTGAGCCCCTCTGGTTCATTATTAATAAGGTACCTGTGAGGTCACCATCAAATTGCAACAAGATACAAGGTTCCAGAGTGCTAGCAAAGAAACACACACACACACACACACACAAATCTTGGTGCTATGTGTGGGGAAAATTCTCTGCAAAATTAAAGAAAAAAATGAAACACACCAACAGTTTTGTGTTTAGAGTGTTAACTTACATAAGATTGAAAAAACTCCAAATTAAAAATTATGTTTTCAAGCCTTAAAAATCTTTCCAGTAAGCAGATAGCTGTTTTCTAGTGGAGTTCCAGAGTTTATCATGAGAAATAAATGTGGGTACAAATTAGTAGAGTTCTTCTCTCTGGTACTGGGAGATGTCAAAAAGGCTAGAAGTTGGAAAGTTACTGAGAACTCAAAAAAACACCACTCAATTGGGAGGACCTTGGTTAAACCCTTGTCTTAAACATAGGGCTGGTCTTGAGAGAGACAACTTAAAGGGTGTCCCAGTAATGTGTGGCTGTGTGGCTTTCAGGAAATAAATCTAGTTGAAAATTATTGTGAATTTATTTAACAGCTTAATGAACCCAGCCTTGTAATTAATTAATGTACTCATTAGAAGAGAGACATAAATAAGTTTTATCCATAGATCTTGTTGTCCATAAACTTGTGGTCTATTTGGGAAAGAAAGTAAACAGAAGTATTGACGTGACAGTTAATCCCCGGGACACAGCTCATGTTGAGTGTGTGAGGAGGACCAGGATGCCCAGGAGGCTTGGACTTTATCTGGAGGGTTAGGGTCAGAGGAGAAGGGAGGCAAGTGGTCCCTGTGAGTGAGAAAGGGCAGGAAAGACAACAAAGAACTTGGGGAGAAGAAGGAGAGTGAAATGTATGAGTAAAGTGCCCCCAGTTCAAAGGATACATTTGTGAGTCACTTCAAAACATGAAGTGGGATTAATACATGTGAATACCTGGTGCCAAGTAGAAGCTTAAATATACATGATGAATGAACAAATGGATGAACAGATGATTAAATGAAAAGAGAGCTGGAGTTTTTTCATCTGGATTTGTCTACATGTCACCCTTTCCTTCCATGTCCATTGCTTCATCAATGGAACATCGACATTCATGGTTTAACTATCAAGAACCTTTCCTAGAGTCTGGCCAATGTGAGATCAAATTGCAGTTATTTGGCTTATGAGCTGGCTGACCTTGGGTAAGTTTTGTAACACTCTAAGCTTTATGTTTTTCTCATCTGTAAAATAAAAGCAATACTATTTATTTGAACATTTTATTATGAAACCCAGATAAGAAAGGATTGGTACTTATTGTATTGCTTGAGACATTATGATTTGATATTTAGCTTAGACATACCAGAAAAAATAATGCTCCTAGAAAAAATAAAAGTCCATCCACAATGAGTTACACTGATAAATGTAAATTATTTTGAATGATATAGATCCTTGCTTAGGGGAATAATTGATGGAGGATTCTGGCAGGCATCACAGGGGTACACTGGAAGGCAGGATCTGAATTCTCTCCAAGCTCCTGAGACACCAGGGCTTGCATTAAGGTTTGATCATCATGTTTAAATAGACAGACGAACAAAGAATGCCATCTAAGCATCCCACCCAAAGTATTCTCCTTTCTTCCTATGCTTTTTTTTTTTTTTTTAAACAAATACCATGTCCTCAAATCATCAGTGTCATTACTGGAGTTGGTATGTGGCATGAAATATTTTTTTAGAGTCCGACATCTACTTATCTTAGGGAAGCAGGGCTTTGCTAAAAAGTTTGAAATATTTACCTTGATGTAAGCTAGGAATGGTATAGATTCAGTGGTAAGCACATGAGCCATCAGAATTCCTCAAGAATGTGACATCATGCTGCAGTCAGCTGTGCACAAGTCCTGTCTTTCCCTGGAGGGTTAACTCCTGAAGGTGAGGTATTATTCCTTCCTTATCTTACTGAAATTGCATCAGAGAAGTAATGTCTTTTATGAAGCAAGCCCAACACACACACTCCCTCCCCCTTCCTCCCTGTTTCCCACCTCTGCCACCCTCTCCTCCTTCCTTCCTTTTTCAATGTTTAGGGAATTCAGACTCTGCCTCATCAGTGTCTGGATTGTTAAACTGTTTGGATGTGTTTAATTGTCCTTCTGGGGAAAAAAAGAATGGAGGCTGCTGGGTCTGTACAGAAATCTGCTGTGGCGTTATTTCTGGATACACTTGCTACTGACAATTCAGTGTGTAATTTTAGGGTTTTGAAGCAACAGAGGGAATCCAGTTATAGAGTCTGGGTGACTACAAAAAGCTATATAGCTTTGTGATGAGGAAGTTGCAGGGGAGAAGTGAATGAAAACAGAGATATTCCTGAAGGTCATTATGTAGATTAACACAAGTCCTCTGTCAAGAGAGAGGAGAACCAAGGAAGAAGCCAAGGAAGGAAAGAGCTTTCCGAGAGCTAAAGAATGTGCCTCTGTCTCCTCATGCCCATTGTTTCCCTTGAAAGTACACAGATCACTTCTAGGGCAGAACTTCCAGCATTATATTAGTCAGAGAAACAGAAACAACAGGACGTGTATGTATATGTGCACTTAGAAAAGATAAAATCAACGCACATGCACATACAGATATATTTATACACATGCATATATATATTTACATAAAATATGTGCATGCGGGTATGTGCCCTAGGGCCAGAGAATCAGAACTGAGGGTATAGCTCCAGTCTGAATGGCAGCAAGCTTGAGACCTACATTGAGCCAGTGTTTCAGTTCAAGTACAAAGGTAGGAAAGAATTGGTATCTCAGCTCAAAGTAGTCAAGCAGAGAAAGCTTTCTTTCACTCATGGGATAGTCAGGCTTTTTGTTTAATTTAAACCCTCAGCTGACTGCCTAAGTCCTATCCCACATGGGTGGGGAGAGTGGCAATCTGCTTTACTGTGTCTACCTATTCAAATGCTAATCTCACCTGGGACCCTCCTCACAGACACTCAGATTAATGATTGCCAAATGCCTGGGCACCCCAGGCTCAGTCAAATTGATGCATAAAATTACCCATTATACATGTGTAAAGAGTCATGGACATGCAATCAGTAGCAGGGGACAGAGGTGCTCTGAAAGAAAAAGAATAATGCATGTCACTTCATAGTGTGTTTTATGCCAATATCTTCAGAGGTGTTTTCCCTGGCTTACCGTGTTGTCAAATAACTCATCCTTACAATCTACTTATTATTTCCTCCTGGATATGGGGCTTTAGTCTAAAATACCCAATTTTTTCATCTTGCATCCTATTAATCTTTTGCTAGCCACCCAGTACCTACTGTGAGCCTCAGATGGAGATGACAAAACCTGTCTCAGCAGCAGCTCATTAAAGGCCAAAGAGAAATGTCTATAAAGCATTATTTGAATGCTTAGTGGGGTTATCATCTATCAAGCCCTACATGCGTATTACCTTTGCTTGGACATTTCTGTCTTCCACTGCATGACTTGACTTATATTGGTGAGATGATCAGAGAAGGCTATAAATTTGTGCCTGAGCACATTGTTATCACCCTGACTTCTTTGCCAAAGCCCTTTCATTCACTATTAGCAAAATAAGAGAGGACTAAAAGCTTCCTAAAGCCACTTGAATCTTTTCCTCCAGAAACACAGGAGGATAACACAGATGGTAGGAAGACAAAATATGGTGGTTGAACAAGCTAGAGATTTGGTTTTCATGTTGCTGCATAATTGATTTGACTGATTTCTGAATTTGCCAAATTAGCCAAGTAAGAGTCACAGATGCTGCATGCTTCCAATGTGAAGTTCTTTTCTCTTTACAATCTAATTATTTAGAAAAGATAATCCTTTGCTTCATCTATCAGTAGGCCTTGCTCAACACTGCAACAAAATGCTATCACACTATAGATATTGTCCTTGGACCAATGGTAGGCCATCAGCAGAAAAGCAAATGTCCATGGCAAGAATCTGGGGGTGAGGGTTCCATAGGTAGAAGGGCTTTCCTCCCAACTTAGCCTAACACAATGAGACAGAGAGCCAATATTGTGAAACGTACATTGATGAACTGATGAGAAAACAAAACAAAATCCTATGAAGTAGCATAAAGTCTAGATGATTTTAGAGAACAGTTTTCTCAAAGCCTCAAAGTCACAAGAAGATCTCATTTTTCTACAAAAAAACTTAGGCTATAGAAGTGAGCTGTGCTGAAGTCTGCCAAACAACTACCTAGTAAAATGAGAAGATTAAACACACAGAGGTGTGAAGTCTTCTTGGGCAGCAATGGAAAAAATTATTTTTAACAACCCCTACCTAGGTCTAGTTTCTTTAAAAAATCCATTTACATGTTTATTTTTAAAATTTGTATATTGTCTGTTTCCATGCTACTCACTGTCACCCCTCTATCCCAAATACAAGTCCCACAAGTTCAGGTATATTGTATCTCTTATTCATGTTTATAATTTCAGAATATAGAACAGGACATACAATAAATTAAATTTCCAGCAACTATGTGAACTTGTGTGTGACAATTAAGTTTGTGAACTTGCCATTGTGCACTTATGTTGGCAGTACTGTACAAACAATGCGGTAAGGGTTCATAGCTTGGTATATCAGTGTCTCAAAGTTGTGTTCATGTCGACATGTGATGGTGTCTTGCTGAGTGGCATTCATTATTATGGCATGTTTCTGTGTGCCATTGAGAGAATATCAGGACTTGAATTAGAACAATGAACAAACATTAAAATTCCTACTAAACTTGGCAAGCATAGAGGTGCAATCAGGGATATGTTAATCTAAGTTTATGGAGATAAGTCCATGAAGAAAACAGCAGCGTACAAATGGAAAAAAAAAATACATGTTTTTCTGAGGGGAGAGAAATTAGCATTAATGAAGAGAGGTCAAGGGCAGCCAATAACATTCAGCACTGATGAAAACTTTGTAAAAATTCATTGAATTTTATGTCAAAATAATTGGCTGACTGAGAAGAATAGCAGGCCAAGTAAATATCAATAGAGAAACACTTGGGAAAATTTTAATAGAAAATCTTGGCATGAGAAAGGTATGTGCAAAAATGGTCCTAAAGGAACTCACTGATGAACAAATGCAAAGGAGGGTTGAAGTTTTCCAAGACTTTTTGGAATGGTAAGCTGATGTTTTGAGCTGTGCTGTCATTTATGAAGAAATATAGGTGTACTCATACAACGCTAAAACAAAGCTTCATAGTACACAATGACAGCTAGCAAATTCTCTATGACCAAAAAAGTTCCATCAGTCCAAATCAAGAATCAAAACAATGTTGCTAACCTTTCTTGATAGCAGAGGGATTTTTCATTAGGAATTTGTACCAACTCCATAATTATCTAAGTTTACTATTTGTAAGTTCTGAAAAGCTACATAAAATGTTAGATGAAAATGACCTGCACTTTTCAACAACTCATGGATCTTGCAGCCCAACAATGCACCAGCTCACCCAGCACTGTCTGTGAAAAAGTTTTTAGCAAAGAAACAAACAACTGTATTGGAACATGCTCTCTGTTCACCTGATCTGGCCCCTAGGAACTTTTTTATTTATCCAAAGATAAAGAAAATATTGAAAGGAAGACATTTTGATGACATTCAGGACATCAAGGGTAATACAATGACAGCTCTGATGGTCACTCCAGAAAAAAGAGTGCCAACATTGCTTTGAATGGTAGACTAGGTGCTGGCATCAGTGCATAGCTTCCCAAGGAAGTATGTTGATGGTGATCATATTGATATTCATCAATGCAAAACCTTCATGTATTTGAATTATTTAAATAAAATAATATAAAGTCTAGGAAAATATTCTTCAGTACTTGAACTCAGGGAAAAACAAAGTGTAATGAGTTTCTGCTTGAGAAAGCAGAGTCCGTTGACTCAACATTATTCACAAATTAAGAAAAAGCTCCTCACAGGTAGATGAACAGGATAAAATGATGTTATCCATTTGTACTCTCCACGTTTGGAGCTCAAGACGTAATCACGACACAGTGACAGGGAAACATTTAACTGGTGAATTATGAAAATTAATCGGATACATATAAATAAATAAATAATTGGATACATATAAATAAAACCATGGTCCTTACACACAGGTAATTCTTAGTCCACATGGTATGAATTGATGAGAAAATGAAAACAAAATCCTAGTATTGTTGGATATGGCCTCATGATACCTCCTTACACAAAACTGGAATTCTAACCTAACCGTGCACACAATCATGCTGGTCCTAGGAAGTGGTCCTGTCAGGAAGTGGTTTCACAACTAATAAAATATGAAATGAGAGACGAAATTGAAGCTAGGGAAGAGAACCACGAGTGAGGGAGGAAATATGGGGATACAAGGCCCAGGGCGTAAATGGATAGGACTTTCACATAAAAGAGAAGGGACGTCTTATCTCTGAACCTTAGGAAAAAGTGGTAAAGATAATTATAAATATTCAACAGATTTTATCCTGGTGGGAGAAAAGATTTAGAGAAATTGTTCATAGGTCTCCCCAAGTCTTCAAGAAATAAAAGGCAAATTTACTGAGAATAAGAGTGTATTGGAGAATCAGGTTTAAGCGAATATCTAAGTTTTCAAATAGTAATTGAAAAGAATCAGAACTTTCTACCTAGGAAGAAAAGCAAAAATGTCTGTTGGATGATGCTGAGTCCCTTGCAGGGGTAGGTGGCTGTGGATTTACAGTGTGTCCCACGGGTGTGATGGTGTTTTCTTTAGGACTCCTCAGTCACCCAGGCATGCAAATAGAGTCCAGATTGCAGCATCCACCTGGGACGCGTCTGTTGTTAGGAAGAGGCAGCAGGTAGCAAGGTAAGTGACAGTTCTGGGGAGAGAGCAGTCCCGCTGTGTCACTTCACTCAGTTGGCAGCACAACTATTCCCCTGGCCCTTGTCACTTCAAACCTGTCATAAGTAGTGAGGAGTCACCTACCCCAAAGAGAATCACCCCTCAAATTCTGTTGGCTCCTTACTAACCACACAATAAAAACCCAGCACTTTCCCATGGACGCTATGTGATCGCCCCCTTCCCAGCATGGCCCCAAGCTACCTGCTCATCCTCACTTTTTAATAAATGCTCTTTTGCCTAATCTTGCTCAAATGCTTCCTAGATCTTTTTTGTTCTTTGAATAGGAATGATTTCTACATTACAAATTACGATACGATGACACCTACGAGTGGCTGTGAGAGTGTCACTCTCCGCGGTTTTCTACAACCCTTTCCCTTTTCCCAACAGAAATCACCTGTCGCTCTCACTGTCTCGCCTTCACTTCTCCTCGTCAATGAGTTCTGACCTAGGGAATGCACATCACTCTTCCCTTTACACAAATCCTAAAGCTCTGGTTTCTCTTCAGAACGAGCAGCTCTTTCACTTTTCACAAATTTGATAGCCGAGCTATATTTCTAAACTTACTTGTCATTATGTGTAGAAATAATGTTTCCACTTGATTGTAATCACATTAATAACAATGACTTAATGGCGTATGTTTTCATGCTCAGGACCCAAGTGGTAAGTGAAACACAGGACTCAAGACAGGATGATTTTTCATGTAACTGGGTGTCAGAGATGAAGTGGACCTGATCTGGGAAGGGGCATCAGGAGGGCAATTCTGAGAGAATTAGATGCAAAAAAGAGACTGTCGTGTTTAGACAATAACAGCATACTTGCCCTTGTCAGACTGCCTCAGACAAGACGATGTAATATGGATTAAAAGATCAGATGAACTAGACTGTAGGAAACACTAAACACTACTTAATAGAGATGAGCTGAGATGCTGAAAATTAGAATCCCAGTGATTAAAAGGCCTTTCATTCCCTTTTCTGAAAAACATAACCGTAGGAGGTAAAATTACTCACTATAGTGTCATTTTAAGGGGGCTATCAGTCCATTCTTTCGTACAGCCACAGGTAAAGGCATTTCCTTTATTTGTTTAACTGAGATTTAAATAAAGTAGGTTACTTAAAACATGAAAATATACTAAAATGAAAGTTTCAAATAACAGATGCTAGACACAAAACAGTATTAATTCCATATGGTTTGATTTATTCCAAGTACAAAAACCAGGAGAACTCATTAATGTACCTTTCAGAAGTCAGGATAGTAGTTACACTTGGCTAAAGAGGGACCCGAATGAACCAAACGGGAGCTTCAGAGCTGCGGGAATATTTTCTTTGTTCAGTGATTTGAGTGCTGCCTACACAGATGTGTTCAGATAATAAAAGTTCTTCTAACTGTCACCTTTTCTGGATATGTGTTGCTTTAATAAAAAAAAAATTAAGTTACACATGTGAGGCTATGAGAAAACATTTGCAAAATTATTTAATTCGCAGGAAAGGTTAGTGCGTTCAGTGTAAGAGGAGCTCCAAGAAATATAATCAAAGAAGACAAGCCAGGAGAAAAATGGACAAAGGAAATTAACAGGCAACTTGGAAAAAGCATACAAATGGCTGATAAGCATGTTTTTAAAAGATGTTTTAAGTTATTATTGATCTGGGAACCTCAAACGCAAGCAACATCTAGCTACATTTTTTTATTTAATGGATTAGCAAACATTAAAAAGATGGATAATACTATAATGGCCAGCCTTTACTGAGTGTGTACTATGTGACAACACTCGCCTACATACTTCTTTTTTCTTCTTATATTCTCCATTTTACAGACAATATCAGTAATCTTCTCATATAGTAAATGATAAAATCTAGGCTTCAAATCAGGCAGTCTGTCTCCAAAAATCATTATTTTAACCGCCATTTCATGTGGCTTCTCTGTTAGAATTGTGCCTGTCATTTGTTTGTTTGTTTGTTTGTTGAGATACAGTCTCACTTTTTTGCCCTGGGTAGAGTGCCATGGCGTCATAGCTCATAGCAAACTCAAATTCTTGGGCTCAAGGGATCCTCTTGCCTCAGCCTCCTGAGCTGCTGGGACAACAGGCATGCACTACCACATTCATCTAGTTTTTCAGTTTTTAGAGACAGAGTCTTGTTCTTGCTCAGAGCTGGTCTTGAACTCCCCCTCAGCTTCCCAGAATGCTAGGATTACAGGCGTGAGCCACCCCACCTGGCCTATTCTGCCTGTTAGTACCGAACACATTTTCTCCTCAGTAGACACTGACTAATTTTCAAACTGGTCGCAGGGTGAGAAATTTAAAATAAATTTGTTCTTTTATATTGCTTATTAAAAGTGCTACTCTAATACTTTTCCACTATGGTAACTGAGCACCAGCATCCTAAACTAATCTAAAGATAGCCCACTGCAGGGCAGTTCCTGTGGCTCAAAGGAGTAGGGTGCTGGCCCTATAAGCTGGAGGTGGTAGGTTCAAACCCAGCCCTAGCCAAAAACTGCAAAAAAAAAAAAAAAAAAAAAAAAAGACAGCCCACGGGGCTCTCTCTCTCTCTCTCTCTTTACTTTTTTAAAACTATTAACCCCTTAAAAAGCAAAACTAAGTCTATAATCAAATGCCATTAAATTCATTTGATTGTGTGGCTCAGGTGGAGCAAATGTAGAGATTATGGCTGAGAAAGAGAATATTCAGTTATAAATACTGAAAGTGCAGGAATCTTACAACTAAACAAGTGGTGGGAAATAGAGGTACTAATGTTTTTAATCTTTTATAACCAAAAGTCAACTAAAATTAGCTGGCTAAGAAAACTAGAAAAATAGAAAGTAAAAAAATACATACATAAATTGGATCACTGCTTAATAGGTTAGTTGTAAAAGGAGTTATTTGACAAAGTTATAATTACCCATAAACATTAGAAGAAAATCCACAAGCCTTAAACTTTATCAGAACACATACACTAAACAAAGGAAAAAAAATCCCACTTGAGAGATTAAAAAACACAAAATTTCCTTTCAATTTATAGAGGCCAATCTTATATATCACATACGTGCATGTGTAGATTGGCTAAAACCACCAATGGAAAGAAACCTCAGTATTTAGACCACAAATCAGAACCCCACACGCTACATACAAGAGGCACCCTTCAGACAAATGGCTCAGAAAGCTTATTAAAGAGTTAAATTACAGGAGGTTGGGAAAATGCCCTTCACCCTCATTGGCAGAAAAAATGGATACTGATGCCTATTCAGGGAGTAGAGATTAATTGTAAGCCTCTTTGTCTTCCGTCTGAACTGCAGCGAGAATTTATGCAAGAATACAGATGAGGCAGAATGCAGTGCCTATTTTGGTAAAATTATACTGGGGTCCCGAAAATAAATTTTCCCATCAGGCATCTGGTGAACTCCTGGCCTTGCAGGAGCTGTGACTCCATGAAGCTACGACACAGGAAGTGGAGTTTGCTTTACTGCGGGTCTACATAAGGGGTGGGGAGTAGAAAAGCGAGCAAAGTGAGAGACAGAAAGACACAGGCAGATGGAAAACACGCATATGCCTGCCGCTGAGAACCAGGAACACTTTGGTTCCCTAGAAAAAGTGATCGCTGAAGTTTCTTTAACAAGTCGGTGGGGTCAAGGTCATGATTATGCATCTGTGTCAATATCAATTGGTCGATATCAATCAAGGTCAATGGGAAAGGGACCACATTTGAGAGAAAGGCTATCAATCTAGCTTTATATGTAAAGAATTTAAGATGCTCCAGATGGATAGCAAGAAGCCTATTGGGTGGATACATGCGTAACTGAAAGGAAAGCATGTGATTTCTCCTTCATTCTCCTTTACCACTGTGGAATTTTTGTTAGTCATTTACTGCACCTAAGGTTAAAATTGTCTTTTCTTCCCACTCCAATCTTTGTTGTGTATTACTCAAATGACGTCAGTGCTCAATACCAATCCTTTTATCATGGTCTTCCCCTTCATAAGTTCCATTCTATTTTACGGATAAGTGTTCCGTTTCTCTTTTTGCCTTCCTGCCTTCCTTCTTCCCTCCCTCTCTCCCTCCTTCTCTCTCTTGCTCCCTCTCTCCTTCCCTTCCTCCCTTCTATTCACACAGTAGTTCCCCAAGCCTAACTGTGTTTGAGAACCTCTCCCTCTAACACTAGAACCGGAAAGATGCCTCGTTATGATATTTTGGTCATTTACTATTGCCTGCTGAACTTTCAGACCTAGATCTTTTGTAAAAACTTACTATTGCTGCTGAGAATTAGAAAGTGAATCTGATTGTTTTATACTTGGAGAGAAAGTTGTTTTTCCTGCTCCAAGAACTGAAAACCTCTTTCTGTATTCATGAAGTTGAATAGTTTCAAGAGGCTAAGTTTTGAGGTGGCTGCTATGTATATATAGTTCCTCTAAAAGACACCCTGTATACTTCCTAAAATTGAGTTCAGTTGCAATGATCAGTATACTGCAAAATAACAGTGAGTTCACAAGACCATTTCTTGCCCTTAAGAAATTTGGAGGAACCCAGTATGACAACATCCCAGCACCATAAGTAGATATGCAAGAAAAAGGCAAAAGGAGCTGGCGTGGTGCCTCCCTCGTGCACATAATCCCAGAAGTCTGGGAGCCCGAGGAGGGCTGATTCCCTGAGCTCAGGGCTTTGAGACTAGGCTGAGCCAGAACTAGACCCAGTCCCAAAAAAAGAACTTCCTCTGAGGATACTCCTGGAATTTGTAGCTACTCATATTTCCCACATCTGTTGGCCAGAACTTAGTCACACGGTCGCACTCCACTGGTAAAAGCACCTAGAAAATGCTACTTTTTCTCTAATCAGCTGAACAAACAGCCTTTTCCAAATCCTTTGTTTTGATGTGGTTTATTTGAATTCTCTCTCTTTCCCACCTCTTCTGAGCCATTCACCTGCTCCTCTGAGCTGTCACAAGTGAGGGCACAGTAAACCTCCTATCCTTTCTGTATCCTAAGGAGCACACAGATGCAGTTGGGGGGAAGATGGAGGAAAACAAAAACTAACAAAAATCATAACCTGGGAGACGTCTAACCTATAACCTGTCCTGGAATTTGTGTTCTCTGAGTTCCCCTCACAGGTCCCTTAGTCTACTCAGGAACTTATCCTCCCCTGTTCCCATTGAGTATTGCCCTTCAATTTCAGTAAAAATAGGACCTGAGTTTCCATCAAAGAAAACCAGTTCCATTATTCTTTGTTCCTTTGTCTCTGTGCTGACACTCCAGCTGATGTTTCCACCAGGCACTGAGAAATCACAAGAGGAGAAATATACTGAAGCCCATGGAGAAGGGCCATTTTCTTATTTTTAATAATTCAACATATGAGATGGGGGAACATCCTCAAGGTTCTCAGGAACTGTGCTGAACTACAAAGAAAACAGCATCTCTACTGAGGTCCATGGAAAGGACTTGATTATAGACACTAAAATGATAAGAATTGATGTAGTAAAACTTGTAAAAAGAAAGGAAAAAAGAAAAAGACAAAAAGGCAAAGAAAAGAAAACAACCTTGACATGATTTCCTTAATAAATGAAAACAATATCTAATTCTATGAATGATTTATATGGAAGAATAAATATCTAAGGATTGCAAATGAGTTTTCATTTTAAATACACGGTTATGAGGATAGATTTCATCTACCAAAGAATAAGTCATATTTTTAAATTATAATAACTAAAGGATATGGTGTCTGTCCAAGCAAAGGCAGATGCATTAGAGCTATATGTTGGCAAATTTAGAGGATATGTATATAATCATAGTATATGGTCGAATAATCCTTTCAAATCCAAGAATAAAGTACATTAAAAAATACCTAAATACTTGAGATGGGAGGACACAAAATGAGGTTTGTAAACCATCTCTGACACCAAGAAGGGAAAATAAAGGCATTAAGGATTCAAACTTAGGAAATAGGAAAAATATGCTTTAGTAAAAAATATGATTAAGCATATTCTTATAACTATTTGTTTCCTAATGAGCAGAATATTCTGAGAAGTAAAACATCAATGGAAGAGATTTTGAAGCCATGATTGATAGTTTATGGAAAACTGAAATTGTTTGCAATATTCAAATACAGACAAATAATGGGTAATATTTTCAACATGGATGGATAAAAACTAAAATGAGTACAAATGAAAACGCCTCAATAGATAAGCAGATAAGGAGAAAGGTCCATCCTCCTGCAGGTTCATCTTTCCTGTTAGTTTGTCTTAAAAGTTTACTATTCCTTCCTTCCTTGTTACCTGTTCGCATCTCTTTTCTTATAGACTCTATTGACTTCAAAGGAAACTCACTCACCCCCTTTTTGGGCAAGTGCAGCCCAGTAACTATTTCTTTTAGCATGATGCTGACATATGCTCATTTAGCAAAGCAACATCATCTCAACTGCTTGTCTTAACAGATCAATGTGAATTTAAATGAAGGAAATGATTGAATAGACATTTATATTTTTACCACAACAAAGTGTACTAAATACACAGAATCTGGTGTCCTACTTCTGTAGTCTCAGATGCTGTCCTGGGTTTATAGAGGCAAACCCATCTCTCTAGTACAGAAAGACTTGAATTCGTCCTTGATTCATGGCCTCATCTTTATTCTCACCCTAATCATACCCATGGGTTTGAGGATGTTTCCTTTGTTGCACTCAGATACTATATTGGACATTTCTCAAGGTTCAGATTCCTAGCCAATACTCCTGTTCCCTAACCAGTCCAGGTCATTCTGCTCAGTCTTCTCAGCCATGCGGGTCTTCAGTATCTCCCACTATAGTTCCCTATTTCCATCTCAACCACAGAGAAAATATGACAGACCACATCCTTAATTATTCTTGGCTATAGAACCAAAAGAGTTCAGAGCACCTTGACCCGCTCAGGCATTTGTTTGCTTTGCTAATTCACTAGAAGCCCACTGAATATATTTTGTGTCATAAGAACCATTCTATAGTGTCATAGAGGAATAGAGAAAGGTGTTATTGTGGCTACTGAGAAGTTACAGTCCAGCTGAGGAGGCCTGAAATTGCAGAGTCTATTGAAAACGCAAAGATTAGCAATGAAATGGTTAACCTGAATTTAATGTTATGAATACTAACTCATAATCAGCACGGGACCAATTAGAAATACTGAAGAATTAAAACAAATCAATTCCACTGAATTTACTTCAGATCATATGGCTGACAGCTACGTGCTTTGTAGTAGATTTTTTTTTTTTTTAATTCTTGTTCGTACAACTAGTGGATCAGTTTTCACCAGCTCCAGTGCCTGGTGCAGGCTGACAGTCCTATGGGTGAGGATGCCAGGAAACACATTTCAGGGAGAATGAATGGCAGAAAGTAATCCCCATACTCAGTGGAAATGTCAGTAGATGCAATTTCTGCTTCAATTAATAATTTAATAAGGTATGCAGATATCCCTCATCTGGCTTACCATGCAATACTCCCACAATAAGGTACAGGATTTTTTAAAAAATCCAAAGTTCAGTAATGTTGGTAACCATGTACATAAATACCACTACTGGTTTTGAGTGGAGAACAGAATTACTCACAGCAATAGATATTTCTTGTAAGACAAAATATTTTTAGCTACTCTCTTTGGGTCCCTTAAATCTTCAAAACTATGATTTTCTGTTATTTTTGTCATTGGTGACATTAAGGGCAGA
>NW_003852417.1:13317102-13332873 GCF_000181295.1 Otolemur garnettii
AATGTTTTCTTTTAAACATAATCATCAAGGAAAGAATAGAAAAGGACCCTAGAGGTCTGTGATGCTACATTCAGACACAAGATTCATTAATTGTCCCTACAGGAAGCTGACTACAGAACTCACGGTCACAATAGTGATGTAATTGTAAATATGGGTTTAGACTAGACAGAGCCAAGGTGAAGACAAAACTCCATTATTTACTAACATTTTAGCCTAAAATGGGGCCTTTGTTTTTACACACTCAGTTTCCTCATCTGCAAAGCTAGTATGGCAATAATACAGACCTCATAGAATTGTTGCATAGATGGGTAGAAAGAAAGACCTTATAGACCTTCTTATTTCAAACATATTCTTGTCTAGTGTGAAGGGACACATACTCACTGCATGTGAAATTAAGCCTATAGATCTGACATTTCTGAAAGAACTTCCATAGAAAGATGATTCTCATGGTACCCGGATCAAACCAATGTTTACTGATACTATCAATTTTGTTACTTATTATTACTATGCATTCATGTGCACATTCATTCTTTAAATATCTCACTGTTGCCTATGGTCTAATCATTCCTGGTGTAGACACTAGAAATGGGTAGTACTACCCTTTCAAGTGGCAACGGTACCATTTCAGTAATGCCAGGATAATTATGCCCTCCTAAAAATACACACTTCATGTGGAATAGCCAGAAGCTTTACATCTCTTCAGTAATGGTCCATTTCTGCACTTCCTATGGTAGCCACCAACCACATGTGGTGATTTTAAAGTTAAATTAAGTGGAAAAAAAATAAAAAAATAAAAATTCAGTTCCTCAGTCATATCTGCCACATTTTAAGAGCTTATAAGTAGGCCAGTGACTGCAGATGTGGACAGAAAAATTATGTGACATTCCTTTTCTTTTTTTTCTTTCTTTCTTTCTTTTTTTTTTTTTTTTTGAGACAGAGTTTTTCTATTTCACCCTCAGCAGAGTGCTGTGGCATCACAGCTCACAGCAACCTTCAACTCTTGAGCTTAAGTGATTCTCTTGCCTAAGCCTCCCAAGTAGCGGGGACTACAGGCACCTGCCACAATGCCCAGCTATTTTTCTTTTGCAGTTGTCATTGTTGTTTGCTGGTCTAGGCTCGGTTCGAACCTGCCAGCCTCAGTGTATATGGCTGGCGTCCTACCCACTGAGCTATGGGAGCTGCCTATGCTATATTCTCATCATGGCAGAAAGTTCCACTGACAGCAATCGATACTATTGATTGTTTATTAAATTGTAAATATTAAATTGTAAATTGCCAAACAGTTATCCATTATCTATACATTTAGGTCAAAAGAATTTTTAGAGCCTTTTCTAAGACCCTATTTTAATACAGAGAAAGGGGAAGAAAATGTGAAGGTCCTGGGGAAAATCTCTCAGAACTTTGCATTTCAAACGTATTCACATCTGGTGTGATGTGCACACACCCTCACTGCATGTGAAATTAAGCCTATAGATTAGACACTTCTGAAAGAAGAACTTCCATGCTTCCAGACTCTACCGTTTTAATTAGCACACCTCTGTTTGGCATTACCCAAGGATATTGGTGTGAGCTAACCTTGGCCATGAGGAAATGTTATCAGCCTGAGAACAAATGTTCCTGAGTCAAGATGAGAAATCACTCAGAGTGTGGGAGGAATGATATTGTCTGAAACGCTCCTTTGCCCTAGTGTCAATCTCTCCCTCCCATATATCAGCAGCAGCAGCAGCACAGACCTTTGAAGGCTCCAGATATTAGGCTTTGCTAAGATGAGAACTTGCTGTCGAAAATGGACCAAAGTCCCATTGGATGTGCACACACACACATACCCACAATTTTTTTTTTTAAATCAAACAAACAATAACACCCAAGGAAGCCAGCTACTCTATTTGAACAAATCTTATCGTACTTTCCAAATGAAAGCAAAACTCATCACTTCCCAGGTTAGAACAGCTGAGACCCATCAACCAACAGAAAACAATTTGTTGAGAGTAGAAGCTGTCACCAGCTATTACCACGTGGAACGTGAAGAGCTGCTGCGGAGCTCGGCTCCCTGATTCGGGAAGGCCTGCTCCCATTTCACTTGACAGCTGTGGACATTGGAATAATACAAAACATAACCTAATCAACAGACTGTGAAAAATCTGAAAGCTAAAGACAGATGTTCAACCACCATCACCACCTTTCAGATTTAATTATATTCACATGGGAGGGGGGGTGGCAAAAAGTAAGTCAACTCCTTTAAGAAGCCCTACTTTACTGTTAACTTAATGATGGGGTGGGTCTGTCATCTTCAGTCAAACAATGGCAGCCTAACGGCCTAACTCTAAGCTCCTGTGGCAGATGAGCCTATGCTGAATTGGCCTGGGTTTCATACAACAACCTGCATACTCTTCAGAGATACCCCATTCACCTTTGCTGTCTTTACCACACTGGCCAGTTGGGGTCAAGTCTATACACCCAGCCATGATCAAATGCAGTTTGCATACGTGAATCATGGCCAGGCAGATTGATGGATAAGGGATTTTTTTTCCACCTAAGTAGAAAAAGAAACATTTTCCTTTCTCTGTTGTGAACCTACAGTTACCTCAAATAGCAGAAATCAAGAAAAAAAGGAATAGTATATCACCACTCCAGAGTCCAACATCAGGAAGTGACTTGGTATAAGACAGGAAGGGTCACAAACGCCCCGGCTTACACACAGCAGGGGGACAAATCAAATGAGTGTACTGGCCTGTCTTTGTTTCCTCGTTAGAGGCCCAAAAGAGGGTTAGAGGGACTGCAGAGGACTGAGGGGTTCATACCTGGTCTTCAGTTTGGCCCCTTGCTGTGACTGGGAAACGGGGTCAACCAAAAAAAAAAGGGAAAAAAGCCGGAAAAAAAAGAATTTAAGGAAAAACCAAATTTTAAAAAATTGCAATTTAATAAAATTTTTTCCATCATGGTCCATGGCACAAAGGCCAAGAAAAGGGTGTATATTTTGAATATAGACTTTATTTTGAAAGCTTTGGCTGAAACAATTTCAGAATTACTTACTTTTACAAAATATCGTTCCTCATGAGAGGTAAACACAAAAAAGATCTGTTTCTGAAGGGCAGAAAGGGTCAGCAAATGGTCGCTGGGCTAAAGTGTGGAGGTCTTGGGTCTTTCTCAGCGAGCTGTTTCCTTTATAGGCTAAGTGATTCTGAGTGAGTCACAGACATAGTCGGCATCTCAATTTCCTGCCATTTAAATGGGTGTCTCCCCTTCCAGGTCTACTTCTTGTCTTTTTTTTTGGATATAAAATAGTGAACATGCTTTTGAAACTCCAAAGTTTAAGAGAATATTATCAAGTGTTAATTTTTCAAGACATCATCAATAAAAATTACCATTAGTTATTGTTCATAACATTGCCTCCATCCATCTGGAGGGAGTGCTTAAATAGCATTACATGTAATTCAAATCATACTATAAGACTCGACGTAAAAATACACTCGCCTATCATTAATTTAAACCATTCTCTTCACTTTTATGGGGATAGGTTTTCCTGCTGTCAAATATAATAATGATATCCTTCATCTTTACTAGAAGAATATTATGAGGCTAAAATGAGTTAAGAGATAGTGAGAATTGAATATAGTAATAATATAAGGTAGCTTTTCAACTTTAATAGTTATTATTAACTATCATTTTGTTAAAGGTATTTGTTTTTCACAGTAAAGGAAAGCAATGCTATCATATTAACTACTCTAATATTAATAATGCTTAAAATAATTTATCACATGCCAAATACATATTGAATAAAATATCTCTAAACGTTATAAAACATAGACACTCTTTCTGGCCCTGCTCAGATCTACATATGTCTCCCCCACCCTTTGATTTTTATGCCAAGATTGACCCAGTTTTAGTTGAGGCAACATTGGCAGCCCCAGGCTCTATGTCTCTACACTTCCTTTCTCAGGGTCCCTTGCAGGAAGGGGTGGACATATAACAAACAATTCACACTGTATTGAGAAGGAAAGTCCGTGGGGGGTTATAGGAAGCTTCTGCTTTGTCTATAAAGGGCAGCTGGCGGCAGAAATGTTCGTTCTTCTTTGCACTCCAGACTTATTCTGAAGCTCCAGAAGCAATGACAAGGATAGGGGCAAACTAAGGGAACTATAGATTTGTTGAGGGTGATGCTTTCAAATGAGGCAATCAATGCTGGCAGTTGGCTAAATCTATGTGTTGTGTGTGTGTGTGTGTGCGTGAAATCCAGAATTCCCAGCTTGCTTACATCTCTGTGAATTACTATTTTTATTTTTGCCACTCGGCAAACTCAAGTGAAAGCTAGTCTACATTTTGATTCTAAGCTCCACAATGTTCAACCCTGCGCTGCGAGGCAAAAGAGCCCACAGGTAGAACAATGAAGGAGGAAGCCATTAATCTCCCTGGAAACCAATTCTTCCATCAATAAAATAAGGATTATACCAAATACTTCAGTCACTTACGTAAGAACAAACAGAAAAGTATATATAAAATTGTTCCACAAAAACTAATAGATAATAGAAATTAGGTATTTGGTATTATTGATGCAGATTAAAAATGTCATAGATTCTGTTAACTATAAAATATGATTTTGCAATATTGAGTGGCATATTTCCTAAATACTCTATCTAGGGAAAATCACCGATGGCTGAAGTTATTTTATGAATCTCTCAAAAAGACGAGAAATGATATCTAACATTTTTGTATTCTGTCGAATTCTTGAAAGCTATTTCCTAGAGGATGCTTTCTTGGGCATTTTGCAAATGGCGTTTAATACTGGCAGGAGGAGAACGGGAGAACACAACCACTGCACGGAGCATCTTCTCCTATCAGCAGCCAAATGAGCCAAACGGTAACACTTCTCATTTAATTCTCATACAAACTGAGGAGTACCTTTTGTCACTGAAGTTATAAAAATAATGCTCAGAGGGGTTTTATTCATTGCCCGAATTTATGCAACTTTGAAAAAGCATACTTAAAATCCCAGTCTGGGTGGCCTGGTTTCAGATCACCATCTCAGCCACAAAGATACACTCCCTTCAGAGCTAGCCAGAGATGAGACATCGCAACCAGGCATCTCTGAAGTCTTGGGGACTCCATGGAGAACCTTTCTTCTGAGAGTTATCAGATCCAATTACAAATGGAGAGACTTTGATTTGTGAGCCCTGGCATGCCTGAGATTGCAAGAATACTTTCAGAGGAGGGTGGTCCACAAATACTGGCTTAAATGTGAAAGTTTCCAGTTGGGGTAGTATAAATATCTAAAGGTCGAGTCCTGCACTCAGCCTGGGTTGGGATCTGGATTCTGCCACTTCTTAACTATGTGAACCGGGTATTCATTCTAAATCTTTCTGTTTCGGTTTCCTCATGTTAAAATGGGAATAGTATCAATCCTGTGCCATAGATTGGTTGTAAGAATTAAATAAGGCAATTTATTTTAACTATTATTTTTTAGAGGAATTTTAGACTACTAAAGCCTTAGTGTGTTTATTTGGTGTCAAAATTGAATTTGGAGGATAATGGAAGCCAAAAAGAAATAAAATAAACTCTAGAAGTATGTACAGCGCAATACATCTTGTCATAAATTGTGCTTCAAGAAATATAAATTAGATTGATTTAAAAGTGATGATTGAAGATATAAGGGGATATACTGGGGGTCATGTGAACGAGCTCCTCAGATATGAGTACTTATGTTACATGCTATAAATTATAGCAGATAGCTTCGATTGGGAACTGATTTGGCTGCGTCTGCTCTATGGGAATCTCCCTGAGCAGTCAGGTCAGGACTGGATGGTCCCATCTCCTTGGACACGGCAGAGCAAACTATTGACCCAGCTTGGCCAAACAGATTGTGTCTCCCAGGAAGGTGGAACGGGAACACTTAGAATCCAGTCTGTCTCTGTCGGACGACTTAACTGGGAACAGGTGCAGTCTTGGGCGGGGCAGCCCAGTAACGGTGGAAACACAGAAGGGGAAATGGCAGGCTGGTGGAGAAAGAAGAGAAAGGGACTCATGTCTGAGGCCAGGCTGCTGGGACCCAGTCGGACTCTGCTTTGTATTAGTTGCCAGTTTAGGGGACCTCAAGGAAGTGGCTTAATGTCTCCCCGCTAAGTTTCTTCTTTCAGGGCTGCATCTGAATGTGTCAGCAAATGTGAAGTGCTGCTTGGAAGGGGACATGGATCTTGGTACATTTTCTGTACTGTGTCTCTAATTCTGACCGGCCTCCCATTCCGCTATTATATGTTTGTACACCTGTGCTGCATCTGTGTCATGCGTTCATGTCAGAGGAGATGCAGGAGATGCCTTGCCCCCAGGAACTTTCTAGTTCTTGATCTAGTCCAGTATAAAGAAACTCTGACTTTGGATTCCCTAAAATATAGCTGTTTGCTCCCAATAAATTACCTTTTTTCTTCTTCTATTAATGATAGATATAGCGCCTGCAAACACTTACTCACTGAAGAAGAACGCCAGTTTGTGCTATCCTTTGGGATAGTTTGAACAGACTGTTTTTGACATTTTGGCAAAAAACTCAGTCTTAAGTCTATCCTCGCTCCCTCGCACCTACCCCTGATAGGTTGTTATTGGAGACGTATAGAAATTCTGCAGAGCTCTATTAGAACAGTAATAATCAAAGAGAGCGCTAGGCATGCGAGTGATATGAAACTCACAGATCATAAAGATGCCTCCAAATTATTATTATAATCTACATCTAAAATCATTTCTGTTTCATAGCTCCCTCTGGTAAAAAAATAAAACTCATAATTCAGTTAGGTAGTTTCTAGATGAGGTTGCTATTGAAAGACTCTCAAAACATATTCCCTAAGACCCTCTTATGGGAAAGACTGACATAATCATAAAAAATAAAAATGCTATTAAATAGACTATAAATTTCAAAATGATACGGGAATGCAATAACCAGCCAGATAGTTGAACGAAATAATAAAAGCAAACAAAAACGAAATAGACACCCCCCCACATAGAGATAATACCCGAACCCAAAGACACTGATCAAAATCTTCTATAGTACCTCTTCACTCAGCTAAAGACTTAGAGTTTTAGCAAGGGCCACATGAAATGCCACATCGGCAGCCAAACTGCAATGCCCATACATCATTAGGAATTTAGATAAAAGTATTCCAAAATGGATATATCATTCATTTGCATACAAAATACATGCGGTTTGTTACAACTAGCAGAAAATCTATGTTTGCAAAATATGCAAACTCTTTCCATACATCTAAATCAAGGATGATTTCTGACTTTGGAGCTATGGAATGATGTGCAAAGCATTGCAATGTAAGAATTTGGTGAAATAAGCAATACAATCAATTAAAAAGTTTAGTTTTCACTGTAAAACCTACCTAAGCAAATAAAAAAAAAGCTCTTCATAAAATCCTCAGAGATGAACTGATCATTGCATTTGCAGCACTATTATTAAAAGCATTTATTTCATTGTAGATGCTCCTCCACGCCACCCAGAAAAAGGCCTTGGCTGGAATTTATGGCTAGTTATATAAGCTGAGCTATACTGTAGTGAGTGACACTTGTAATATCTTTTCCACAAAAGTAGTGCGTTATATGCTAGTGGGAATCAGGGGGCATTCCAAAGCCAGGCCCACCATCGAATACCAAGCTCCCAAGGTCAAGGGTACATCAAATGTTTGCTTGCCACAGAGGCACTGAGATTTCACTTAGGTGCCTTAGAGGGTCACTGGCACTGGAAAGGTAGGAGTGGTTGATAACAGGTCCAGGTGCTATAATTCTGTAATAATTCTATAATTTCAGAATTCTGAAAGTCTACAAAGTTTCCTTCATTTATAAGTCCATTTTCAACCCTTTCCACCTTTTAGTAGGATGTTCACTGTGTTCGGACTCAGGAAGATTATCTCATTTTAATTCTCATTTTATTGACGAAAAAGCCTGGTATTGAAAATGTGTGGTAAATTCTAGCTTGCAGGAGATGCGGATAGGATCCCAGCTGGCAGGAGATGCGGATAGGATCCTCGTTTCCTTTAGTCACTCTGAATCTCAGCCCATCCTCAGAAAATTTTACGGGCTTTTCTTCTATTGTGAATTTATATTCCATTTGTCTTACTTGATCCTGTTTCCGTAGGGCTATTTCAGGTCAGTAAGAACCCCCCTTGACTGAGAAGGGAGCACTGGAGAAGGAGTTGCATCTGTGGGAATAGCAACCACCATGCCCTCCCCCAAGCTCTCAATAACTGCATCTGGGGGACTTCTGGGAGGAAATTAGCTACTGCAAATCATTCTGCTTCTGCTGCTAGAAAATTACCCGAGAGAAAAGATACTGTTAGTCTAGTATTTCATGGCGTCAGATCATTCTGTTAGCAAGAGAAAAGAAAATTGCTGGGGCTACAGATCGTTATAGTAGCAATACCTACGCTAGGTCCTAAAGTCACACATGTTTTAAAACATGCCAGAAGCACCACAGGCTGCAACAGGAATAATGTTTTTACCTGACTTTCTAAAACACACAGTAACATTTATAGGGAGTGGGAAAAGCAACCTAAAGCTCTGGGAGGCTGTAACCATAGGAGCAGTTTTGTAGCGAAGAATTTTCTGCCGTTTCTGTTCTATTAGGATAGGGACATGTTGGATATTTCCATTCTACTTCCCACCAAAAAGTGGGTAGTGGGAGATACGTGTCATAAATAACAGCACTTCAAAAATCCTCTCAGATCTGCTCACAGCTTTAGAAGTTCTTACTGCACTGATCTCTGCTCCCACATAGAATGAATCACTGCCAAGCACCATGTCCACAACAGGGGGCTGTTAATTAGTTTTAAAGGCTCCTGTAGTTCCTATGGCGCGTGGTGGAGGTAGACAAACCCAGCAATATACAAAATTCCTTCCTTTTTTTTTCCCCCTAACGGTCAGCACAGACTGAGATTTCATGAGCTTCCCATGGCTGCAGGAAAGTTAAACTGTATGCAAATGTGCAAAGCGAAGGCTGTTAACATTGACTGGGATAAATGCTTTGTTTATCTTGCAGCTGGAATGCTGGGGAACTTGGGGAAGGAGGAGGCACAGGTGTATTCGCTTCAAGGCCTGCCATGGCAGCCCTGCTCTGTGCCTCTGGCTTCCTTCTGGTTTGCTCCCAGCCAGTTTTGGTGATGTCCTTTGTACTCCCCAACAGCAAAACTGTTTCAACCTCTAATTCAGGCGTCCTCAAACTGCGGCCCACCTAGGACACTGATCTGGCCCGCCGGGTGTTTTTGCCACAGCTGCCTGTCATGCTTAGCAGCCGACTTGTCCCGGGGCCCCCAGTGAACTGGCCCCCTGTTTAAAAAGTGTGAGGACCCCTGCTCTAGTAGACTGGGCAAAGAAAATCTGAGAATTCCCCATTCTTAGAACTGGTGTGGAGCTTAGACAAGGGTATCTTTTCCCTCCCTTCCATATCAGAAGAAAATGAAAACCACGAAAGCCAACTTTGATAACAGCTATGTCGCAATGTCACACTGCACCCATGTACATACCATTTTGTTAACTTAAATTTAGAAATAAACACATTTTAAAATAAAATACAAAAAAAACCCCCTCAGTCACTACAGGTCTCATAGCTACTTATTAGAGCAGGCAGAAACCACAGAAATGATTATTTATTAAGATCCAAACACTTTGGATTTGATTCTCAGTTTAACAAATATTCACTAATCATCTACTAGGTACTAGGAACTGTGTTCTGAACTTTAGGGGCTCTGAAGAATCTTGGCTCTCAATGAACATTTTTAGGTGTCATTGTTTGTTTTTTTCTCTTAATTACATGTTTTATTTAGATATAATTTAGATAAGATGCACAGGTCTTAAATGTACAGTTGATGAGTTTTGACTAGCATAAACATGTGTGAGATTGTGTCCATTGTTCCTGTTATGATAAAGTGCTGTTCCTGTGAGGTCATGTAATCTTTCTTCTCCCACATCTCAGTAAGATCATATCTAACATTCCCCAGAAAGTGGGACAATAATATAACAGCTGATGTCAACTGATGTCAAGTGTTTGCCCATACCTAAGAGTTGGGTAAGAGGTATAGTTGACTCCTTCCTTTACTCACCTCCCAAAAAACATGGAACAGGTACAATGATTACCACTCTCCTTGTACAGAAGTGTTCCTGAAGCCTAGACAGCTTGCTTGCCTAGTGAAGCAGGTGACAGAAGATACACTGAGCTTTATAACCTTCACCTTCTGAATCTAGAGTCTAAGTTCTGTACTTTGACACACAGCAGCTTCACAAACTAAGTGAAGTTCCTATTTATAGATCAAAATTTATGTTATGTCTGGGAGTCTCTGAACTTACAGTTGTGGCTACTGCTTGGCCACATAGAACTATCTTCTTTTATATATATACATATATATATATCTTAATACTTAGAAGAATATAATAATATTCTAGACTTGTTAGGTTCAAAAATAGTGCGATAGAGATATGGATACATAGAATTTATCAAACAGATGAAATATCTGGTAACTAAATGTCAGAACAATAGCTGAAGCACAACAGATGGAATAAAAGCCCCTCATCTACTCTTAACTGAGATCGGCCACCCCTGACTTCAACCGTTTTCCTCTGGTCAATTTCCTAAAGATTCCTAGGACCCTTGTGCTCATTCAGACTTCACAAAGTCTCAAACCTACCTCTTTTCATATTTATAATTATGTAATTTATATCCTTAGGTAACATCAAATAACTTAGAGAACTCATTGATTTTAGGTACCATAAAAACATACCCCAAATGTCCCCAATTACATAAATCAACTTCCCTTGGTATCTCAATCTTTTTTTTTTTTTTTTGAGACAGAGTCTCACTCTGACCCCTGGATAGAGTGCTGTGATGTCATAGCTCACAGCAACCTCCTCAATCCTCTTTCCTCAGTCTCCTGAGAAGGTGAGACTATAGGTGTGTGCCACCATATCCAGCTAATTTTACATTTTTTAATAGAGATGGGGACTCATTCTTGTGCAGTCTGGTCTCAAACTCCTGTACTTAAGCAATCTATGCACCTCAGCCTGCCAGAGTGTTGGGATTACAAGCATGAGTCACTGCACCCAGCCAGTATCTCCTTCTGATAGAGAAGCTCATAGGTATTTTCTGATCTGCCTGGATATTACTACTGCTTTGCATATCATGTCTGGAATTATTTTTTGTTTTATTACTTTTTTAAAAAGATAATTAAGCCTAGACGTTCAAACTATCCAATGAAATATTTAAGAAATTAGACATCCAGGAGGGCTATAATATTTTTACCTCAGATGCACAGTATATTTAAAAATTTATTTTTCAGAAAAAGAAAAGAAAAGAAAAAAGACAGTTGATTATCAGGGATGATCAAGTCAAATTGGGGATAAGAAAGGTGGGGCCTCTTAGCACCTGAGCTGGGGGTGCAATGGGCAGAGGTCCATGTGGCAGACGAGCTCTGAGAGAGCTGATTTCCCAGGAAGTGAGGAACAGTCACCAATCAATGGGGAGGGCTGGCTGTTTGGTAGAGATGGCTGAGAAATTGTCTATTTGGATAATCCTGTTATAATATGTTATTATTTAAGGAGAACTGTAAAACACCGATGAAAGAAATCAAAGATGACACAAAACAAGAAAATATCTCATGCTTATGGATTGGTAGAATCCACATCGTTAAAATGTCCATAGTGCCCAAAATGATTTTTATCACAATTCTTATAAAAATATCAACACTATATTCCACAGATTTAGAAAGAAATAATTCCAAACTTCATCTGGAACGAAAAAGGAGCCCAAATAGCCAAAGAAATCTTAAGAAAGAACAAATCTGGAGACATTGCATTACTTAATTTTAAATTATACTACAAGTCTATAGTAACCAAAACAGATGGTACTGATATAAAAGAAACATATATCAAAGGAACAGAATTGAGAACCCAGAAATAAAGGCATGTAGCTACAACCAGCTGATCTTTGACAAAGCACAGAACAACAGGCACCGGAGAAAGGAAGCCCTGTGCAATAAATGGTAATAGGAAAAATCAGATCATCACATGAAGAATGAAGCAGGACCCGTATATCTTGCTATATAAAAAAATGATCAAGATGGATAAAATAATTAAATGGAGAGCATGAAACCATAAAAATTCTAGAAGAGAGCATATGAAAAACTTTTCTGCATATTAGCCTAAATCAGTAGTTCTCAACCTTCCTAATGCTGTGGCCCAGAGTTCCTGTGGGTCGCGACCTGCAGGTTGAGAACCACTGGCCTAAGTAAAGAATATATGACTACTCCAAAGGCAAATATAGCTAGAGCAAAAACAGATAAGTGGGACTTCATTAAATAAAAATTTTCTGTACAACAAAAGAAATAATTGATAATTTAAATATACAATCTATAGAAGGAAAGTAAATCTTTTCAAGCTATATATCCAACAAAAAACTAATGTCCAGAATCTGTATAGCACTTAAACAAATCAGAAGTTAAAAACAAACCAGCCTACTAAATTTGGGCAAAAGATATGAACAATTTTGCAAAAGAAGACAGACAAATGGCCCCCAAATATGTGGGAAACTGCTCAATATCACTAATCATAAAGGAAATGCAAATCAAAACCACAATGAGATATACCACCTTATCCCTGTCAGAATAGCCATTAAAAGGTTAAAAATATCCACAGATGCTGGCATGGATGCAAAAAGAAAGAACACTTAGACATTGTTGGTGGGACTGCAAATTCATACAACTGCTTTGGAAAACAGTATGGAGATTTCTCAAAGGAATAAATAGAGACTTACCATGTAACCTAGCAATCCCATTACTGAGCATTTACCCAAAGGAAAAGAAGTTATTGTGTTAAAAAGATACCTGTACTTAAATGTTTATTATAGCACAGATGACACTTGCAAAGATGTGGAATCAGCCTTAGTGTCCACAAATTCATGAGTAGATAAAGAAAATGTGGTGCATGTATGCATGTATGTGTGTACACACACATGCACACAGACACACACACACATATATATATACCATGGAGTACTATTCACCCATAAAAAGGAATGGTTTTTTTTTTTTTTTTTGTAGCAACTTGGATGGAACTAGAGATCATTCTGAGAAGAGTGAAGGATCCTAAGTGAAGTATGTCACAAATGGAAAACAAACACCACCTGTTTTCACTAATTGCAAGGATGGGTGCACACAGGCACAAAGAGATATACAGGACACAGGAAACCAAGAAGGGAGCAGGACTGGAGCCAGAGGAGGTCTAAAACTTACCCATCAGGTACAATAAACATTCTTCTTGTAAGGGACACACAAAACGCCCTGACTTATTAATGACATAAGTTATTCTTGTAACAAAAATATTTCTACCCCCTTAACATATTGAAATAAATAAATCACATTCTAAAATCAACCCTAAATATGCCGTTGACCTCTGTGATAACTTGAGAGTTGTGGATTTTCTTAGAGAAAAGAAAAACAATTTAACATTTCAATGCAAGAATATATTTTAAATAGATTATCAACCAAGAAATAATGTCATGTACAAGTAATGAGCCCTTGAAGGCCAATACGGAGAGCACTAACACAGTCATGGACAAATGGACAACGAACATGAACAAATGTTATTTAAAGCAGAACTATAAATATAATATGGCACATAAACACATGAGAGAATGTTTTCTCTTGAAAATAAGAAAGACTGGGTATTAAAACATGTGGATACTTATTTGCTATCACATTGTTTAAAGGTTGGTGATCGTGCAGTGTGGCAGGATCTTTGTAATGATTCTATTAGGAGAATAAGACAACACAGTGTTTCTTGTAAAACAGTTTGGCTCTGTGTTTCAAGATCATTAAACATACTTCGGTTTTACCAATTGGCTCCATTTCTTACAATCCATCTTAAGAAATACTCTTTAAATGTACAAAAAGATGCTCACACTATAATAGCAAAAAAGAAAACGGAAACACTATACTTGTCCAATACTAGAGGATGATGACGTCATTTCCGAATGTTTATCTAAAGGGTACAGCAACTCATGTTCCCAAGGAATGGTACAGAGATGAGAAAATATGGTCGTGCTAAAATAGTCAATTATCAAACAACAGGAAAAATGATTTAATAAAGTATTACCACTGGTCTAGGAATGAAGGGCATGTTTTTTTTTCCTTTTGTTCAAGAGTCAATACAAATACTATAGACAATTGGATTATTATGAAACAACTTTTTTTAAATATAGAGTAAATATAGAAAATGTACAGACTTGACAACTGCACTGCAATTGGTCTTGTTGAGAACAAGTTGCTTGTTCAGACTTGACTAAAACATGGAATCTAGTTATCTGTAGAAAGCAATATATGCCTACAACCTCTAATAATTAGATTGCGACTCTTCTCTGTGGAACAAATAATGATGTATCTTTCAGATAATTGAGAAGGGAAGCAGGACAATGCCAGAGGCAAGGCCAGGTATCACAGCTCCTGCCCTAGAGTGGGCAGTGAAATCAGGGTCACCACCGGCTCCAAGTTCAAGTGGCACCATGTTTGCGAATGAGCAAAAGGCACCTATTCTTCCAGATACTTGACTGCTATCTGGCCCAAAGTACCCTTCAGGGGCACCCATAGCTCAGTGGTTAGGGTGCCGGCCACATGATTCAGGGCTGGTGGGTTTGAACCCAGCCCAGGATGCCTAAACAAAAAACAAAAACAAATAGAATAAAAAAAACTGGGCACTGTGGCGGGTGCCTGTAGTCCTTGCCTCTAGCCTAAGAGCTGGAGGTTGCTATGAGCTATGATGCCATCGCACTCCACCGAGGGTGACAAAATGAGACTGTCTAAAAAAAAAAAACGTACACGTCAGCTATAAAAACAAAAGGAAATGGTGCCCCTTGATTGCAGTATACAACCAGATAACTTTATATGGCAATCTGACCTCATATAAGACGGTCAAAGTGATTCATACAACTGTCTAAGATCAGTAGATGCTTAAAGGATGGGTCCCAAAAAGGCTGGTGATGGACAGATAGGGAGGACTGGGAGGAGAAAAGCCACACCCCCACATCCAATCTGTACTGCATGGCCTCAGTAGTAACACAGGGGAAGATCATTCCTAGAAGACCAGCAATATGATCACACCCACCATCCACGGAATGCTCCACAGATCCTGTGATGACAGAGGTTGCCAGAGGTAAACAGGAGGAGGATCTGAGACTTGGTTCAGATACAGACAATTAGAATAAACACTCTAGCCACTAAAATTAGAAGGAAAATACCTCTCTTGTGAGTTTGTTGTTAGGATCAAATTCCAATATATGCATATATACATATTTAATATTTACTTGGCAAGTGGTAAATGCTTACACATGATAGCAATGATGTCGAAACCTATTTCATCCCACTAACGTTTTATCACCTTCTGGAGAAGCTCTTACTAGCATTTCTAAGTATTCCTCATGCTGTGTTAGAAGGAGGCAGGCGGCCAAGAGACACGGAATTAATAACAGATCCGGTTCCACCATGTCTAACTACAGGGTAAATCTCCTAGACTTCTGGGCCCTCCATGTCCTGAAGCATAAAATAGAAATACAAGTAATGTTACCCCTTCCCAATGAGATCTCATCTATAGAGTGACTCTACATGCTAAAGAGATCTGCATAAAAAGAAAGGTCGTTGTGCACGTGGGATGTTGTGCATGTAGTGCCTCTGTGTGTTCGCAAGCACAGTTGTGTGTGCTTTATGTGTCTTCTTACCCCCTCTGTTTCTCTGTCCTCACTAGTGGTAAACA
>NW_003852417.1:13333074-13345949 GCF_000181295.1 Otolemur garnettii
TCCTCCAGCAGCTTCCTGGATGCCCAGGAGAGCCATTTCCTGATAACTCCTGTGAAGCTTTCCTTGATTTGGTAAATACGGTCTCAGAGTTGACTGAGGATGTGTACTGCCTAAGAATTCTGGTTTTAGACAAGGGAGAGAGGAATACCCAGTTAAAGATTGAGATTGTTAATTACATCATGGTTTCTGTATGGGCACGTGAGACATAAGATTGCAGGGTTTTCCTCTGACGTGCCGTATCTAAGGCCAAGTGAAAGGAATGGAATAATTCATTATTTATTTGCTTCCTACAAAATAAAAAGGCCAGCGGTTTTTGAATTAAACTGTACAGGTGCTAGTTTTGTAAATAAAAAAGTTAGAGAAAAGTCAGTCAATTTTAGCAACTCTTTTTCTGAGGGCATTACTAGGTTGTTTGCACGTCTCTCCCTTACTCTATTTCATAGATTCAGATATCAAAAGGTACCAGATGAAAAAGTTCCTTTGGTCTGGATATTATTCACCTGTTAGCACAGATCTCATCTAAAAAAATAAAAGTATTTGTACATCTCTCTCTTCTTTTTCCTACGCTTATTTTTGATGTAAATGACTTGCTAACATTGAATGTTATTAACTCTAAAACATGGGAGATGCCTTTTTTTCTGTTTTCAACATTCAGAAAAGTGTTTCTTAAATGATGAAAAATCATTTCTAGCGAGGCTGAAGTCACAGCGTGCAGGTTATTTGGGGTGCAGCCATCTACATTTTGTAATTCCTTAAGCTAACAATAAATGTACAGGCAAACGCTAGTGCGCACTTTCCATACATATAAAGGAGGCATTATTCCAATTCCCAAGTTCCATATAATATCATTCAGTATTACTTTTCTTTCTTCTTTCCTTTTCAAAGTTTTCTCTGCTTTTTTAAGACTCCCTTAGTAAAGGCACAGGAGCATTTATTTCCTAAAGATAACTCGCAGGTGGCATTTTTTTCCTTGTAGTATGGAGGGAAAATTGTGTTCAGAGGGGACCTTGATGTCCCACATAAGTTGGAAGTGGTGGAGATTTCAGGGAAATTTGGGGGAAGCAGAAACTGCAGAATCCAGAAGACAGTAAGGCAGTCCCATCATCTAAACTGGTTGACACCCATCTCTTTTTTAATCCAGCCTCTGCACCACACACTCCCTTCTCTCTCTCTACACGCACATTCACATGACTTGCAAAAGTGCAGCTGAAGAGCAGCACCTTCTCTACACCTTCAGGGACTATCACTGGCTCCCTATTGTGGGCTCATCAGCCTCTGCTCTGAGGAATAACATTCACGCCTTGCATTATTTTATGCTCCATTAAGCTGGGCAGAGAGTTCAGAAGAGGGAGAAAAGATACCAAGGCACAGAGCACACAGCTGGATTATATTAAATACATCCTCCGAAGAGAAATTTTTATTTTCAAAGGTTTTAATACTAACCCCAAATAATTTCATCTTTGATGCCTTACCGCTGGGAATGCCATGGCATACACCTGTGTGTGGTTCAGGTACATCGGAGGAGCACCTCCCCTTGTGCTTTCAATTACCGAACGATTGGAACCACACTTCCCGAGCACCTGCCGTGTGTTGGGTCTCAGCTAAGCATTTGTTTCTTAAATACGTATGGTGACTCAGTGAGAAAGGCAACAATATCTCTCATTTTACAGATGGGAAAATTGAGTACCGGGAAAATTAAGTGACCCGTCCAAAGACCAGCAGCCAACAAGTGAATGAGGGTTCAAACTCAGGTGTTTCTTTTTGTTTTTTCCACTTCTTTCTTAAAGTGGGCTTCCTAAAGGAGATGGTTTGATCTTCAGTTTGAAAAATGGTCTGCTTTTCACTCAGACTTCAGGATGTATTTTTTGTTTGTTTCAAGTATACTCCCTTGTCCTGTACAAATTATATAAAATTTAGCCAATTTCCATGTTCTAGCACAAATCCACTCCATTTCTCCTTCTTACTACAAGCACTGGTAAACTTCAGGAAGCCAGGAAATACAGATAAGCTGGTAAACATTTTATCTCCAATGCCTAGTGCAGTGCCGGGCACAAAGGTGATGAGAATGGTCTTTTAATGGATAAGTATGAAACAGGTGCTGGACTCAGGCTTGTACCAATGTTTTTGGGTATTGTCAAGAAATGGGCAAGCCAATGTACTCATGGTCACCAAGCAAGTGATCACTCAGGCAAGACTTTTCTAAATACTTATTATTCAGAAACAAGATTAGAACCAGTTGCTAGATCTAGACTAAAAGAAGTCTAGAGGAAGAGAATGGTTCAGTCTTTGCCCTCCAAAAGTATAAAATATGCTCCAGTTTCATCTTCCAATGCATTTCTTATGGGCCATACCAAGCCGCCAATGGTGTAAATAAAACATTCAGGTTTCTTGCAGAAACGTTACTCTACTATCCTTCATGCAATAATGCAGCACTTTGTAACAAGCTTTATAATGAGGCTATGAATTAAAGTGATGCATGGCTTTTCTGAGGTACAATATGCATCACAACAGCCTGTATTAACAATTTAAAACCATATAATGTGCTTTATAAGCTAATAAAGTAGCTGCCTCTAAATGATTTATCAAATATGAATAATGCATCCAGAAATAACTTACAGGAACAGGGCCAGCCTCCCACGCTCCCTCGCAAGCTGACTTTCTCCATAGACAATCCTGAGGGCACATGGGAACAGAGTTACTGAGCACTTGACACCAGCCTCCTGCTCTGCCAGGAAGCCTCCCTGAGTTCTCTCCGGAGCCTCCTTGCCTAATCTCCTCTACCCAGTGTTTCAACTACTCTCTCTGGCTTTTCTCACTTCTGCCTCTCAGTCTCTATCCCTTTATCCTCTCCTCTCCTCTAGCTAGCTCTCCTTTCAGGTTCTTTCTTACTCCCTCAGCCTTCTTGCTGCGTCAAGGAGAGAGGTCCAGGCTATCTCAGAGGTGCGGGATCAGCTGGATATAGTAGATGTAGGAGCCAGTGGATTAGCAGTCAGAAGGAAAACTCCCAGGGCATGTAGCCCAGAAAGAGAGCAGTTCCACATGTTTTCTAGACTTCTCAAACACCTGCACATAAAAGTTCAGACTGCACAACCCCCTAAATACTTACTAGACTTCATGCTTAGAACTTTGTCTGTTAAATGCTGCCTTTATGAACTTGAGCAGTAGTTATCTGAAGACTCAAAGCATCTGGATCTCATACTGGACTTTTTAAGGAAATTTAATTTTGGAAATAAATATGCATACATACCAAACCAAAAGCTCAGTAAAGAAATTTGCAAGAGACATTGTGCTCTTACCTAACCAGAGAAACAGTCAGCCCTTTTAGAAATGGGTAAGACTATTCAACAAACAAAAGTTCAAAAACCATTTCCTGGGGGGGGGGGGAACTCAAGACCCTATAATCTCTTGCAAAGGACAAAGTCAACATAGGCCAGGATATTGAAGGAAAAGACAACTTTCTACAAATTTATAAAGTATATGTAGGGACTATTAAGGTAGATGAGACTCCCAGACAGACAGTGGTTACTACACCAACACAAAAGCTCATTTCCCTGTGAAATGCAAAGCAAGCCTTATGCCAAAGGCCAGCAGGAGAACTGCATGAAATCCCCTTTCACAAGTGTACTGCAGTTGTCTTCAGAAACTTGGGATGGGACAGCAAAGAAGACAGAGATCTCTGGCACCATGGAAGGCAGGGGACATTGTGGAGACTGTATCACACAGAAGATTCCTCAGCAACCAAAAATCTTAGAGTTAATCTGTAAAGGAGTGAGAACTGCCAGCATTCAGAAAACTGGTATGTCATTTGTAAAGCATAAAGAGATCTCTGGAATATCTCTATTGCTTAAATCCCAAGTTTTTGTAAAGGAAAAAAAAATCACAATATGGCTATAAAAAATATGAAACTAGAGGTGAACCAAATCCTTCAATAATACCCTGACTCAGATCATCAGAAGATTAGATTCACTCACCCTTCCTCTAATATTCTCCTGACAAAAGAAACAATATAATGTTTCTTGGAATTAGATCTTGTTAACCTGTCTTTATTGTTTTATTTCACAAAATGGTTAGAATTCAATCAAAACCTTTAGGTGTATGATGAAACCAGGAAATGCAGTGATGGTCATGAGAGAAAATACTCAAAAAATGGCGCAGATGAAACTAAAACACAGGAAAAATAAAATAATTATGGTGGACTTTCCACTTTTGCTCAAGGAGGGGTGACTTAAACTGGACTAGCCCTTCTTCCACAATTACTATAGAACTGAATAACATCCACTAGCCAACTGTTCTTTGGGTAGTGGAAAACAGATGTCACAAGACTTCAAACTCAAGAAAAGGGAAATTCATGAAATGAGTTTCTTTATCACATAGCTGTCTGCATGGGAAAAGTCCCCTATTTTAGGCAAAAAATAATTCAATTCTATTGGAACAGGAATGTACCACTGACCTTTTTAAGAAAAAAAGTCATAGGCCATTGAAATGGGTCAAAACTTCAGGATGAAATACTGGAGAGGTGGAATTGTGAAGATAATGTCAGTATGGAGGTCCCCTATGCATCTGTGGTTGAGAGAGCCTGCCTGTGTTTGAAAAGAGCCTGACCAAGCCTTGCTAGACAGCTGCTATGAGGTTAAGAGTTAAATGGAGACACTAAACTTGAATACTGCTGTAGGAAAAGCAGTGCTGAAGGATATTGGAATCTCGGCCATGACAGAGTAAGAATCTCACAACTTTTTTACAACCATAGCAACTAGCAAAAATCAAATAAAAGTCTTATTTAGGAGAAAAGATAAAAACTTAGAGTAAGATCTATCTTATACCCACCTAATGAGGACTAAAATCCAGCCTTAACAGAAGACTATCTTATCCCCAAAGAAGATAGAATTTGAAGGTTATGTCTCACCAATTTATAGGTTAACTCAGAGAATTCCACTTTTTTAAGCAGATATCATTTGTTGATAATACCTGCATCAACAAACCAAAAACAAGCTAACAAGATTAATCAAATAACCCAATGCCATTGCCTGCATAAAAAAAAAAAAGAAGAAGAAGAAGAAAGATTTTGCAGAAGAGAACAGAAAAAGATACTTCATGCAAATACTATGCATGAGGAGGCTGGAATGGATATATTGAATCATACAGAAGAGACATCAAAGCAAAAATAACACAGTAAGGTGTCAAACACTTAAAATACATAAGAGTCATAAATGTAAATGCACTTAATAAAAGAGTTTCAAATGCATGAAGCAGGGATGACGGCAAAATGACAGAAGAAGCAGCTATGAATACCCCTCCCCACGCAGAAACACTGGGAAATAACCAGAAATGATTAGAACCAATTCTATCAGAACCCTGGAAAGCAATCACAGGGTTACAGCAACCAAGAGAATGGTAATTAAGAAAAAGACAACTGCGAATCCATGTACAAGGATGTTCATAGCAGCACTATTCACAATAGCCAAAAGGCAGAAACAGCCCTTCAGTGGATGGATAGAAATATACATATACAGAAATATACACATAATGGAATATTATTGAACCGTAAGAAGGAATGAAGTTCCTACAAAACAGCAAAAGAAGCCAGATACAAAAGGAAAATATGATTCAATTTATATGAACTCTCCAGGATAGATAAATCCACAGAAGTAAAACCCAGATGCTGCCAGGGGTGAGGGAGAGGTAGAAGGAGAGCAACTGCTCTTTGGGTAAGAGGAAAGGAAATGTTTTAAAACTAGATAGAGGTGGTGGGTGAATAATGTGAATGTCCTAAATGTTCCTAAATTGGAAATTGTTCAATTTAGAATGTTCAGTTTATGTTAATTTCATTAAAACAAAGTATTTAAAAAATGCATGCAGAAAAAAGCTTGAATACAATTAAAGAAAAATGTAAAGAATTGCATAAGAGGAAATACAAGGAATTCATCACTCACAATAATTTTATAGAACATTTGACCAAAAATCATTAAAGGCAGAAGCTGTGAGGGAGACAATAGCAGCAGAAACAATACACTGTCAACCAACTTGACTGAACTGACACTCCCACACTATAGAATGCACAGTAATTTGAAATGAACATTCAACATGCATTAATACCAAGCATATGTTAAGCTTAACAGATACAGTATTATATAACTCGGATAAGTAAAGCATGCTTGGTGACCACAGTGGTATTCAGTTGAGATTCCACAGCCACGAGGACACAGTGCTCTTCCCAGTTCCTGAGAGCGCACAGAGGGCAACATTGAAGACAAAGCTGGGCAGCAGGGGAAGCCTCAAGATGAGGAAAAAGGTTGTTTCTAGAACATTGGCCATGTGCCGGCTCTGTGAGTGAGGAGACCTGCCCTTTCCTTCAAGGGCTTCACATGTCCTATAGGAGAGACACATGCCACCCCCAGCATATGAAACCCTGCAATGGAAGGGGCAGGGAAGGGACCCACAGTTCAAACGAGGGACAGGCAATTGTGAAATTTAAAGAGGACTCTGAGCCCAGACCAACTCTGGGTGCTGATGATATTGAGAATGGGGTCCTGCTCTCATCTGATGTGCTCCCCTCCCTGTGCCTCTTCTTCCCTCTGGGGTTCTTCCCTTTGTTCCCCTAATAAACATTCGCAGTTAAAAAAAAAAGAAAGAATCAATAGCAATAAGATCAGGAAGCAAATATTGGGAAGTTAAACAAAACAATTTGAAATGAATCATAGGTAAGACATAAATCACAAAATAAATCAGAGAATGAAAGCGCAGACTGTCAGAATGTGGAAAACGCAGCTAAGCACTGATTATAATGGCTTGAGGATCTGTGAGGGTCAACATTAGAAAGTGAAAAAAGTATAAAATTAACAACTGAATACTCCCACATATAAAGTTAACAAAACAAGAGGAAATTGTGTCCAAAGTAAGAAGAAATTGAAATAATATAAAAGCAAAACTGAATAGAAAATAGAAAATAATACAGAAATCAGTAAAATTATGACAGTTTTTTTAATTAATTGAATTGCTAGAGACCCAAGATGACTAGACAAGGAACAAAAGAAAAACTCAAATTAGGAATATTAGGAATGCAAAAAGAGAACATCAGTGACAGATCCTACAAATATTAACATGACGTTATAAATAACTTCATGGTCATAAATTTGGGACTTTATTTAAAAACTAATGAATTTTTCCAAAAATAACTACTATAAGAAACTGACAACATGAATAAAACTGTAAACAATTAACATAATTGGAAAATTCACCTATGAATCTTCTTAAACATTTAAGGGAGAAGATTACCAATGTTACACAAGTTTTTTAGGAAACAGATGAGAAGGAATATTTTCCAATTGGTTTTATAGGTCCAAAATAATTCCAATATTAAAAAGAAAATTTAAAAGACAATTACTGATTAATATCTTTCATAACATAAATGGAATGATTTTAAGTAAACATTAGCAAACTAAATCTAAGACTATATAGGGCAAATACAAGTGGGCTTATCTCAAGAAGTTCAAATTGATTTAAACATTAAAAAATAAGCAACCTGATTCACTGTACTTATGAGATAATGGTCGAAATCAAATGATTATTCTATTAGATGTAGAGAAAGCATTTGATAAAAATCAAAAAAACAGCTCCTAGTTGAAAATGAAAACTCTCAGCAAAGTAGGAATATAAGAAAAATAGAATAATTCCTCAATATCAATATACTGTATCTATGTAAAATAAGTTAAATAATGTTACCTAATTAGTAGACTCTTAGAAGTTGGAGAATGAGAAATTATTCATTCTCACCACCTCTGTTAAATATGATGCCATAATGGTTATGCCTTAAAGCAAAAAAAGGGAAAGAAAGACACAGATGTGATAAAGAAAAATTAAAATACTCTTCGAATGTAGACCTATTTGGTTTGTGTAGCATATGAAATAAAAAATACTAGAATGAGAAATTAGAGTGAGTAAGATGACAGGATGCAAAGTCAATGCACAAAAATTAATTACATCATTTTGTATTATCAACAAACTTAAAAAATTATATACTGGCTACTGTCTATAGAGCTATAAAACATTTAACAACCTAGGAAGAAGAATAAGGAAAGATGTGTAAGACCTTTACATTGAAAATTTCCAAATGCTGGTAAAGGGAATTGAAGACCTAAACAAATGGACAGATACTTCGTGTTTATGGATTGGAAGACTGAACATGGTTAAAATATCAACTCGCATAAAAATTTTCAGATACAACCTAAAGGCTATTAAAATGCCAGAGGCTGGAGTTGAAGAAATTGATAATCCAATTACAAAAAGCATATGGAAATACATATTATCTACAATATTCAAAATTATCTTGGGAAGTAAAATAAAATTGGAGGACTCATACAGTCTGATTTCAAAATTTAATATAAATCTTTAGTAATAAAGACAGGATGGTGTTGATGTAAGATCAACAGAAAATGCACGAATCACTCAGAAATATTCAGTTGACTGATGTTTGAGTGATGCAAAATCAATATGGGAAAAGATAAGCCTTAATCACAAAAGACTGTTGCAACAACCCAAATTCCATCTATATAAAGTAAATGTTGAAATCTACTTCCTTGCAAACACAAACAGGTAAGAAGAATCGTAGAGTGAAATATTTTAAAAATGCAGATGCTAGAATAATAGAGCTAATAAAGAAAAAAATAGTGTATTCATAACACTTGACAAGAAAAAAAAATTAAATAGAAAACCAAGCAAAACAAAACCAAACCAAAGAGCACGGATTATAAGAGAAAGAGAGAGAGAGAAATGGAATTATATCGAAATTAAAATTTCTCCTCAGCATAAAAGTAAACAAGTATGCCACAAATTGGAGCAAACACTCAAAAAAGATTTATTTTTAAATAGAACATATATACGGTATATGTAAATAACTACAAATCAATGACAGAAGAAAACAACTCAATATAAACAAAGAAGAACAAAGAACTGAACAGATACTCCACAAAGACATAAAAATGGCAAAAAAAATGCATGAATAGTAAATGAATCATCAGACAATGAAATTATAGGTACTGTAAGATAGCTTTTCACACTCAATAGAGTGTCTAACATAAAAAAGATGGAAAAGATCAGATATTGACAAGGCAATGGAGTGAATGGAATTCTATCACCTTCCTGCTAAGAGTGTGATATGATGTAAACATTTTGGAAGACTCTTTAGCAGTTTCTTATAAAGGTAAACACACATCTACTCTAATCCTATGCTCCAGAGGTCCTCAAACTACGGCCCACGGGCCACATGCGGCCCGCCAAGGACAGTTATCCAGCCCGCCGGGTGTTTTTGCCACCACTGCCTGTCCTACTTAGCAGCTGACTTGACCCAGGGCCCATAGTCCGGCCCTCCAATGGTCTGAGAGACAATGAACTGGCCCCCTGTTAAAACGTTTGAGGACCCCTGCTACTCCTTAGTATTTTGTCAAGATATAGAAAAGCATATATGTGCCTTCATGATGTACACGCGCACGCACACACACACACACACACACACACACACGGAATCTTCATATTCCCAATGGCCTCCAAGTAGAAATAACCTAAACAAATAGCACTAGGAAAGTGTTCAAATACATGGAAGACATTTTCTGAGAATGTACCAGTATGTGATGGAAAGAAATGAAGTATTGATAATTGCAACAACACAAATGAATTAGAAAACATGTCAAGCCAAAGAAACCAGACACAAAATAGCTCATAGTATAATTCCATATATAAGAAGTTCAAGAGCAGTCAGCACTGCTGTGTGGTAGTTTACGTAAGAATAACATGTTCAAGGCTGAGGGATCAGTGAAAGTTGACTAGAGGAAGTACAATGTACCATGTTAGAAATATTTTAAATGTTGTTTTGGATGGTTCATGCATGTTCAAAATTGTCAAAAACAATAGAAATAATCTACACATTTTATTATATACCTAGTATATAATAAAATATTATACCTAAGTAAATACTACTTCATCAAAAAAGAAAAAATCATAGTGACAATAAATGTAGTTTGTCAGCAGCTATGTTGAACCTTTTGAAAAATTGTTTCATTAAGTGGAGAGGAGAGAGGTTGGGGGTCACAAAATAATATCAGTTACCATTTCCAGTAGTGACCGTAGCAATAGTAAATGGATTACTTCATTTAAAAAACCTTATCCCCTTCACAGAGGAGAAAGGAAACAGAAGCTTAAATAATTTGTCTAATATCATATAGCTAACAAATAGTGGACCCATGAATTAAAACTCTGACTCATGGGTGATGTCTATGGCTCAAAGGAGTAGGGCACTGGCCCCATATGCTGGAGGTGACGGGTTCAAACCCAGCCCCAGCCAAAAACTGCAAAAAAAAAAAAAAAAAAAAACCCAAAAAGACTGACTCAGGAATTCCTAACTTTCACCACTACTCTGGTGTTCCTTCACTGAACATGTTCCTAACATGAGAAAATTATGTTTGAAATCTGACCAAGGAAATAAGCAAGACAACTCACAGAAATACAAGCTAAAATATCTGAAATTTCCTTGAAGAACCATTCCAATCAATTTAAATCAGAACAAAATATAACTAAACAACAATGAAATACCAAGCACCACTCATTAGAACAGCAAACATTGGGAAGGTGCCGTGACACCATGTATGGCTGCAGATGGGCCAGACAAGAAGACTAGCACGTGGGTTACGCCAAGGTCCTCAGCTCCTATGGACGTCACCCTGGTGGTACTTTGTGTTATTAAGGGAGCATATCCCTTAGAATCAATTATTTCTGGTCCTCAGTACACAGCACAGACACATTTTATGAGGGGACCTGTACAAAGTAGCTGATTGCAGTGATGTGTCTGTGTGCCTCTGTGTGTGTGTGTGTGTGTGTGTGTGTGTCTGAGTTTATGTTTATGCACCTTGTAAGCAAAGAGTTGAGGAATAATCAGTAGGGAACAGATAAGTACTATGTTATGGATCGAATGAAACATATTACGGCAGAAATGGACTGGGTGTAAAATCCTGTACCTTTAATTTTGAAGAATAAAATAAGAAACACAATGATAGTACAGCATAATAACATGCATGCACATTGCAACCCTATGCCAAATAACACTAGCTAGGATATAAATATACAGAGGTTGCCAGAAAATGTTCAGACATTTTAAGAAATGAAAAAACTGCATTAAATTTGTAATACTCAAGTCATGTTTGACTTAGGGAATTGTAAGAGGTGCTCAATGTGACTTGTCTTCGTCTTTTGTTATTGGTGTGTGTTTAGTATTACAATTTTAATACAGTTTGTTTTCCTTATTAAAATGTGTATACATTATCTGGGACCCTCTGTGGATAGACATACATACTGATGAGCGTACATACTAATGGGTGGTGGTCTTGATGGGGGAGAGTAATACAAACAGAACTCAGGAACAGAAGGAAATGAAAAAAGTATTAAGCAAGGCCCCTCTCAGATCAGTGACTAAAGACCTAGCTATGTGTGTGTGCATTTTACACACACGCACACCTATGTGATCAACTAAATTTAATTTTCTGAGATTAGAGAAGACATTATTACTTCTAGGATTAAGAGATCTCATTCATCCCACTCCAGCAAACAATTTTGGATCTAGTATTATGCAAATGTAGGGAGAACAGCTGCAGAGAGGGACTCACACTTCAACACAGTGAGTGTCCCTTTTGGTCCCTATAGTATAGGTGTTTGTGTGTGCGCATGTGTGCACTATGGATGTGCATTTCTTAAGCTGTCCTGTGAGGTAGAGGGGAAAGGAACCTGGAAATCTCTGCTGCCTAACTAGAACTGTGTGCCTGTCCGATTCCTGGAAACTCTTAGTATCCAGGGTGCCCATACCTCTGCAGAGATAAGATGCCATTTACAATGCACTTTGCAGAAGGTCTCCCAGTGGTGCTCCTTGGAAACATCACTGATGTAGAGAAGGGAGCAAAGTGTGAGTTGGGCTCCCTTCATTACCTAAAACGCTGAAGTGTGAAATTCAGTGTCTAAGAGGGACTCTGGGTCACTGGCCTGGAATGGACCATGCTGAGATAAGGGGCTGTGCGGCCTTCTAACACTCCCAAGCTGATGAATGACCTGCAGATAGCATTATCCCAGCTTCTACAACAAAAAAAGCAAAATCATCACGTTTGGATTCTAGAATATCTTCATTCATTTTAGACACTGCATTTTTACATCTAAGCACTGAGTGGACTTAGGGTTGGTTTTATTTCAGACTTCTATTGCAGTTTGTGTCTTCTAATGGATGACATCTCACGGCGAAGACTACTTCCTATTAAGGGCAGCAAGTGACACACCGTCAAATAAATGATTAAACAAAATGTGCGTTCCATGCTCAAGTTTATGGTACACACAAGACAACAAGAAGTCCTTTTCACTTACTGGGCTCTGAAGACAGTAGATACTAGAAAACTCGAAACAGTGGAAGCTAGAAAGCTCAAAACATAAGGTGGGTGGGTGGGAATGCAGCACCAGAGGCAAGTTTTATAAAAGGAAAATGCTACATCATTGCCTCAAAACTCCACTTGAAAGCGGTGACAGGTTCTCATCAAGAGGCGTACTAAGTACTCTGAACTGGCAGTAGAGAGATTGTCTCTCACATTGTTATCACTGTAGATTCATATTGATTCATTCTCTGTAGTTGAATTATCTTTAAAAAATTTATGGTGCATTTTTATGGCGATAGCCAGTCATGCATATCATTAGTGTGATAGCAAGGAGCTTAAGACAGGAAGAGACTGATAGCTTTTCAATTATTAATGTAAATGAATTGCCAAGTGTAGCTAGTTTAAGAAATGCAATAAAGAGCAAAAGTCAAATCTTAGGTCCCATACACATGCACGCGCGCATGCACACACACACACACA
>NW_003852417.1:13345969-13360334 GCF_000181295.1 Otolemur garnettii
AAACTTTATATTTCATCTCAGCAGTAAGTGAAGATGGCAATTGAGTTATTTAAAATTTCTGATGCCTCTAGAATTTTACATCAAGAAAAGAGATTTTTACAAAACCCAAAACACTGTAATTGGCATTTAAAGGTTGAGGGAGAATACACTGAAGATCAAGTTTGAAAGAGGCTTCATATGTTGTCAAATTCAGTCCCGTCCTTGGCAGACAGAATCCCTGCCAGTGCCTCTAGCTGGTGTCAATGGCCTTTGCTCAAACATGTGCTCTAACTAGAAAATGGCGGCCAGTGCTCCTCATAGAAAGGAAGTCACTTTAGGAAGACAGCAGGCTTAATAAGTTTAAGAAACATTACTTGTCTAATATAATATGGTTTCATCATTGACTTTCTGAGTTTTACCCAGTGGCTTTCTGGGGATTCCCTGAAGAAATTATTTCCTCCCTATAAATGTCATTTTTTAATCTCTAAAATGGAAATGATAGTAGAAATATTTTAGGGACTTAAACAATAGATTACAAAATGTTTGGGTTCAAGTTACAGCTACTTGACATGTTTATGCTGGGATCATTCCTCTCTGTGTAAGCACCGTGGCCACTAACTGGGCTTACATCCCTTTCTGTCACCCTAAAGCACCTCAGTGAGTGCCTATGCTCCACATTCAGCGCAGGTGTCCATGTAACTTAGCAACACCTGGCCTTAATTGTTTTCCGTTGTTCTAAAATTTCTCACTGTCTTCAAGATGTTAAGCAGACTCACTCATTTTATACACAGTAGACACTATTAGTTTCCATATCATGAAGAAACTTAGGAGACCAGATATAACCTATCCTAATTTCTCAGGTACCCACTAACAGTAAATTCATTAAAATTCTTTCCTCTTTTTCTTCAAGTCTTAGATCAACCAATAATATTGCTAAAGATCAACCAATGATCTTATGCACATTCTTTGAGTCATTTCTTTCCCAAATGCAAAATCATATCTTGACTCCATATATTTGGTTTGTTCTTCAAACCTATGCATCTAAATTATCTACTGGGCATCTCTACTTGTGTGTAGCTAGAAAACTCACATTCCGCATCTCTTAAATGGAATCCTGATTTCACCTTCAACCAAAATTCACGTGTTCATGTAGTGAATCTACCTAGTTACTTAAACCATATACTTGTATATACCATTCTTGAGATGGCCTTTTCTACATACATGGTACCTAATTGCCAAGGTACATCAGTTTGACCTTTTAAACTATTTCTTGAGTCCATTTGCCTATCTCCAACCTAATAGCTAACTATCTTAAATCAGTCTATCTCTGGCCAGTTTTCCTGACTCCTGTCTTGCTTTTCTAAAATCTAATTTCCATGCTACCCTGAGAGTTTTAGCTCTCCAGCCCTTATATGACACCATTCAAAGGTTAATCCTTTTATGAACTGGTCCTGCTTACCTCGGAAGCCACATTTCTCTACACTGTCCTCTCCTCCATGGTGCTGCTGCTGGGGTAAGTCTTGTGTAGCTCCCCACTATTGTTTACAGTGATTCTGCAGCATTTATTTGTCTTTCTGTTTTCTTGGCTGCCTCTTATCTCTCATCTTCGCTGTATCAGCCTCCTGGAACCTTTCTGACACTTCCGACTGTGTTAGATACCCCTCTCTGTCTTACATGTTATTCTGAATTATAGTTGTCTCTTTCTTTGTTACTTTTCCCACTGAAGTGGGAATTTTTAGAGGATAAAAATGTCCAAAGACCAATTGGAGATAATAGATTTTTTAAGAAAAGATGGGTTAGAAAGAAATGATTATGAAATATGAGCAAAAAGATGTGTGTTGAAGCATGTGTCTGTGACCCAGAATGGCAAGATAGCTACAAAACACAGCCCAGCCTTGGGGACACTGCCCACTACTTAGTCCCCTCTGTATGAGATGGATGCCATAAAAAGAAGGAAAAGCAATGTTTAGGTACACCGTGAGATTTCAGGGCAAGAAGAAAGATGAAAAGATAAATGGAGATGTGGGTATAAGGCAAAGGGATTTCAATGTGCTGAAGGCAGATCCCATTTGTAGAGCTATATCTAACCCATAGAGAGAATTATCTGCCTGCAGTTAGTAAGGATGACAAAATATGAGAAGCAAAATCAAGGACGTTGAAATTTAGTGGGATAGTTAGACAAATGCAAGTACAGAAGGATATTATTAGGATGAATTTATCAGGGGAAGAAAGTGAATGTAAGAAACAAAATAAAAAATGAAATTGCACATCAAAAACAAAGAAAGTATTGTAATAAATAAGATTCACAAAAGGCAAATTTGTTCCTTTTACAGATCCTTTATATCAGATAAAATCGGACTAAAAAATCACAGAGTATAAAGTATGACTGTTTAAAGACCTTTTGTTCTGAGCTTCCCTCTTATCAAAGCCTTGCGATTGCTTGATTCATTAATACCATTGGGGTTATTTTTACACAGGTTAAATCACCTGTTGTTAGAATACGGTTCTGGGTCATTACACAGTGAATTTTAATAAATTAAACCTGCTGTCCTTTTCAACAACAACACATGGGTCAACAACTATGATTAAGTTGTCTATATTAATAAGTGGTTATCTCTAGGATAATTATGGTTTCCTCTAAATGCTTTGTATGAATGGGGATGTCTTTAAATAGTCTCGAAGTTATTTATATTCTCACCTTTGATATGTCCTGCATGCTCAAACATCTGTGTATGGATTCCCAAGAGTTCCAACTTCAATTTTAATTTAATACCCTGAGTTGCTTCTTTTTTCCTTTTTTTTTTTTTTTAAATAAGGACATGGAACTGGATAGTATGCTAGTAACCATGGTCAGTAGAGCAAAACCTGGGTTAAAATCTCAGCTCTCTAAGCAGATCTTTTATGTTGAGAATGCTGTTAACCTTTCTGTGACTCAGTTCTTCTAAAAATTAAATTAGTTAATATATTTATAAAGAGTTATATGAAGATAAGATTTTGTAAATTTCTTTGAAAAGAGTCTTGTACAAGACATGCACTTAATAATTTAACTAATATAATTTCATTCCTTCTAGTCCTCTCTAGAGAGGACTCTAGTCCTCTAGTCCTCTAGTCCTCTAGAGAGATACATTGCTTACTTTTTGTCGCATAGGTATTTCCTCAATAACAATAAAGTAATTAGGCAGTGAGGGAAAAGATACCAAAGAAAACAGAAAATATGGAAAGAAAAGGCAAAGGGCATACATTATACTGTATGACTTACACAGTATGGTACCATAATATTAGCAATTCTTGGCTTCCAACTCAAATAGAACATAGCCTCCAACTTGCACATTCTCTATTACACATTCTGAACTTGTACTACTGATGAAGACAAGATATTCTTTTTAGATGATGGTTTGTTATGCCTGCCAAAAAAATTTTTTTTGAGGAAAAATTTATTTGACAAGCTTTGAGAGAAAGAGTTCAGTTGCAATAACACAGGAAGATCTTCACTGAAGCTTGAGGTTTATCTCTGGAGCATCTGTGAAATATTATGTCCTCAAGAATTTGACCATCGAGAAGCTAGTGACAAAGATGGATGTTATTCAGATGGTTTCCATGGTGTAGTTCCTAATGCAATGAGTGCGCGCTTACTTTTCAGATGTACCTGAGTGCCTATAAATCACCAGAAAGCTGCTAGATGCTGGGAATACAAAGATAAAGAATAAGCAGCTATCTTTGCCCTCAATTATTCTTTCTAATTTCTGGGGGAAATATTTACAGAGCTAGTTACAGAGATGGGATCTGTAAAAAACACATCTCCAAAAGCAGTATATGGAATAAGATTGATGGGGAGGAGGGTTATAAAAAATGCCTTTAAAGCACGTGAAATATGTGATTAAACTTATTTGGGATGGGACAACAAGAGGACAGAGAAATGTATTAGTATGAAACGTCACTGAGTGATGTCAGTATCGAAAGCCATTCGACCTTGTGAGGGGCACATGAAGAGTTGGGTCTAAGGTTCAGTAGAGACCAGGCTGCAGGTTCCTGGTGGCCCAGTTCACACCTGGTTGTAGGTGGTGTCCTTCACAAGACTGAGAGAATTGTACTTTGTCCTAAAATCAGTGAGGAAAGAAATAGAATCGTATGATACATTTTCATTTTAAAAAAACTATGTAAGAGGGAGGAAAAAGATGAATCAGGAAACTCTAAGACAAGAAGGTGTGGAGGTCAAGAGAAAACTTTCCCTCATCCTTTGAAGGTCTGATAGAAATCACCTGACAAAATTCAGACTAACAGGAGAAAAGGCGTACAAAATTCATTTTAACATGCATAGCATGGGGGAATTGCAGGAGAATGATTACCCAATAACCCAATGTTTATTACTCTTTCTGATAGGGAAAGGGAAGATGGGGGAGATGTGGCAATTTGAAGATAAGGAAATGGTTTTTAAGGGGAAAGTGAATGGACTTGTAGAATACCGTGGCCTGGGACCAAACCTGTTGCACCCAACATGGCCATGTTTCATGTTTCCCTATGCAATACTGACTAGGATCAAAATAAAAGAAAATGGTTTGTGACAAAAGTTATGTCCAGGTGTGTTAACAGACATCAGTCTTTCTTCTTCTCATAGGAGTTAGATGAGAACTCAGGGAAGGGGCCAGAAGTAATTGTTTTCCCCTTTGTCAGTTCTGGGCCTTAGGCAGAGAAGGGAACTTCAGAGAATGGCTTCTTCAGCAGCTTCATCGATGTCATTTGGAAGAGAGACAGAGGACAGAGAGTCAGGAGAAGGTTGGTGTAGGTCAGAGTGTCCAGTGTGGCAAACTACCTATTAGTTTCTGAGCTCCAACAACAGCTGACACCACAGCAGTTCTGGTGGAATTGGCTTAGTAAATCTGTAAGGGTATAAATCAAGAAGACACAGTACCGAACTAAGTGGGAAAGTGTAACATAAGGAAAAGACCAAGATGACTCCATGATTTCTAGTTGGATGACTGGATTATACCTTTAGTCTAGAGATGAAGCCACAGGTTTCTGAGAAAAGATGATGGCTTTGGTTTTAACTACACATGAAGGGGCTATGGGTGAACCAACAGCAGATGTTCATGGATTTCGAAAATAAGGTTCTGGAATAGAGCGATAATTCTGAGTCCAAGGTAGAAATTCAGAACATGAGCAGTTAAGTGGCACTTAAAGCAATAATAAAATAAGAAAGGAAAGGAAAGGGATGAGGGTTTATGAATCTGAACTTTAAGACATAAAAATAAAACACAGAGGATGAGGAGATTAAAGGGCAGTGGCCACGGAAAGAAAGAGTGGGCCTTGACGTGGTATCACATTCTCTAGAGAAGTCACATAAGATAACCAGACTTAACTGTTAGATTAACCAGACTTAACATTTAAGATAGCAGTTTCATTTAATTAACATGTGGTGGGTTTAGTTGTATACTGAATTAAAAATGAAGATGACCAGTTTAAATTCAAGATTTGGCTAAGAGGGGTGTTTTGGTTTGAATGGAGATATAAACTCATATATGAAGGCATGTTGTAAAGCATAAAGACATTATATAATAAATATAGTATAGCGCCGCCACGGCCAAGAGCATTGCTCTCCATTGGTTAAAAGTCCCATGGAAAGTTTCTAGCTGCTTTTGTTTTCCACATAGGCTCATATTTAATGAGGACTGCCTTTATTTTTTAAATTCCAAACTTCGTTTCTTGTTGAAAACAGAGGGAACAGAAAACAAGCAATGCTAAGTGCTGGCAAGTCCCTGGAGCCATGCACTTCTCTTGTTCTTTGAAAGCCCTCGGTAGTCTTTGTGGAATTACCAAGGTTCATTCTAGCAACAAATGAAAAGCATACTTTTGTTGTGACAATTCCATTCACCTTTAAAGAGCAAAAAAATATCAAGAAAACAAGAATAACTTAAAAGTCTGAATGCTTACTTCCAGGCAATATTTTACGTAACATTCCCCTCCAATCAATCTTGAAAAACAATTTTAACTTTTAAAATATAAGACTCTAAAATATCAAAGGAGGCAGTCCTCATCTCAAACATAGTCTAGTGATTGCAAACATGGTCTTACGATACTGGTATGTTTGTGCCTGTAATTTATATTAAAGAAAAAAATCACTTGCATCAAGACTGTCTGTTTTCTATTCTTTCTGTGATCCTCTTTTGGTCCCATACTAACTAAGCTCTTCAAAATATCCTCATTTTCATGCTAAGAAAGAACAGGAACTGATTTTGTTTAATGTAGAGACAAAAACACATGCTCTTAACCGAACTGACAGTGCTGTCTCCAAACCGACCACTGTGCTGTCAACAGTCCCCTGAGCTTTTTCAGAGACAATTTTTATCCCCCATCCCCATCCTCTTCAGATAAGCTGAGCATCAGTTTTGTGGAGTCCACACAAAACCATCCTTAGCATTAAGTGGGTGTGTGGTTTCAGATTCTTTTCATATTTTGTTCTGCAATACTTTCCTTTCACATTTGTGAAGCTCATATGCTAATGATGGGTGTAAAATATACCATGGGGGCCCTGAATTCCTCCTCTCCTTCACAAATACCACTTCATTTACTTAGTTACTCACTTCTTTCCCTGCATTGGCCTTTGGGGACTTCCAGTTGGCTCCTATGTCCCTTTGCTATACTTCTGTCATTTTTGGCTTTGCTTTGTTATTATTTTTGTTTTTGAGCACTGACTTATTTTCTGGCACTCTAAGAAGCTAAGGATTAACTATATTTACCTTGTCTCAATCTTTGAATTATCCATCCCTCTAAGAATCCCTGGCTCCTGTTATTGGAGAATGATGCTACCAAGATCTGGGCACTTAGTGTGCTCATGGCTAGGCAGATTTTGTTGCTTCTAGGCACTATCAGCTGAGAGAACAAATATGCACACGTGACTACTACTCTGTGTTTACATATGTCAATAAACACTCCTATGTGAAATCATCTGCCAAACACTAGTGTATATTGTGCCGATGTCTCCAACTCTAATCCATTATCACATGAATTATTCCAGCCAATATCCCTTCGTTACTTGTAACTTCCAACAGTGGGAAATCTGGCTTCTCCTCTCCCCATAGATTTATTTAAGTGTTAAATTCCAGTATACACACACAGCAGTGTTGGAATTGTTAACCTGAACCCCTATGGGAAACAAGTTTAGTAAATGAGCACAGTGCTTGTGTGAAGTTTCTTTTGCCTTGAGCCTTACAGATTATATTAATTTTCAGTTACTTAGGTCAAAATTTATTTCCTTTGCCTTTGTCAGTGAGATTCTTTCATATAGTCATAATGCCAGTTTAGATAAAGTTTGGGGGGTAGTCTTTCTTTCTTTTTTAATATAATATTTGTTTCATTTCAAAATATTATGGGAGTATAAAAGTTAGGGTTACATGTATCAGCTTTATAATCCTCAACTCAGAGTTCCAAGTGTGCACCTTACCCAGACGGTGTTCACTGTACCCGTCAGGTAGGTTTTCATCCATCCCTCTTCTCTACCCCCTGTTTGGTTTCTACCAATTGAATTTAATAAAGAGTCCATGTGGTGTTTGTTTTTCCATTCTTTAGATACTTCACTTAGGATAATGGTTTCCAGTTTCATCCAATTGTTGCAAAAGGCATTACTTCATCTTGCTTCGTGGCTGAGTAGTACTCCATGGCTACGTATACCACATTTTGTTAATTAACTTCTGAATTGATGGACATTTGGGTTTATTCCACATCTTCACAATCATGAATTGTGCTGTAATGAAAATTCACATGTTTTTTTCTGTGAGTTATTACCCAGTAGAGGAATTGTGTGATCAAATATATCTCCTTTTTGTTCTTTGAGAAAGCTCCACACTGATACCCATATGTCCTCTCTGAGGTTATACTAAGTTTCAGTCCCACCAACAGTGTACAAGCATTCCTTTCTCTCTGCCTTCATGTCAGGGTCTGTTGTTTGGATTTAATAACAAAAGTTCTTCTAACTGGGGTTGGGTGATTTCTCATTACTGTTTAATTTTCGTTTCCCTGATGATCAGTGATGTGGAGCATTTTCTCACATGCTTATTGACTATCTACCTTCTTTTGAAAAGCTTCTGTTCATGTATTTGGCCCATTTTTACTGGAGTTTGTTTTTTTTTTTTTTTTTCTTGCTCATTACGAGAATTCTTTATACGTTCTGGTTATCTACTCTTTATCAGATGTATGACTTGTCAGTATTTTCTTCCATTCTGTAAATTGTCTGTTTTGTTGATTATTTCTTTAGCTATGCAGGAGCTTTTGATTTAATCAAGTCCCATTTATTCATATTTGGTGTTTTCATGATTGCCCTTGGGTTCTTCTTCATAAATTCTGTGCCTAGGGTGGTATCTAGAAGTGTTTTTCCAACATTTTCATGTGTAATTCTTCTGGTTTCACAGCTTACATTTATTTTATCCATTTGAAATTTATTTTTGTGAGTGGTGAGAGATATGGATCCCATTTCATTCTTGTACAAGTAGCTCTCCAACTTTGCCAGCACCACTTATTAAATAGGGGTTCTTTTCTCCAGTGTATGTTTTTGTCTGCTTTGTCAAATATCAGTTGGCTGTATGTGGATAATTTTATGTCTGGATTCTCTGTGCTTTTTGTCTATACCTCAATTTTGGTGCTAATACCATGTTGTTTTGATTATTACAGCCTTCTCATATAGTTTTATGTGGTCATGTGATACTTCCAGATTTGTTCTTTTTGCTTAAGATTGCCCTGCTTATTCAGGCATGAAGTGTAAAATTATTTTTTCTAGGTCTGTGAACTATGATATTGGTATTTTTATAGTGATTGAAATGAATTTGTACATCACTTTAGGTAGTATGATGAAAGAGCATCATAGGTAGTATGTATCAGTGAAGCAGAATAGAAAACCCCCAAGTAGAGCTGATCTAGATAATCCTTGAAATAGGGGCAAAGGCAATTCTATAAAGGATAGTCTTTTCATCAGAGTGCTGAAACAATTCAATGGCCTCAGAAATTAATGAGGAAAGGAGAAGAGTGGAGGGAAGATTGATTCTACCAATTCATGATCATGAGATGCTTGTGTCATCTGTGATTTCTTTCCTCACTGTTCTATAGTTCTCTTTGCAGAGCCCTTTCACCTCCTTGGTTAAATATGGTCCTAGGTATTTTGTATTCTTTGTAGCTATTATGAATAGTATTGAGTCTTTGATTTATCTCTCAGCTTATCTGTTATTGATATATAAAAGTGCTACTGATCTCTGTACTTTGATTTTGTATCTTGTGACTTTGCCAAATTTATTTATCAATTCTAGAAGTCTCTAGGTAGAATCTTTGATATTTTCTAGACATAAGACCACATCATCAGTGAAAAAAATGATAGTTTGGCTTCCTCTTTCCTGATTTGGGTAGCCTTTATTTCTTTTTCTTGCCTGATTGCTCATGCTAAGACATCCAGCACTATGCTAAATAGAAGTGGTAACAGCGGGCACTCTTGTCTTTTTCCAGTTCTTAGCAGGAATGCTTTTAACATTTCCCTGGTTTGTCTCCATCAGAACTCAGTTTGAGATTTGACCTCTGGTGATGTAGTAAGGGGTGGTGGGAGGTGTTTAGGTCATAGGAGCAGATTCCTTGTGAATGATGTGATGCCATTCTTGTGGCAGTGAGCAAGCCCTCACTCTGTGGGTAAAGTTGGATTAGTTTCTATGGGAACAGATTCATTCCCTAAAGAGTAGGGTATTATAAAGTCAGGATACTCCTCAGATTTTGCCTTTTGCCATATTCTTGCTTTCCCTTTCCTTCACTATAACACAGCATAGAAACCTTCACCAGAAGCTAGGCTTGTGCAGCTAAAGAAACCTATTTTTTTTAATTTTTAATAAATTAGTCTCAGTTATGCTCTTATTACAACACAAAAATGAACTAAGACATTAGGTAAATAACTTTTTGACACCCTATTCTGGAATCTTCTGTGTATTTTTTTTTAATTTTGCAAACATGAAGGTTCATTCTTTGTTATGTAAAGTTCTTCAGGCTGAAAAATGAATAGTGGCATATATCCAGCAATACAGTATCATACAGAATAATGTCACTGCCCTAAATAGTCCCTTGGGTCTCCAACAACACAACATATGCCCTTAAATCTGCAATATTGTTTTCATGAAATACATTGTAGTTTTGCAGCTTCCATAATTCAATTTATAGCCTTTTCAGACTGATTATTTCATTTAACAGTTTGTATTTAAGATTTACCCATGTATTTTCACTGCTTAATTGCTCATTTATTTTTATCACTGAATAATATTCCATTCAATGAACATACCATAATTTCTTTATCCATTTACCTACTACAAAGAATATTGGATGTTTCAAGTTTGGGGAGTTTATAAATAAATTATTATAAACACTTCCATGCAGGTTTTGTGTGGACATATATTTTCAACTCAAGGGTCAATGCCTGAAATTATAATTGTTAGATCCTCCTAACAATTGGTAAGATTGTTTAGTTTTGCAAGAAACTGCCAGAGTGCCTTCCAAAGAAGCTTTCCTATTTTGCATTCCCACCAGTAATCAGAGTTTCTGTTCCTTTCCATACTTGCCATGAATTGCTAAGGTTTCTTTTTTTGTTTGTTTGATTTTTACTCATTCTAATCAATATGCAGGGGGATCTCACATGTCTTGGAAATATTTTCTCAGAGTTTTGACTTGTGTTTTCATTCTTTTAACACCACATTTGAAGAAGAAAAGTTTTTAATTTTAATAAAGTCCAACTTATCAATATTTTTCATAGTTATGCTTTTGGTCTTGTATTAAAAAATCATTATCAAAGCAAGATTCATGTGCAATGTATCATCTTTCATATTACAAATTATGTAGATTTTAATAGAATTTTAAAAATTTTATAGGTTTTTATAACATTTAAAAAATTATGGATTTTAAAATACTTTCTTTTCTTTCTTTCTTTTCTTTTCTTTTTAAGACAGAACCTCGCTTTGTCACCTGGGTAGACTGTCATGGTGTCATAGCTCATAGAAATCTCAAACTCTTAAGCTTAAATGATCTTCTTGCCCAGCCTCCCACATAGCTGAGACTGCAGGTGCCCCACAACACCTGCTCTTTCTACTTTTAGTAGAGATAGGATCTCTCTCTCCCTCTTGCTCAAGGTGGTCTCTAACTCATGAGCTCAAGCAATCCATCTGTCTCAGCCTCCCACCACACCAAGCTAGAGTTGATTTTTGAGAATGGTGTAAAGTCTAAGACATTCCTTCCTCTCCCCACTCCTTCCTCTCCCCCCTCCTTCCTTCTCTTTCCTCTCTGTACGTCTCTTCTCTTCCCTCTTTTCTTCTCTCTTTTCTCCTCTGCTCTTTTAGACTTACTTTCTGTTTAATTGTTCTAGAACTCTGCTGAAAAGACTATCTTTTGTTCATGGATTGCCTTTAATCCTATTTCAAAGATTATATCTGTTAGGTCTGCTTCAGGGTTTTTCTATCTACTCCAATGATCTATGTATCTACTTTTTCACAAATACAAAGCCATTTGTGAACCCAGAAACTTATCTTTCTTCCTTGATGATCTGTATGACATTTTATTTTCATTATTTCTTATTGAAGTACTTAAATTTTCCAGTAAAATGTTGAAGAGGATTAATTAAAAATGATACCCTTGCTTTTTCTCAGTATTAGGGGAAATTGTTCAGTTTATCACAATTGAGTATTATATTGGCTGTAGGTTCTTTGTAGATTACATTTTTCAATCTTAGGACCTTCCACTCTATTATAAATTGGGGACAATTTTTATCACAAATGGGTGTTAGATTTCATCACATGGTTTTTATGTGTTCATTGCCATGATTATGTAATGTGGTAGATTACATTGCTTGACTTTTGACTGACTCTCAACAAAATCTAAAGCTGGTTGTTTGGGATCATCAATAAAATAAAACCATAATCAGGCTTGACAAAAAAAAAAAATCAAAAGAGAAAGAGAAGACACAAATGACCAATATCAAAAATTAAAAAGAAATTACCAATATCAGAAATTAAAAGGGGGAATTACTACTAATTCCCTACTCATTAAAAGAATAAGAAAAGAATATTTTGTAAAATTCTATGTCTAAAAATTTGAAAATCTAGATGAAATGGGGCAATTTCCAGCATTTTGAGAGACTGGCATATGTGATGTATAGATTTTTTTTTCTAGTATTCTTCTAGATTTTTTTTTCTGGTTGGTAATATCTACAGATCTTCCTTAGCTCCAGTTTTTAAAATATGTTGAAAAAGCCAAGCTAGGAGTTAAAAATATTAAATTGATTTCTTAAGGGTTATACTACAATTATTCTTCCCAAGTCTTGGGAGTTTTTGCTTGTAGGAATTCTGAGACCATAGCTAATTCTTTGGTTATTTCTTGAATTACATATAGTATAAGTCTACTGACTTTAAGATCAGCTATAATTTGACCATATGCTGGAGAATTTTCTACAACTTCTAAAAATAGTTCTTCTGCAATACATTTTATCTGGCAGTTCCATTTGCAAAGTAGTTCTTTACCTATTAAATTTGCAAAGTTTTATCAAAAAAGAAGAGCTGTTCTCTGGTAATAGTCCCAAAGTTGAAGTATAAGTTCAGACACGGAAAGGTGCTTAGAAAGGGTAGAATTCTCCCTACTGGAGAGAATTTGGCAATCAACGGGGTATGTTGCTATTGTTCTATATTAGAGCAATTGATGGGAGGTATAATTGACATACCTGTAAAATAAGAAAGGTGTATTGTCAGAATCTTATTAACACTATGTATCAGCTGGGTAAGGTGGCTCATGCCTATAATTCCTGCATTTTGACAGGCTGAGGTGGGTGGATTGCTTGAGCTCAAGAGTTCGTGACCAGCCTGTGCAAAGTGAGACCCCTATCTCTACTGAAAATAGAAAAACTAGCTGGTCGTAGTTTAGGTTGCACCTATAGTCCCAGCTACTTGGGAGGGTGACGCAAAAGGATCTCTTGAGCACAAGAATTCGAGGTCACTATGAGTTATGACACCATGGTACTCTACCCGGGGCAACAGAGTGAGACTCTGTTTCGAAAATGACAACAACACCACAAGCTAGTAAATGACTGACAGCCACAAATCTGAAGGTACAAATTATATATCTGATAAAAGATGGTATCCAAAATACACAAAGAATGCTTACAACACAATAATAATGAGACCAACAACCCAATTAAACATGAATAAAATGTTTGAATAAATATTTCACAAAGGAAGTCATTATAAATTGCTGATGAATATATGAAAGTGTGCTTAGGGTCATTAGCCAAGAGAGAAATGCAACTTAAAATCACAAGGAGATGCATCCATCCACTGTAATAAAAGGACAAATAGCACCAAGTGTGGGTGAAGACATGGAGAGACCACAAGCACACCACACTTTTGGCAATCCTTACAAAGGTAAGTATAAGTACATGTAGGCCCAGCAATTTAAGAATACAACAAAAAGAAAAACATAGGTTCACATAAAGACTTGTATGTGAATATGTGAATAAAGACTTATATGTGAATGCTCACAACAGCATTATTATAGCCAAAACTGAAAATAGTATCCATCAGTTACTGCTATCCATCAGTTAGAGGGTGCATAGAGAAAATGTGCTATATCCATGGCACATTTAATATTCTGTAATAAAAAGGAACGCAATAGAGAGACAAGCTACGAAATGAATATGCCTCAGAAACATACCAACTATGTCTCACATACACAGACACACATAGATACATCAATATACCAAAAACTGGAATGTATAATTATTTTCATATCAAATACTTGGAAAGGAAAATTTATATGTGAAAGAAGCAGGTCATCTGTAGCCTGGCACAGAAGAGGGAGTGGCATTTGATGGAACATGAGATCATGGAATTTTTAGGGGTGATCAAAATATTGTAAAAATGCATTGTGTTAATGGTGTTAAATATCTATTAATTTACTAGAAATCACTGAAATATATTTACAAAATGAATGGGCACATTTCATGTAATATAAATTTTAATTCCATGAAGTTTGAACCCGCCACCTCCAGTATATGGGGCCGGAGCCCTACTCCTTTGAGCCACAGGCACTGCCCACTTTTTTTTTTTTTTAATAAGAACTATTTGTAAATAGGTTACTTTTTTGAAACTTAAAATAAAAGCTTCTGCACAGCCAAGAACACAGTAAGAAAAGTAAGTAGACAACCCTCAGAATGGGAAAAGATATTTGCTGGTTATGCTTCCGACAAAGGTCTTATAACCAGAATTCACAGAGAACTCAAGTGTAGTAGCAAGAAGAGAACAAGTGATCCCATCGCAGGGTGGGCAAGAGGCTTAAAGAGAAACTTCTCTGAAGAAGACAGACACATGGCCTACAAACATATGAAAAAATGCTC
>NW_003852417.1:13360876-13363682 GCF_000181295.1 Otolemur garnettii
GGCAAAAGGGGAGGGGGAGGGAAGGGAGGAGGATGGGTGAAGAGAATGATATTGTGGGAATCGCACCTATAATTTATCCTATTAGGGTACATGTGAATTTATCTAAAGGTTGAATATAAATGTCTTAACACAACAATTATGAGAAAGACATGATGGCTATGTTAGCCAGTTGGATGAGAGTTTTCCAAACTGCATATGGAAGCAACACACTGTATCCTATGATAGAATTAATGTACACAATTATGATCTAATAAAAAATAAATTAAAAAAAAAGAATATCTGTAAACATTTTGTTTACACATATTCTAAACTTTAAGTCACAATGATGGCTTTTATTATTATTGAGTTTAAGAGTTCTTTGCATAATATAGATACAAGTCTCTTATTCTGAAATAAAAAATAAATTGAAAAAAAAAGTTTAGAAGAGTCATCATCCCCCCCAAACCTGCTTCTATTACTCATCACTTTCATCCTCTGTCCCCCTGCCCCCAGGCCTAAGCAATCACTTAGGATACATAGGGTTTGATATCCAGTCCATCCCTCCAGATTTGCCTATTCTGTATATTTTATATGAATAGAATTGTCTGTCAGGACCTTCTGTAATGGTCTTCTTTCATTTAGCATCTTTTAAGGTTCATTCAAGTCATAGCACAGGTCATGATTCGTTTCCCTTTGTGAGTAATAATATTTCCTTGTATGGGTTTAATATATTTTGCCCACACTGATAATAATGCCCAATACACTATTGTCACTGTATGCGTATTTATTGAACTGCTCTCCCCTTGTGGCCATTATTAATGCTGCTATGAACATTCATGTACAAGTGTTTGTGTGAACTTGGGTTTTCCATTCTCTGGGCTCTGTACCGAGGCGTGACATGTGACATGGCAACTCCGTCTTTAATTTTTGGAGGGGCTCCCAAACCATCCAAGTAGATACGTCATTTTTTATTCCCACCAGCAAGTTGGAGGGTTCCACTTTCTCAGTATCTTTGCCAGCACTTGGTATTTTCCTGTCTTTTTGATTGTAGTCATTTGTCTGAACATGAAGTGGTATCTTACTGTGGTTGGGTTTGCATTTTCCCACCGACTAATGATGCTGAGCATCTTTATAGGATTATTAGCCATTTCTGTATCTTCTTTGGAGAAATCTCTATTCAAAGTTTAGCACATTTTTTAATTGATTCTTTTATTATTATTGAGTTTAAGAGTTCTTTGCATAATATAGATACAAGTCTCTTACCCATGACAGCATTCCTAAATAGTTTCTTGCATTTTGTAGGCCTCTTTTCACTTTCACTTTGTTGAATATATTTTCTTCGAAGCACACATTTTTTTTTTCATTTTGATAGAGCATAGCCCATTTATTTTTTCTTATCACATTCATGCTTTTAGTGTTATATCAAAAAAAGTATGTAATGCAAGGTCATGGATCTTATATCTGCTTTCTTCTAAGAGTTTATTGTATTATCTCTTACATTTAGGTGTTAAATCCTTTTTAAGGATCCTTTTAAAGTTACTTTTTGTATAAGGAATAAAACAGAATCCCAACTCATTTTACATGTGGATAACCGGTTGTTCCAGCATTATTTGTTTAAAGATAATTCTTACCTCATTTACTTTCCTTGGCACCCTTGATGAAAAATCAATTGATGATTAATGCATGGCTTTATTTCTGAACTTTTCAATTCTCTTAAATTGATCTATATTTCTATCCATATTCTATATCAATATTTTAAACTTCTTTTCATTCCTTCCCTTTGCTTTCTTAAAATTTACTCTGCTGACTTTTGTCTAGCTTTTGGAGTTTAATAGTTGGCTAATCAATCTTCAAATATTCACAACTGTTCAAAGTACACTGAGGTCTCCGAGTTTACGTCCACTTGCCACCCTGGCTGAATCTGAATATGGTAAGAATGTTTCAAAAACAAAAACAAAGCCAACAGTTCTCAATTTTTACGTTTGTATCTGTTTCTACCCATGAACTATTGAGAACTTTATTTTGCTATATTTGTTTATTTAGTTCATAGATTACTTTGCTTTCATTTTGTCATATTCTGGCTGTTCTTTGCTTTTATTTTATTAGGGTTTGAGATACATAATCTTAATTCATTGGGATTTTTTGCAAATATCTCTACTTCTAAATAAACTACCCTACAAGTGATTTCCTGATGGCCCCTGTGAGGGCCTTGTAAGGAACACTTACTCTGAAACAGACTGTGAAGTCTTTAGGCACTAATGATTCTGTCATGTCTCAGGAAAAAACAATCCCAATTCCATCAGCCAGAAATGTTTTTCTAGGTAAGTGCTGACTCTACCTATGGCTTGGAAGTCTGAGCCTTACCTCCAGCTTCCCTACCAAAATTGTGAATAGATCCAGAGTTCCAGCTTCCTACTATTTATTCATGTGTCTGATGCTGGTGGTCTTGTGGCATTTAATCTGCAGCCCCTCACATTAGTATCAGAATTTCCAGGCAACGCAGCCTCATCTTCCACTCACCACTCAGTGCTTCCGTTTTGTTCATTCTTTTATCAAATGCAACTATGTATTTTCATGAATATGTTTATACGTTTCCTATAGCATTACTACACATTTGAAAAAGGGTAAATTGAAGTCTGTGCTAATATTGTCCTTTTAACAGAGAAATCTAGTTGATTGTAAAATGCATTATGCAAATAGATCTACCAAGATTTTATGACTTTTGAAAGAAGATGAGTCTACAGTTTTATCACAATTTAACAAAATTATCTCTTTTCCCCTTTGAGAAAGTAGGTAACCGAATCCTGTTTAGTAAATACTGAATGTT
>NW_003852417.1:13364966-13378841 GCF_000181295.1 Otolemur garnettii
GCCAGGAAAGAAATATCCTGGATTGGGTTTTTAGCAGGGACACAGTAGGAGGATGGCATTGACAGTTGTTCCAGAGAAGCAGAATCAAGAGCCACAGAAAATAAAAAAATGAAGCGTTACATCTTTCCCAAGAAACAGAAATGGGACCTAACCAATGAAATTTTCCTATCCTTATGGTAATGGTAACTAACAAATTTTCCCCAGTGTATATTATATATATAATTTGTAGATAAAACAGTTTAGGGGTTTCTAGACTTCTTTTAAAATATTAAGGAATATTCAAAGGTTGAGTGAGAAAAAATCTTAGTGTGACTTCCATGAATGAATTTGCACAGTCTGTCAGGAAATGGTCCTACTTCATCTCCAGTGAACTCTTAGGGCTGTGAATATATCCTTGGACTCTCTGAGCTGAGTAATCCTCTGTGGGAAAGTAGGAAAATCCTCAAAGTTCTTGGCCTTATCACTAAATTTAACTTCTATTTTATTTTTGCAATTCCTTTTGGGCTAGATTTAGTAGCTGCCTCTCCAATGACACTAGGTAAGTTTCTTAGAGATAATATCTTCTCGATTATAACTTTTTAGATACTGTTATTATAGGGAAATTAACTCTTACATAATCAGTTATCACCTTCAAATGTAGATATACAATTTGCCCTTGCTAATCTCATAGGAATGTGGCTCTAAATTGCTTTGATCTCATTAAAATTCCTTTACATCTGGCGAATATGAGTGGTTATGATATACTTTATTCATTTATATTTTCTAGAATAACCACTATGCTATTTAGATTGGTTAAACCATATGTGACTAATATTTAAAGCAGCAAGTGAGTTACAAATAAGTCTTTTGACCTCTAAATACCCTTCACTACAGGAACGGTCAAACTGCAGCACCTATATTTTACAAATAAGAGAGCAGACTAAAAACAGAACACACTTTGATCAATATCAGGTGACTAAAAGTCAGAGTTGACACTAGAACTCAAATCTCTTGACACCATATTTTGTAGAAACAACAGATACACAGTGATGATAATATGGGACAGCTTCACAGTGAATGAGAAGCACACTTTTTATTACCTTTTTCAACAGGAAACACACTTCCAGACCAGGGATAGCTTGTACTTATGTGAATGTTCACATTTCATGAAAATATCCATGTGATTTTATTTACATGATTTATCCATTTAAATGCAGTAAACAAAGTTTAATTAGAGACTGAATGCATTAACGTTCTACCTCTTCACAAGTAAGTTAGTGAACTTCATAGTTGGATGGATAGAGAAATAGAAAGAAAATACAAAACTCTGTGAAATTTTCAAAATTCTAATTCGTAAACATTTTAGACAGCTTTTTCCTTATATATAACATATTAAGTATCAAATCTCAATTAAATAACCAATAATCTGTTTAAATTCTGTAGACTCTCGTGGTAGGAAAATGACTTCTATGTAGTATGCATTTCTCATAATCATGTTGCTCCACTCCTAAAAACAGAATTTAGCTATACTTCCAGGATATTGTTTATCTGTTCACAGCAATTTAAATATGTTTTTCAAGGGATAGATCTCTGGCAAACTTGGATGATATCTATTATCTACCATCTGCCATCTAGTATCTACTTTCTCCTAAGAGCTCCATTCCGTCCAGTTCGCCTTGTGCACCACGATGACTTATTACCCCTTGACTAGCTTATCCTTGTTTTGCCAGAAGCATTTCTCATAACAGTGACGACTACAGAGGGCAGCAATTGCTATTTATACGTGGAGAGGAGGTGAGAAGGAGATGGAGGATGTGAGGAAGCTACCGCAAAAAGATTCAAAACCACATGCCTATTTTTTAACACACATGGCCAAAGAAAACTGACAAGGAGAATCACAAATCACTAATGCTCTTTTTACAAAAAGATGGTGTCACTGTCTTCTCCAACACCGGTTATGCAGAAAGTCACATGTAGGCATTACACCCAGACAGATGCACATAACATATATGTATATGCATGCATAGATTTGCACACAACATATATATAGACACATATGAGAGAATAAAGTTTCTTAAATAAATGCAAGAAAGATGAAGATGTTAGAAGAGAAATACCATAAAACTATTGAAGTAATAAAACAGTTTTCAGAAAAAAAATCATGTATTGGATGGAAAGATGTCCTGTCAAAAAATTGTTAATTATTCAATAATTACCAAGTAATTTGTATCAAATAGCTTGGATTTTAACTTTATATAGAAAAATAAATACAGAGCTTAAACCAATGAAAAGTTATTTAAAAAAATGAGGAATTTCTTCCCAGAATCAATGATATTTTAAACTGATATCAGCTTTGTTATATCAACTTCAGCATTATTAAAATGTTGTGTAGGTAAATATTTTGAAGAGGTAATTTCCTGTGCATTGTACTATACATAACTGCAACTGTCCATTACTAACTAGATGACATTAGCACCTATCCATTAAAAATAAAATAAAATAAAATGTCTCTAGATACTGACAAATACCTCTTGAAGGGAAAAATTACTTCCTCTTGAAAACTTATGTTCTAGATTGCATAATACACAAACTTAAAAATCTTACTCCACAAAACTCATGAGTGAATTCTCAACACACTTGTTGTTGTTGTTGTTGTTACAGTTTTTGGCCGGGGCCAGGTTTGAACCCTCCACCTTTGGCATATGGGGCTGGCACCCTACTCCTTGAGCCATAGGCACCACTCCTCAATACACTTAAAGTGAAGTTCAATTTCACTCCCATGTCCAACATGATCATCCACGATTTAAATGCCAACCACCCTTCAACCCTCAACCCCAATGACTCTGCATAATCAGTTGACCCGGCTCCGTCTTTGCTGTTCCTCAGAAAATCCAAGCGTGTCCTTGCTAAAAATTTTTACACTTCATATTTCCTTTCTCTGGAATATTCTTTCCAAGAAATTTAAAGGACATACTTTATCTCAGATTTCTTCTCTTGTCTCTCCAGTAAAATATTAACTATGTAAGGCAGAGACTTTATCTTATATGATGCTGTAAACTTCTAACCTAACACAGTGGTTTCCTTTGCACATGGAAACATTCAATGCATTTCTTGGAAAAATATTTTAAAAGAATAAACAAACTCCTATAAATCAGTGAAAAAATAGAAAATAGGTATTTTTTTTAAAAGAAGCAACTAATAAACAAAGCATATGCACCATAAAACATAAATGGGTATTAACCTCAAAAACAATCACAGAAATAAAGCTATAAGAAGATGTCACACAAAATTCATAAACTTGTCAAAAAAATCCTAAAATAACTTATATAGGAAAAATATATTTAAAGAAAATCTTCTTATATGCAGCTACTAGTGTGGTGTTCCAGTCACAAAATCTTTGCACTGTAAAAATGGAAAAATTATTATTAAAAATGCATATGCTTTATGACTGAAAAATTTAACTGAGACTCAACGGATTTAATGTACAGGTAAATTCTTTAGAGAAAATATTGCATGTCTTGAATTTCAAAATTTTTAGTAGTAAAGATTTTTTAAAAATGATTAAAAAGAGAATACATAAAAATGCATACTTATGTATTATGGCAACAAAATTAATAAATTTATATATATTTATATAGAGACACCATTGTTCTTAAAAAAATCAAATTATTAAAATAAGTTATAGAATCATTTATTTGGCATTCTATGAGTTTTATTTGGTGTTTTATTACATAGTTAGACATATCAAGAATAGATACTATGTAGTGTTTATGAAACACACGAAGATAGTAGAACATAAAAATACAGAAGGAAGAATAGATGATAGTGGCTGCATCTGAGAAAAATGAGAGTTTATCCCTGTGGATAGGAACATGTGTAACTTTCGTTCCAAATGGGATTTTGCTCTCTCTCTTTCTTAAGAAAAAGAAAAACATCCAAATCAGGCTCGGTGCCCATAGCACAGCGGTTACGGCGCCAGCCACATATACCAAGGCTGGCAGGTTCGAACCCAGTCTGGGCCAGCTAAACAAGAATGACAATTGCAACAAAAAATAGCCAGGCATTGTGCAGGTGCCTGTAGCCCCAGCTACTTGGGAGGCTGAGGCAAGAGAATCACTTAAGCCCAAGAGTTTGAGGTTGCTGTGAGTGGTGACCCTAGGGCACTCTATGGAAGGTGACATAGTAAGACTCTGCCTCAAAAAAAAAAAAAAAACTCTAAACCAAATATTTCAGGATCAATACCTGCTTACTCTGAATTAAGATACATGAGTGTTGTACCATTGTATAACTTATTTTGGTTCACATTTTGAAGATAAATACATTGTTACAGGCTTAGTTCAAAATCCATTAAATAATTACCAAGCAATGTGCTGATGCTAAATCACAAAGGGTGACGCCATCATTTTTCATAGAGAAGAAATCTGAGCTGGATCTGAATGCGAGCTTACTATTTAAAATGCAACACCGTCACCTAAGCATTATGTGCTTTCTATTCATCTGAAATAAAAGCCAAATAAAAAATTAAAGCATTTTTCATTATCTAATGTATCAAAAAATGGTAAGGTGAATAAAATAGGAAACTTATTACTAAGAATGAAAAGAATATGAACATATACACAAATGTTGAGGTACTCTAGAATTAATACTGCCAGCATATGACGAAAAGTAATGTCATACTTGAAATTTGTTCAAAGATCGGTGACAAAGTCACACATGGCTTATAACAGAGTTCTCAGTTCCTTGCTTGATTTATCATCACTGTTAATATACTCTTAAAATATGCTAATACATAAAAGCAACTCGTCCAAGTTCAGGATGTTAAGTTATATCTCACTCTCGAAGACCTGACAATGGACATTAATTTAACAATTGACACGGTGCTTTTCTTATTTCACTGCTTGCCTCAGATTTGAAATAAGTCTCTAAGATGAGGGCAATGCCACATTGACATATTGATTAGAAATATGAAGGACAAAATGTTAAATGTGGCCCGTGTGTCTCTATGAGAGAGGACTTTCAGGAGATTTCAAAAATAACAATTTTTTTAAGGAACAGCAGTAATGTAGGAAGCACAAGCATTTTAAAATGTCTTAGGACACAACGCATGGATCAATTGATTCAATAACTGGATTTTTGGAGAAATCTTTTTTTCAAATTATTATCTAAATCCATTTAAAAATAATCCCATTAATGATATCAACTGGGAAAAGGGGATTTATTCTTCAAAACACTTCAATGAAATGTAATACAAATAACATAACAAACATTCATTTTAAATTTTGTCTAGTACAAGAACAAATTATTGTTTTTGCTTATTTGTTGCTTGTTTTTCTTTGCTTTGGCATCTTTGTTCTTATTAATAGCAAAATAGTTCCCTCATTTTTGCTAGAGGGAGTGTGTGAGCTAAGACAAATAACTAATTCAGGTTTCTAAAACAAACGATCTAATGCAACTATTGGGGTTACTATTTTGATCCTCCAGAGTGTAAATGGGGCCTTCATTTTACTTGTTACCTCTTGCCGGTTTGGTGGATTGTCATATTACTTGAATAAATGAGTGAACCTTCTTGAAATCTGACTAGTGTAACAGAAAGAACCTTATCTTTAGTGCATGTGATACATGGATAGAGATGAAGTAAGTATACAGTTTGCGGAAACTGGTTAAATACTGTAATACTCATGTCTAGGCCTTCACTGACCAGAATGGTAACTACTGAGGAATCAGAAGTTGGCAGTCTTAGCAAAGCTTTGCTGCCAGGAAAAAAGTGAGGCAACTTAAAAACAGAAGGCATCAGTTAGAAGCAGAATATGACAAGGAAAAAGTAATGAAGAAAATGGGCAATTAAGAAAAAGAAGATAGACGATTTATTCCTGTAACAAAATTACAACTGCACCCCATAAACTTACACAGAGAAAAAAAGAAGAAAATCGAAGGAGCATCAACATCTCCTATCACACAGAGAGGTGGTGGCCAGGGAAAGAACTCTGTCTTATCTAACTAATAAACAAGGACATTTGCCATGTAAGAGATGAGATACAGCAACACAACACAGCCCTTCACCCCCGGTCAGCACTGGTCCAATAGAAACTAACATTCTTACCAAGATACTATAAGAAGAGAACAGAAAATAAAAAATAAAACCTTTCAGTTGAAGAACATATCACCCTGCGACACAAGGCATAACAAAACAAAACAACAGCAAAAACCTGTGTCTCTACCCAAGGAAAACTAAGTAACAAAATAATGAATTGCAGACAAAATGCACTCTGAATCGGATATTTTAAAAATAAAGAGTAAATTAGTGCATTAACTAATCAATGCAACTAGGAAAAACAAAAAAAAAATTAAATATGAAATGATCATTTTGAACAAGTAGAAAGAAAAGGGAAAAAAAATCAACCCAGTAATAGAGCATAGAACACAAGATGACCAATGGAGAGTTGATTGTAAGAGGAATATTGAAAAGTAACTATCATAAAGAGTAAAAACATAAAATAAAATACAATTTAAAAAGTGCAAAATATATCAGAAAGAAAATAAGATACAAGGAAAATCACATGTGTATAATTGAATTTCTTATAGTAAAAGCCCCAAAGTCTATAACTTATTATTTAAAATTATAGTCCAGGAAAATTCTCCCTTAATTAACAAGGTCTTACTCTACATAAAAAAGGATTCATTTACTGGGAAAAAAAAATTGACCTAAAATACTCAACCTGAAAATATATTCTAATAATATTTTTGGACTTTCAAAATAAAAGAGAAAAACATTATTTGAGTCTTCAGGGAAAAATGGAACAAGACATTTACAAAAAATAAAGATCAGGTTGACAACAAACGTCTAGACAGCAGCATTCAAAGAAAGAAGACAATAAAGTCAAACTAAAACTGAAACAAATACCATCAAACAAAACTCATGGAATCCAGGTAACAGCCAAGGAATTTCTTGCTACCAGTCAGTTGGTAAAAGAAACATAAAAACAAGATAAGTGAAGTCGTAAGCCTGTTCAGAGGAGTCTGGACAAGGATGGGCTTTGTCCAACAAGTGATGACTAAGGAAACATTGGCAAATTAACTGGGGTACACAAATAGATCCTTTAAATTATAAATGTGAAATTAAAACAAATATGAGGACAAGATGGAAAGAATACTAAAACAAATGATACATTTGTAAATGGTAGAAATAGAGGAGTTTTTATAACGGGATGTGAATTGAGCAAGAAAGAAGAAAACAGTAGAAGGCAATTGATTTCTGCACAGATGGAGGATAAAAACCGAATGATAAAAATTGACTCAGATGAACAAAACAGAAAAAAAGCGTACATAGAGTAAAAGGAAGATGTAAGGCATTCTAAACAATATTTTTTATACATACACTTGACTTTATTATCAAGTATACCCCCCCTCCGCACACACTGTTCTAAACATCAAATGTCTTTAAACAGAAATGGAGCAAGAAAGCAAAAGAGGGAAGATCTGAGATTGAGGTTGAGAGCAACCATAATAATAAAGCAAGAGATAAACACGGAGACAGAGACAGAAAGACAAAGGAAGAGAAAGAGAAAGAGGCAGGAAAAAATAGAAGGTAACAAAATACACACAGAAACATGGAGGGGGAGTAAAGAATCAGGAAAATATGACAGCACCGATGGAACAAAGTCAAGCTCCAGTCACCAACCCGAAAGACAGGAAGGTTCCTGACCAAGAATTTCAAATCTCAAAGAAGCTCAAGGAGCTGCAAGAGCGCACAGATTAATAAATGAATAAAATTAGGACAATGATACTTGAATAAAATGAAAATACCAACAAAGACACAGAAATCCTTAAAAGAGGACCACACAGAAACGCTGGAGCTGATGAACACAGGGACTGAACAGAATAATTCAAGAAACAGTTTTAACAGACTTTAACAAGTCTGTTAATTTGTTTTAATTTTACATTGCTGTATTTACTGCATGACTTAAACGATTTTAACAGATTTTAACAGTGAGCATGGCTGTCACATACCAAAGTCAATTCTGGATCCAATGAACACTTGTGAGGGCTCAGTCACTGTCCCCAGAATAACTAATCCCATAGTATTGTGTCAAATCTATATATTTTGCATATCATTGTATAAGTGACTAGCAATGCTGTAATCTCATTCTTTGCATTGTTTTTTTTTTTTGAGACAGAGTCTCACTATGTCACCCCTGGTAGATTGCCGTGGCATCACAGTTCACAGCAACCTCAAAATCTTGGGCTTACGTAATTCTCTTGCCTCAGCCTCCTGAGTAGCTGGGAATATAGGCACCCGTCACAACACCCAGCTATTTTTTGGTTGCAGTTGTCATTGTTGTTTAGCAGGCCCGGGCTGGGTTCAAACTCGCCAGGCTTGGTGTATGTGGCTGGCTCGGTAACCACTGTGCTATGAGCGCCAAGCCTTTTCATGTACCTTTTATCATATTGTCTTCTGATGTGTGGCTGGGGACCACATTACTGCCATTCACCACATGCCTTCATATGTTGCTGGTCTCTCCCACAGGAGCAGACGTAACTGTGACCTTTCTTTGGTAAGTTTTTCACTGCTTGCCTCATAACTATTCATTTTGGTTCAGGATGAACCGTTCCTCTTGTCACTGCACCTTGTCGGTGATTGCACTTGGGTCCACAAAGACCCATTGCCATTGAATATTTTTTATGGAGACTGTACACATTGGGGCATGCCTTTTTATGTTTTCTTTACAGAACTGCCATGCCAAATCATTCCAAAAGCATTTTCTTCCTGATTGTTTTGTTGAATGAAGTTATAACCAGTGGCTATTTGTTTCCCAAAGACTCACATATGAATTGCATGCTGCAATGTGAATGGTGTTGAAGAAAATTGCCAAGGGTCAATGCCAAGTTCCTTGGGACAAGAATACAGTCTCACACACTATTCAAGTGCATCAACACCAGCATTGTGGATTACATCAGGCTTGTTATCTGTCACCTTCATAGCTTCATGCAGCGTGGAAAGTACTCTAACTACCTTTCCTATCTTTGGAACATAACTTAGTAATGCCAATGTATTATATTTCATACATTTCTTTTCCATACATTGTATTCTATAACATTCTATTCTGTTCTATTCCAATTTGTAAAAATCCATGCCCTAATATTTTATACTGTATAATTCCTTTCTGTAATATTTCATTCTACAGCATTTATTTTAGTGTCAGAGTTTTACGACACTAAATACTCTGAGAGAAGGCAAATCTTACTGTACCAGATGGAGAGTTTTTCATGGATTCTGGCCCAAGTCCTAGAGGTAAATCCTTTTATCATGGTGAACAGTACCAAGTAGTATGTTCTTCAGAAGCAAGTTGAAAGTCAGGGCAATGGAGGTAAACTTTCCTTTCATGATAATATTTCTTTAGAATGATCTAAATGACAGTTCTGAACCCACTTTTTTTACAATCTCAGAACTACCATTGTAATTTCTCAAAAGGTTCTCTGATTTTTCTGTATATGGCTACACTGCAAAACAGTAGTTTGTAAAGAATCACACAAAAGATTCACTACAATTCAGTACTTCCCAGGCCTAGTTGGACAATCTAAGTCTGAATGAACAATGACCATGGAAAGACACTCATTCCTCCTCGACAGTGACAGACTTGTGAGGGCTGTAGTAAAATGAGAGTTTATTTATAACCAAATTCCAAAGCTCTTAACTAAAGCAAACTCATTGTGCTGTCTGCGAGCTTCCAGTGTTTCAGCATAATCAAACATAGACATTTCTGTAGGAGTCACCTTCTGTGTCCTGAAAAAAGCATGACAAACTGCAAACTCCTCCTCACGGAAAAGATCTTAGATATTGTCTTTATTTTCCCAGTACACACCACAGCTTAAAAGAATTCCAATTAGTCCTAATATTTCCTGTTTTATGAAATTGCCAAAGGTCTTTTACCTTCTTTGTTAAATATATTCCTAGGTATTTTATTTTCTTTGTTGCCCTTGTGAAAGGTGTTGAGTCACTGATTTGATTCTCAGCATGACTATTGGTGATCTACAAGGATACTATTGATTTGTATATAGTTATTTTGTAATCTGAAACCCTGTTGAATTTATTCATAAGTTCTGGAGTCTCTTGGGAGAATATTTGTGGTTTCTAGATATAAGATAATATAATCAGCAAAAGGTGATAGTCTGACCTCCTCTGTTCCCTTTTGGATACCCTCGATTTCCTTCTGTTGTCCAATTGTTCTGGCTAGGACCTCCAGCACTATGTTGAATAGAGATGGTGACAGTGGACAACCTTATCTAGTTCCTGATCTAAGTGGAATTGACTTCACTTTTTCCTCATTCAGTATGATGTTGGCTGTGAGTCTGTCATCTATGTATTCTATAATTTTGAGGTATGTTCTATCTATGATTTTTGTTTCGTAATACTATGACACTAAAAGATTCTGAAGAATGAAATAATATAGAATGGAATTATACAGAATAAAATATAGGAGAATGGATTTTTATAAATTCAAATAGAACAGAATGGAATGTTATGGAATACAATGTATGGAAAAGAAATGTATGAAATAGAATAGTAGGAAATGATATATTACAGAATGTGATGTTAACAAATGGAATAATACAGAATGGAATGTTGTGAGATGGAAGGTGATGAAATAAAATCTTTCCAACTGGAATGGAATAGAATGTAATGTTATGGTATGGAATATTATAGGATGAAATTATACTGAGTGAAACATAACAGAAAGAAATATTACATGATAAAACACTACAGAGTGTTCTGTAATGGAATGAAATAGCACACAACTGAATGTGACAGAATAGAATAGAATAAAATGGAATATTAAAGCATGGAATGTTATGAATTTAAATGTTATAGAATGGAATGTTATGAAATATAATATTTTAGAATATAATATTATATAGTAAAATCTAAGGGAATGGAATGTTATGGAATTAAATATAACAGAATGGACTACCGCTCAGTGGAATTCTATGGACTAAAATGTTATAGTATGAGATACTATGGAATGTCGGGGAAAGGAGGGACTCAGAATGGAATATGACAGAATGCTTCAGAATTGAATGTAACATAATGGGACATTACAGAATGGAAAGAGATTTTATGGAATGATACAGAATGCAGTGTAACAGAATGGAAGTTATAAAACAAAATGCTACAGAATGGAATGTTATAGAATAGAATGGAATGGAATAAAAGCGAATGGGGAATGTGATGAAATGTAATGTAATAGAATGGAATGCTTGCTATTGAATAAAATTTTATGAAATAAGTTGTTACAGAATTGAATGTTACTGAATAGAATATTTTGAAGTGCAATTTTATGAAATGGAATGTTTTGAAATCAAATGATACTAATAGAAATAGACTTTAAGAGAATAAAATTTTAGGGAAAAAATGTTAAGAAATGGAATGTTAACTATAGAGCAATGGGAAAAAATATAAAAATGAAATAAAAAATCAGAAATGAAAGAGAAGATCTATGAAATAAAACAGATCACAAGAAACTATTATGAACCTTTTTTGTTTGTTTGAGACAGTGTCTTGTGCTCTGTCCCCCAGGTTGGAGTGTAGTGGTACAGTCATCATTTACTATAACCTCAAACTTCTGGGCTCAAGTGATCTTCCTGGATCAGCCTCTCAAGTAGCTGGGCCTATAGGCACAGGCCATACCACCTGGCTAGTTTTTTCTTTTTCTTTTTTCTTTTACAGAGACAGTGTTTCACTACATTGCTCAAGCTGGATTTGAACTCCTGGCCTCAGGCAATCCCCTCAGCCTTGGCCTCTCAAAGTGCTGAGATTACAGGAATAAGCCACTGTGCCCTGCTTGGACAATTATACACCAACAAACTAAATGAGTGAGATGAAATGTATAAAACTCTAGAAACATAAAATCTACCAAAACTGGATCATGAAGAAATAGAATACCTGAGTAGGCTAATAATGAGTAAAAATGATTGAATTGCTATTTAAAAAATCCCAACAAAGAAAAGCCCAGAACTAGATGTCTTCATCAGTGAATTCTATGAAACATTTAAAGAATTAATGTCAATCCTTCTTAAACTCTTCCAAAAACTGAAGAGGAGGGAAAACCTTCAAACTGATTTTATGAGGCCCATATCACCCTGATACCAATGTCAGAGAAAATCACAGACCATTATCTCTGAGGAACATTGATGTGAAACTTGTTAGTAAAATACTAGAAAAAATAAATTCAAAGGCATATTAAAAAGATCATTCACCATGACCAGTTAGAATTTATCTCTGGGATTCAAGGATAGTTTACCATATGCTTATCAGTAAATATAATATATGTCATTAACAGGCAATAAAGGATAAAAATTAGATGATTTCAATAGATGAAGAAAAATAATTTGACAACATTATACAACATTTCATGATAAAAACAGGTAACAACTTGGTATAGAAGGAATGTCACTCAGTGTAATAAAGCCTAGATTTGTCAAACACACTGATAACAGCATACTTAACAATTAAAAAAATAACCTTTTCCTCTAAAATCAGAGATAAGGAAAGTATACCCATTCTCTCCATTTCTATTCAATACATTCTCTCCATTTCTATTCAATGAATGCCCTCTACATTCATTGGCTCTGTAACTGTAGACTCAGCCAACCATGGATAAATAATAAAGCATAAAAAAATCCAAAACTCAAAACTTTAACTACTTATACGACATTTTCATTGTATTTGAAAATTTTAGTATGATATAAAATATACAGGAGGATGTGTATAGGCTATACGTAATATTGTACCATTTTATATAAGGGGTTTGAGCATCTTCATATTTTAGTATCATTGGGAGATCATGGAATTAATCCTCATAAGTTTCCGTGGAATGACTCTATTAAAAGTTATATCCATAGTAGGTGGGCAATTAGGCAGGACTGAAATAGGTCCTTGCCATGTGCAAATGGAGATAATTTTTACTTTTTCCTCTCCTATTGAGATTCCTATGGAATCTTACAACTCCCGAAGACTAGACAAACACGCACACACACTCAAAGAAAAGCAAAAAGAAATATCCCATTATCTGTGATTTGAGGATTTTGTGATATGGGCTAATCTTACTGGCATTAGATGATATCTTAAAGTAGTTTTGATTTGCATTTCTCTGATGTTTAGGCATGATGAGGATTTTTTCACATGTAGGCCATGTGTCTGTCATCTTCAGAGAAGTTTCTCTTTAAGTCTTTTGCCCACCTGAGATGGGATCACTTGTTCTCTTCTTGCTAATGTGTTTTAGTTCTCTGTGGATTCTAGTTATTAGACCTTTGTCAGAAGGGTTGTGGAGAAAAGGGAACACCTCTACACTGCTGGTGGGAATGCAAACTAATACGTCCCTTTTGGAAAGTCATATGGAGAACACTTAGAGATCTAAATATAGATCTGCCATTTGATCCTATAATTCCTCTGCTAGGTATATATCGAGAAGATCAAAAATCACACTACAATACAGACATCTGTACCAGAATGCTCATTGCAGCCCTATTCACAATTGCTAGGTCATGGAAGAAGCCCAAGTGCCCATCAACCCATGAATGGATCAATAAATTGTGGTGGTGGGCGAAGGACTTGAAGAGAAATTTCACCAAAGAAGATAGACGTGCGGCCTATAGATATATGAAAAAATGCTCACCATCCTTAATCATTAGAGAAATACAAATCAAAACTACTTTGAGATATCCCCTAACTCCAGTATAACTAGCCCATATCACAAAATCCCAAAGCCAGAGTTGCTGGCGTGGATGTGGAGAACAGGATGTGGAGAACTTATACACTGCTGGTGGGAATGCAAACTAATACGTTCCTTTTGGAAAGACGTCTGGAGAACACTTAGAGAACTAAAAATTGACCTGCCATTC
>NW_003852417.1:13379194-13387226 GCF_000181295.1 Otolemur garnettii
ATGGGCATATGAGTGGTGGGAGGGTGACTGGAAAGATCACCTACATGGTCTGTCAAACAAGGGTACAAGTGAACTTTTCTAGAACTAGAGTATGAATGTTTTAACACAATAACTGAGTAAATGACATGAAGTCTATTTTAACCAGTTTGATGAAAATATTTTGGGATGGATGTGAAAACTCTACACTGTACCCCATGTTTGCATTAATGTATACAGCTATCATTTAATAAAATAAATAAACAAACAAACAATCAAATAAATAAATAAATTGTGGTATAGATGTACCATGGAATACTATGCAGCCATAAAGAAAGATGGAGACTTTACCTCCTTCATGTTTACATGGATAGAGTTGGAAAACGTTCTTCTTAGCAAAGTATCTCAAGAATGGGAAAAAAAGTATCCAATGTACTCAACTGTATTATGAAACTAATTGTTAACTATCATAGGAAAGCTATAATCCAAATGGAGTCCAAGAATATGGGGAAAGGGGAGAGGGAGGGGAGGGGAGAGGGAGGATAGGTGAAGGGAGGGTGACTGTGGGGATCACGCCTATGATTTATCCTATAAGGGTACATGTGAATCTTTCTAAATATCGAATATAAATGTCTCAACACAACAATTATGAGAATGATATGATGGCTATGTTGGCCAAGTGGATGAAAGTATTTCAAATTGTATATGGAAACAACACGTTGTATCCCATGATAGAATTAATGTGTACAAATATGATTTAATTAAAAAAATAAAAAAGTAAAAAATAAATAAAAAAGAAATATCCCATTAGAACTAATAAATGAATTCAGCAAAGTTTAAGAAAACAAAATCAACAAACTAAAACGTTGCATCTCAATACACTTATAACAACAATCCAAAAAGGATATTGAGAACACAGTCCCATTTATAATAACATCTAAAAGAATATAAAGCTTAGGAATAAGTTTTCCTAAGGAATTGAAAGATCTATACATTGAAAATTATAAAATAATATCTATATGAGAAATTAAAGGAGATCCTGTTAAATGTAAAGATATCCTGTGGTAATAAACCAGATTTTATGAAAAGATGCTCAACATCACTATCTATGAAGCTCATTAAGATATTACCTTGTGTCCCTTAGGATGGCTTTTTTAAAGACAACACATGTTGGCAAGGATGGGCATAAATTGAAATTCTCGTGCATTATTGGTGAGAATAGAAAATGGCGCAGCAGCTATGAAAAACAGCACAGATATTCCTCAAATAACTAAAAATTACTATATAACCTGTCCACCTCACTTTTGGCTATACATTTGAAAGAACTATAAACAGGAACTTAAAGAAATAGTTGCATTCCATGTTCATTGTAACATGATTCAGAATAACCAAGATCTAGAAACTCCCCAAGTGCTCATCAACAGAAGAAGAATAAAGAAATTGTGGTGTATACATATAATGAAACATTCAGCCTTAAGAAAAAGGAAACCTGGAAGTTTGTGATAACATAGGTGAAAGCAGAAAACACTATTTTAGGGAAAATAAGCCAGTTATAGAGGACATACAACTTGTATAAACGATCTATAATAGTTAAACTCATAGAACCAGAGAATACAATGGTAGTTTCAAGAGGCTGGGGGTTGGGGAAAGGGGGAGTGCTTATTCAATGTTATAAGGTTTCAGTTACGATATGTGAATAAATATTTGACATCTGCTTTATAACATAGGGTCTACAGTGAATATTGTGCACGCAAACCTTTTTAAGAGGGAGGATCTAATGTTAAACGTTCTTAGTATATAGAAAAATTAAAAATAAAACAAGTTTTAAATTCCAAAAAAGGGTCACATGAAAATTTGAAGTTGTTGGCTATGTCTATTACCTTAATTATGGCATTTTCATATATCCAAACTTATCAAATTATACACATTAAATATGTGTAGTCTTTTATATATCGAGTACAACTTAATAAAGCTGTTAAAACATAAACATATTTATCCCTACAAAAAGTATAATAAACACAGGAAAATAATACAGAAAAATAAGGCATAATTGACTAAATACACATATCAGATATTTCAACAAATGTAAATGTGCTTTAAGTTCCTTCCGAAAGAAAAAAAGAAATTTAGATTGTCTTAGAAAACAGTATAAAAATACATAAAGCAATATAATTCGAAGAAGCTAAAAACAAATAGGTGAGCAAAGGTCAGGCAAATATATAATATGAAAGTAGAGAAAATACAATCCGGCCAAATGTATTAAATGAAAACAAAAGGAACACCTTTAAAGGCCAGCATTTGCAATGCACTTATCACGACTAGGAGGAAATCTACACTAAAGAACATAAAGTAGAAATGACTGAAGAAGCAGCGATTAACAGAGAAGAAAAAAATAGGAGATTTTAACTTATTACTCCCAGTCTACGTCAGACTATTAGACAATGAATAAACAAATAAGAATGCATAAAACAAAACTACAACCAATGTTTGTCCTTATTTATGACGTAATAATGCATCAAGTGTAGATGATGAAAATGAGCTGGTTATTAACTATACCAAAATGACAGAACCAAAGGCTCCATACTACAGAATAGGACAAACATCTCTGATCTCAGTGCAGTAAAATTGGAAACCAGAAACAGAACAGCTAAACATCTGTGCCATCTAAGTATGTTAAGATTATAACTATCAAATCTCTTTGGTGAAACAAGATAAAAATAATTGTCGAATTTAAAAAATAAAGATGTCGAAAACATTGTATAGGATTTTACATAGGAAAAAAAATCAAAGGAATGATTTACATCAACATACCTTAAAAATTAAAACAAATAAATTACATCTTCAAAATAAAACTGTAGAAGGAGGACAGCATAAAGCAAGAGTGAAGACAAACCTGAAATTGTGGGGTAAAATACAAACAAACAGAAACAACTAATTTAATGAATTAGTCAAAATACTGATTTGGGGGGAAAAAGAAAAAGCATGCATTTAGGGTAATGGGCAGCCGGCTTTGTTGGGTCATATTTTTTTCACTATAACAAATAGATCCGGTTATTTTTGTTAAAAATAATATATTTTATACATGCAAGAACTATGATGGCAATAAGAAACTGATAAATTAAATTTTAGAGGTGAAGAAATGTTCCAGTTTGAGCTGATAAACACATGGCATTCAACCCACGCACCACCTCCCTGGGTATTTGCAGACACAAGATAAAACAAGTAGAAAAATCATATCATCATTTCAATAGATGCAGGGAAAAGCATTCACAAAATTAAACACCTATTTATAATGAAAACAACAGCACCATCTCTTATCTAACTCCGAAGAGGACTTTTTAAAAAACTTTATAAAGGAAATCTTAGAAGTCCAAAGGCAGACATAATATGCAAGCTTAGATATGGAAAATTTTCTTTCTGAAAATGCAAACAATGCAAGGAATCCTGTTAGCCTCACTTGTATTCAGCAGTGAACTGCTGGTGAAATAAAGAAAGAAAAATAAATAATAAGAATTAAAGAAAAAATCTTGCCATTATCCCAGATCCCAGTAGTATGAAACTGAAAATTCAAGAATTTATAAATAATTAAAATAAATAATTATTTTTGGCAAAATCACTGCATTGAGTTAAATACAAAAAACAATCATATTTCTACATTCCAATAAAAAATAGAAAATAATAAATTAGACAAAGCATCAAAACCAAGACAAATGTTAGAACATCAATTCTAGAAGTAGATCAAAATAATCAGAAGATGTGTTAAGCTCATGAATTAAAAGATTCAACATTTTGCATATGTCACTTCTTATATGTATCAATAGATGGGATGCACTGTCAATAAAAATCATATTTCTTTTATTTTAAATTGTCATACTCTTTGGGGGGAAAAAATGGGGACCATAACAGCCAAAGTACATTGAAGGGATAAAAACAAATCTAGAGGAATTACACGTCTAGATAATAAGGACAATCACAGAGCCATGATGACCAGAAAGCATAATACTGGAACAAGAACAGACTCACAAAGGAGTGATCTACAAACAAAAGGACACTGCGAATAACAGAGAAATGATGCTGGTTCAATTGTATACCTGTGTAGGAAATGTAACATTTCCATTTTGTGTATTCTCCTAGGTTAAACCATATTCAAAGACTAGTTTTAGATGTATTATTGAAAACTAAAACAAGCTTTTAGAATATTGAGATTGCAAGTTTAATGTGTCAAGTTAACTGAGTTAATAATATTCAGATAACCTGTAAAAGATCATAAAACAACTATTTCTGTCCATGAGGGTGTTTCCAGAGAGATTAGCATTTGCATCACTAGATTGAGTAAACATCTGCCCGTAATAATGTAGGAGGATACCATTTAATTCTTTGAGGGACTAGATAGGATTAAACGGTTTAGGAAGAGAGAATTAGCTTTCTCTTCTGGAGCTGGGATGTACATCTTCTCCTACTGGTTGGATATTAGAGCTCCAGGTTCTGAGGTCTTCAAACACTGGAATTTACATCATTTCACCACCCCCTTCTTTCTCAGGCCTTCCCTAATTACATATGCCAATTCCCATATAAATACCTTTTATATATCTGTGTATAACCTATTATTATAGTTTTATATATCTGGAGAACTCTATTATAAATAACAAAAAGTCTATTTATAAACTTGGAGTAGGTAAATATTTCTTAAACAGGACATGAAAAGCACTAAATATTCAATAAATAACATAAAAATAAAAAGGTAAATTGAAAACCTTCTTCACAGCAAAGGAAAAAATTAACAGAATGCATAGACAACCTAGAGAATGGGAGAAAATGTTCTCAAACTATACTTCTGCCCAGAATCTACAAAGAACTGAAATAAATCAGAAAAAAAATAACTCATCAAAAAGTAGGCAAATAACATTGATAGACATTTTCTGAAAGAAGATAGCAAAAGCCCAATAAACATATAAAAAAAGGTTCAACGTCACTAATAATCATGGAAATGCAGATTAAACCTATAATGAGGTACCACCTTATGCCATAAGAATGGCCATTATTGAAACATCAAAAGACAACGGAAGCTAGCCTGGAGAGAGAGAGAGAAAAGAATGGTTATACACTGTTGGTGAGACTATAAATCAGTACAACCTCTATGGAAAACAGTATGAAGATTCCTCAAATAAATAAATGTAGATCTACCGTTCAATCCAGCAATTCCACCTTGGGTAGATTTCCCATCTACTCAAAGGAAATGAAGTCATTTAATCAAAAAATGACACCTGCACTCAAATGTTTATTGCAGCACAATCACTATTGCAAAGATGTAGAATCAACCTGAGCATCCATCAACTTGTGCGTGGATAAAGAAAATGTGGTACATGTGTACCTCGGAGCATTACTGAGCCATAAAAAGGAACAAAGTAATGTTATTTGCATCAACATGGAAGGAACTGGAAAACATTATCCTAAGTGACATATCTCAGGACTGTTAAACCAAACATCATATGTTCTAATAAGTAGGCCCTAATAGATGAGTACACATGGACACAAAGTGATATAAAGGACACGAGAAACCAAGAAAGAGGAAGGGCAGGAGGGTAGGCTTAGGACAAAAACTTACCTATTGGGTACAATGAACACTATTCTGGTCATGAGCACAATAAAAGTCCTGACTTACTCATTATAAAGTACAAGATACTTGCATAACAAAAACACCTATACTCCCCTCAACTAACATTCTGAAATTTGAAAAATTAATAAACTGGAATTTACCTATGATAATAAATTGGTTTATTCAAAGATATCACTAAAAGGGCAGTGCCTGTGGTTCAAGGAGTAGGGTGTGCTGGCCCCATATACCAGAAGTGGTGTGTTCAAACCTGGCCCTGGCCAAAAAAAAATCACTAAAAGAGTAAAAACGCAAGCCCTAGATTGGAAGAATATCTGTAATAGTTGTATTAATTATAGCCACAATATTTTTAAAGGTTTCATAATTCAATAAGAAAATTAAAATAAAACAGATTAAAAAGTGGGGAAAGGCCTGAACATGCACTTCATAAAAGACAATATTCCAACAGCATATGAGACTACAATAGCTCAGTGGCTCATGCCTGTAAACCTAGCACTCTAGGAGGCTAACATGGGTAGATTGCTGGAGGTCAGGAGTTTGAGACCATGCTGAGCAAGAGCAAGACCCCTGTCTCTAAAAAGCTAGCCAGGCATTGTGGCAGGTGCCTGTAGTCTCAGCTACTCGGGAGGCTGAGACAAGAGGATCGCTTGAACCCAAGAGTTGGAGGTTTCTGTGAGATATGATGCCACAGCACTCTACTGAGGGCAAAATAGTGAGACTCTGTCTCAAAAAGCAATGAAATAAATATGATAGAATAATTAAAATCATTATTAATCTGGCAAAGGAAATATAAGTCCACAATGAAACACCTCTACATACCTATTAGAATGGCTAAGATTGAAAAGACAAGCATTGCCAGACAAGCATTGATGAGAATGTATAATAATGGAAATTTTCATGAATTACTATCAGGTGTATAAATTTTTGCACTCATTTTGGGAAACCAGTGAGATCTGCTAACGTTAAATAGAAGGCAAATCAAAACTCCTGTATAAGCTATGGCTGTGCAATTTGACTCCTAGGTATTTACTAAAGAGATATAGAGCTATATGCCCATCAAAACACAAACACAGGGACATTTTAGCAGTTCTAGTCATAATACCTCAAAGCCCAAAACAACCAAATACCCACCAACAGGAGCTTGGACAAATAAATTATTGTTTAACTATACTTTAGAATAATTTGTAATAATAATAAACAGACGATATACACAAACACATTCCCATCCATGGGTAGTGGAATAACAGAGATCAAATTTGCTCTCCTACCTTACTTAACCAGCAAAGTTGAAGAAATAAATGTATATGAAGAAAATGGCTCTCAGATTCTGGAAAACAAACAATGAAAGACTTTGATTCCTGTGAGAAAGAAAACAAACAAAAAGATGAGCTCTATCATCGCCTCAGTTTATTGCCTGGAAAAGATTGTCAGGCCACAGTGCAATTAGGGAAACTGAAAATACAGAAGTCTAATTGCATTAATAACACAGGAAATAATAGTCTGGCAAGCCGAGCTGATTAGACTGCAGTGCAAACTCTTGGAGGTGGGGGAGTTAAAAAGAAAGAGATTGGATGAGCTGCAGAGGGGGTGCCCTTGAGTTTTTGGCTGAGCGCCAATTTATGGCTTATTAAGGAAAAACTATCAGAAAAGGGAAAGAACCACTGAGACACAGTCAATTGGACAATTTTAGAGGTCACGCAGGTCTGGGAATAATTTCCAAACCCAGCCAAATGGAAAGACCTACCGCACTGGTGACATTGTTTACAGTTCTTAAAGAAAACATTGCCTTGTTAGTGCGAAGGAATTAAAGCTAGGCTAAAGATGTCCCTGAATTTCTCCTAATAAAATGTAAAGGAAAGTTTCCAAAGCAACAATATTAATTTAAGTAATTTAACTGCATGTCAAAGGCAAATCCAACATTACTTAAAGGAATACAATAAACAGCTATTGCCAACATTATAAAATTAACAATGTCTGACACGCAAAGCAGGAAAATATCATCTACAACAAAGAGAAAAATAAATTCTTAGAAACAGGGAAAGAGAAGATGGCTGCATTTAAATTAATAGATAAGAATGACTAAAAAGAAAATTCATTTACCATAAAAATCTTCCATATATTCAGGAACTTAAAGAAAAATATGAAGACAATTAGGAAATACAAAAAAGATTAATGAAGTAAGAAAAAACAGAATTTTTAGAAATAAGTGAGACAAATTACATGATAAAAGTAATTGGACAGGATTTAGATACAGAAGCAGAAAAGATAAGTATATCAAAACAATAGAAAGAATAAGATAAAGTACAAAGAAAAAACTGAAAAAAATAAAGAAATGGCTTATGAAGACTATCAAGCAGTCTATCATACATGTAACTGGAATTGAATATCAAGCAGTCTATCATACATGTAACTGGAATTGAATATCAAGCAGTCTATCATACA
>NW_003852417.1:13387246-13415578 GCF_000181295.1 Otolemur garnettii
ATACATGTAACTGGAATTGAATATCAAGCAGTCTATCATACATGTAACTGGAATTGAATATCAAGCAGTCTATCATACATGTAACTGGAATTGAAGGAAAAGGAAAAAGCGAGGTGGGGGTAAGGTTTAAAACGTTTGAGGAAGTAGTGGCAGAAAATCTTTAAAATCTGTTACAAACGATCTACAGACCCAGGAAGCTCAGTGGACACCAAGAACAGTAATTGCAAAAACAAACACAGAGAAAACAAAATTTCTACACCAAGATCAATTATATCAAAGTCATGAAAACAAGTGGTAAAATAACCTAAAATGTCTCCAAGGAAATGACATGTATTACTTAGGGAAGACATTTACAAATGGCAGCAAACTGCTGGTTAACAGTTAAGCAAGGTATCAGATAACAGAGTAACAACTTTAAAGGATGGAACAAGGCCAGTTGCGGTAGCTCGTGCCTGTAATCCTAGCGCTCTGGGAGGCTTAAGTGGGTTGATCACTTGAGCTCCAGAGTTTGAGACAATCAGAGCCAGAGAGAGACCCCGTCTCTAAAAGTAGCCAGGTGTTGTGGCAGACACTTATATTCCCAGTACTCAGGAGGCTGGGGCAAGAGGATGGTTTGAGGCCAACAGTTTGAGGTTTCTATGAGCTATGACACCACAGCACTTTACCAAAGGCAACAAAGTGAGACTGTTGTAAATTAAAAAAAAAAAAAAAAGGAACAAAAAAAAAATTCCTAAACATGAAAAGAAAACTATTCGCCATTATTGATAACCTAGTACTTTCCAGAATATATAAAGAGCTGTTACATCTAACCAATGAAAAGACAACCAAATTTAAAAATGCACAAAGGACTTCAATATACATTTTTCCCCAAAAAAGAAATAAAAATGACCAAGAAGCACATGACAAGAACCTCAACATCATTAGTAAATAGGGAGATATAAATCAACATTTCAATACAATGTTATTTCACAGCCTCTAAGCTGGTTATAAATACAGAAGAAAAAGAACAAAAAATGGAAGCATTGACCTGGGTGTGGAAAAATGTAATGTTTATATATTATTGGCGGAAATGCAAATGGCCCAGCCAGTGTAAATAACAGTGGCATGGTTCTTCAGAAAACTAAATGTATATTACCATATGGCCCTATAATTCCATACAAACATGAGCTGAGATGATTTATTATCAGAAGACAAAAATCTACACAAAATGTTAAAGGTGTTTCTTCAGACAAAAGGAAAATGAAATCATACGTTAACTTGGCTCTCCACCCAAACAATGAACAAGTACAATCAATGTACTGTGGAGGTTTGATGTATATAAGAGGCAAGTGGCTGAAAACAATAGCAGAAGGAATGGAATTATTGTGTCTTCATGTTCTTATGCTGTACGTAGATGAATGTAGTAACCATTTCGTTAAATTGTATTATGATAAGTGAAATATGCCCATCATAAACCACAGAAAATCCAGTAAAAGAAGTATAATTAAAAGTATAAGCATAAAGTGAAATCAAAATAAATTGTTAATTAAAATAATCAATCATCTACAAAGACAGGTTGTATTTTCAATATCATTCTACTATAAAAGATACTGGGGCTCCTTGGAGACATGGATAGTTCCAGAACAGAGGTTAAAAAATAAATAAGCACAACGTATTCTGTAGTTTGCAAAAGTAAGGTAGTGCTCAAAACTTAAAATGGCAGAAGTATGTAAAAATGACAAATTGAACAAACGAAAGACCTAATAGCCAAACCTAGTGGAATTTGAGCAATGGGATCTATATGTAGCACTGGATTATAACTAGACAATAATATAAACACAAGTAAGTCCACACTGATATAAGTAAGTCTTGATTAAATAAATAGGGTTAAGAGACAAATCAACAAATTTTTTTTTGAAAATTATATACATTTGTACTTCTCAAAGAGAGGGAGCAGGACTTCCTGCCCAAGTGTAGTTTTTTTATTTTATTTTTTTTATTAAATGATAGCTGTGTAGATTATGAGAAATGCAAATCAAAACTACTTTGAAATATCACCTAACCCCAAGTATTGGTTTGTAAGTAACACAGTATGAAAAGGAGGGTCTGAGATCTTTGCAAATACTCCCTTACTTTGCCTGGATCAAGGGTAACATCATTAATGAAAAAATCATGTTGATGGCATGTAGCTTGGATGTGACATGTTCAGAATAGCGTGTTATCTCTGTTGTCCCTCCAAGAATCCATAACCACAGTCTGACCATGAGAAAAGCACCAGACAAACACAAATTCAGGGATACTTTACAAAACACCTAAGCAGAAACCCTCAAAGCTGTCGAGAACGATAAAAACAAAGTCTCAGAAATCCTCACAACCCAGAGACAACTAAGGAAATATGATATGTAAATGTAACGTGATATCTTAGACAGGACCCTGGAATAGGAAAAGAAAATTAGAAAGAAATGAGTGAAATCTAAATAAAATGTGGCTTTTAGTTCATAATAATATATCAAAATTAGTTCAGTAGTTTTGCCAAATATATAATAGTGATGTAAGATATTAAACAATATTAGAAATAATGCATGGTATAAAAGAGCTATCTATATTATTTTTGCAACTCTCAATAAATATAAAACTACTGAAAGCTTTATTTCAATTATGAACGGACAGAATCAAAACATTAGAAACAATTTTTTTAATAAGTGGATAACTTTTTTTTGAAAAATACAAACTACCAAATTTTATTCAAGAAGAAATGATAAACTAAATAGAATAATATCTATTCATATCTAATTAAATTCATAACTAGGACCCTTCGCCCAAAGAAAAATTTGAGTCTAGTGGCTTCATGGATGAATTCTACCAAATATTTATCTTAATCTAAAATATAATTACATATACATTACAAAAAGGGGAAAACACTTTTTAATTCATTTCATGAGGAAAATATTAATGTAATATCAAATCCAGACAAGGTGGCTAGGCCCAGTGATTCATACCTGTAATCTTAGCACTTTGGGAGGCCAATATGTGAGGATCACTCGAGGCTAGGATCAGTCTAGGCCAACAACATGGACAGAACCCTCTGTCTCTACAAAAAAATAGAAAAATCACCCAGGTGTACCTCTAGCCTAGCTACACAGTAGGCTGAGGCAGGTGGATTTCTGGAACCCAGGAGTTTGAGGTTGCAATGAGCTATGTTGATGACACTGCACTCAAGACCAGTCAACAGAATGAGATGCTATCTCAAAAAAAAAAAAACCAAAGTAATGAATAGAACATTAAAATAGAGACCAGTGTCCCTCATGAATATAGATGCAAAAATTCTTTACATAAATTTAGAAAAAAATACAGTAAAATATATATAAGAAATGTTTATGACCATGATAGGTTCATATGAAGAATTCAAGGTTGTGGGTGGCACCTGTGGCTCAAGGAGTAGGGTACTGACCCTATATGCTGGAGGTGGTGGGTTTCAAGCCCAGCCCCGCCCAAAACTGCAGAAAAAAAAAAAAAAGAATTAAAGGTTGTTTTGACTTTCAAGAAAATTACTATATGTAATCCACCATAGTTACAGACATAAAAATTATATAATAATATTATAACATACAGAAAGAGCATGTGCTATATTTCAATACCATTCACAATATAAGCTCTCAGTAAACTAGCAGTTGCAGGGAGCCTAAACCTGAAAAAGGACCTGCTTAGAGATTTGCACTGACGACAGATTCTATTATTCCTCTTAAGTTTAGACACAAGGCCGGGATGCCTTCTGCCATTATTTTCTGCCCTCTGTTGGCTTCAGGACCTACACGCTGCAGTGAGGCAAGAAAAAGAACTACTGCTCTAATACTTTATCTCTTCTTTTTCTTTTTTGATCATCTTTCATTTCTATGGAAGAAATAAGAAAAGACAGAGAAAGAGAGAGAAATGCAGAAACAGAGACAGAGGAAAGAAGGGAGCAAGGGAGGGAATGAAGAAGAAAAGAAAGGCAATTATATTGTTTCATCTGGCACTGCACTGCTAATTTTCCTTTTCTCTGAATCGTTTGTACTAAGAAACACCACCCAGGCCATTTGGAGACACCTAACTGTAGCTGTTTTCCAGGTATTTTTTCAAAGACATTTACTTTTCTTTGATGAATCCAAATGCCAGTTTGAACAATAATTTCATTTTTCACAGAAGCTGTAAGTGTATCTAGAAATCTCGGTTAATCTCTCCTTTGAATAAGGTTGTAGAGACACAAGGAGCAGCTCGGTTCATCGCTATTAAGTTTGGGTTCACCATCATTTAGCATCATGATGGAAAATGCCACACAGCCAGGCAATAAATATACCTCCTGTTGATCCTCACGCCATCTAGAGCCTTTTTAGAAATTCACTCGTTCAATGTTTCCCAAAGCTATTCATGAGCCATTAATGGCTCAAGGTTGTGACATCATTTAAAAAAATAAAGTAGCAAGAAATAGATTAGAAAAGATAATATCAGCATGAGTACTTCATGTATACAACTGCTAATAAATTTTCCTGGAAATTTTGGCGCAGATATATGTGCATTTATTTATATAGATAGGGGATTTGTATTACAAAACTTATTTTTGTTTCAATGAATAATAAAATGTTCAAAGTACACTACTAGTTGTTGGCTCATTGTTCCCTTAAAAAGAATATAGGATTTTTTAACCTACCAATAACTAAATGCTTATTTTTGTAATCAAAGTCAGAATTTGTATAATGAAAATGGCTTAAATTTCCATTGTGAAAGGGTTTTACTACGGCTCTCTCATTTTAATAGAAGGATTTATTGGATTTGTATATGAGTAGATGGGTTCTGCCTCCTGATCTGGAATGTATGTGTCCTGTGGTTTCATATCACATGATAAATACCACGACGTAGACCTCAGGAAACTTTACCTATTCTGAAGAGTTGAAACAAAGAATTTCATAGGAAAATTTTTCTCACCAGCCAAAAATAGTTATCACAAATGCAGGCACCAAAATCTATGTAAATTATTCCTGTAAGAACTAGGTTCTCATGTAAAACGAAATTTAGCTCTTCCTATTATATACAACAACTATTCTGCTAAATAATTTCCAAATATACCATCTAGCGGAATGTGTTTTTATGCCACTATTAACTGTGTTTTGGAAAGAGTTGAAATGGTAGAGAGGCTTTAAACATTTTCAGTTTTATTTTAACTATAAAAGCCAATAAAAGAGATCCCCATTTTGGAAAACATAAAACAAAATATGGTATGTGTAGTTCCCTTGGACTTTGTATAAGTTAGTTTAGGTTGAAATGCAAAATGGTAAGGCCTTTATCTGTGAAAAAGATTATATATATATATATATGTATAAATACACATACACATATATACACACACGCACATGCATACACATATATATGGGTATATATATATACATATATGTGTGAGGATTTATTCCTTCATGGGTACAGAATGTCTTTTTGGAGTGGTTTTGGAAATAATTTTTGAGGAATTGACAGTTTCCTATAGTGACTGCACCAATCTGTTTTTCCCCAGTAATGTACAAGGGTTTCAGTTACTCCACATTCTCATCAGTTCATGTCGCTTCTGTTATTATTATCATTATTATTATTGCCATCCGAAGGAGTGCAACGTGGTAGCTCCTCATCGTTTTGATGTACCTTTCCCTGACGACTAATGATATTGAGCATTTTTTCATGTGCTTATTGTCCATTTACCTACATTCATAGATGTCTTAACAAATAAGTAAGTGAGGTGAAGGTTATGTTAACCAGTTTGATGTAAGCATTCCAAATTGTATATAAAATAAGCACATTGTACCCCATAAATTCATGAATGTACATAGTTATGATTTCATAAAAGAAAAGAAAAAGAAGAAATAGACATCAAGTCCTTTGCCCATTATCAAGTGGGTTGTTTGTCATTTTAGTTTTGAGTTGTAAAAGTATTTTATTTCATCTGAATAGTAAACCATGTATGATTTGCAAAATATTGGCTCCCATTTTGTGGGTTGTCCTTTTGTTATTTTCCTCGTGGTCTTTGACATATGCATGTTTTTAATTTTGATGAACTTCGATGACTTTTTCCTTTATTTGACCACACTTTCGCTGTCACACTTAGGAAACCATTACCCAGATGCAAGGAGATTTTCTTTTAGGAGAAAGAATTTTCTTCTAAAAATTTTATAGTATTAGCTCTTAAATTTATGTTTTTGGTAAACTTTGAATTAATTTTCTCTGTTGAGAAAATTTTGTATATAAGGCCAGTGTACAATGCATGCTTTAGGTGTGAATATCCAGTAGGAGCAGCTATTCTTGCCTTATTGAATGGCCTTCGCACTCCTGTGAAAATTGATTGACCATATATGTGTTTTTATGGTAAAAACAAAATGGAAAAGAATTTGTCATAATATCCCTTATATTGAAACATCTGGAAACAAAGTTATAGAAAAAATAGCTAGGCTAATTAGCATTTAGAATAGATGCAAGCAATTCCATAATAACTCAGTAAACTCACAGACAAACACTGGCAAGCCTTCGTCCCTTTCCCTAAAAATTAAAGAAGAACACATTTTGAATAACTGCCTGAGAACACAGGCTTAGATGATATCGTGGCTTTGGATGGTAAAGGTTGAAGAAAGTGGAAACAATTAGAGAGAAAATTGCAACTTCGTTAATAACTAAAAATCAGCATTTACAGAGAAAGTCAGTTTTATTTTCACCTCCATGTAAAAGTTTGCTCCAGAAAACTTAGAAAACTGTCATGGAATAAAATATTGGTTTGACAAAGACATTAGAATTTGGGTCAGGCTGATAAATTATACTGGAAATGGCATAACTACAAAATGTTATGTCTCATATAGCTACATCAAACGACTATGTGCAGAAAATTATGCCCCGTCCACTTAAAACCGGATTTTTCCCTTGATTTTATTGAATAGGATTTACCATTAGTGTGGACACTGAGAGACCTTGATTTTCTTTTTCCATATCCTGCCACAATTTTCTTTGACACCTTGGAAAGTAATTTAAACTCAATAAAATGAAGATAATTGCACTTACCTCACAGAGATGTAGAGAGTGTTAATGAGATCATGTCTACAAAGTGATTCAAAGTCTTTCATTTGTAATATAAATAGCAAGCGTAACTATATTTTTCCAGATGTCTAATAATGATAACTATAAATATGATGAACTGAAAAGTTAAAAGGCTGCCAGTAAAAGTAAAATGTTTTCATTTTAATTGCTAGGCATTTAAATGTTCCCTCTTGTATGTTTGGATTATAGGAAATGCACAGGAATGTTAATTATGAGTTCCATTTTAATAAGGACGTGTCCCTCAAGTTTAAACTCAAGAGTACTTAACTTCTACCCAAATAGGGAAAAGCTGAACTACCACGTCTTTTTTTTTTTTTTTGCAATTATGTTTAATAAATCACTGTAGAAATTTAATAAAATAAATCACAGCATACATTTTAATGAAACCTATACATTATTTCTTCAAAATGTTTCTTAATATGAAATAGAAGATGGAGGCTTCAGTTCCAAATCCCATTACTCAATTGTCATACCTTCAGTGTGTCTTTATTCCTGAGCAGATAAAGCCAAATATTAATATCCTCTATTCAGTTCCTATCTTGTTAAATATTTCTCAGTGCAGAAATACTTGTAATCAGACCCAAACTATTTTTAAGTTCAGAGCCTACACTATAATCCTACTGCTGTCAACCATTTGTGAATTAAAGTACTTATCTTTGCAACTGAATTGCATTTTACATTAAATGAGCCAGAAAAAGCAATGTTGATTCTAACGGGAACAGGCACGATAATCTCCTGGCGAAGATGCTCTTCAAAGTACTGATTTTTGGCAGCCATGGCGGTTCACTGCCTACTGTACTTGGCCTTGAGATAGACATTGCAGACAGGGACTTTGAAATGAGACCAGACATTAGGACAAGATTCAATAATTACCATAGTAAAGGAGGTCACTCTCCACAGCAACCAGCAGGGTAATTGTATCCTAAAGGACAGCAGAATTTCTTGTCATGTCCCATGAGAGCAGTCTGAGTTGCACTGAGCTGCCTGGTTATTGCTGGACCATATCCAATGTGTGTGAGGATTCAATAGTCACAGTCCACACAAACACAAATGAGAAAAGTAGACTGAGAGAAACATTTCGGTAGCTTCTTAGAACAGGAAAACAGGTTTTATTTTGTTTTTAACCTCCTTCTGTAACTCATCAAAATTAATGAGATCATTTCTGTATATTACAGTTCAAACAAATGTATTCTTCGTTTACCCACTAGACAATGCTTAAATTACTGCTGTTTTTTACCAAAAATGACTCAGGAAATGTCCTTTTTCTCAAAGTCAGCAAATGTAAGGATTTCAAATTGATAAATGTTATTGATATGTAAATAAAAAATAAAGTTTGCCTACATGTACACACACACCACTACACACAACCCACTCCAAACCATCACCATGTCCCATTTTCATCTCCGTTACATTTACCAGAAGCTGTACAAATAAGGGTTTGGATCTGCTTCAGATGATGGAAGACAAGCAGGATGGGAGATGATAGAAAACCCTTATTAGGAATAGAATCTTTCTTCCAAAATACAGGATTAATCTTCTTGCCAGAATCCAAAAGGCAATAGTCAGGCATTCCTTATTAGGGAAGAATGTGTATCTATCATACTAGAAGGAAATTAAAACAAAGTAATATGTATCATTAACTAAATGTAACCTTTCCTTAAATATAAGGAAAAAGGAAAATTTTCTGCTTAGTTTCTGTAATTAATCATTCACGTAAATGCCACTGAAGTAAAAATCAATTACAGTAGCATTGAACGATTTAAAGTAAAATTTTAAAAATCCATTTATAATAGCATCAAAAAAGTATTATGCCCAGGAATAAATTTAACAAAGGAAGTGCAAAACTAATATGCTGAAAACTGCTAAATGTGTGGAAAGAGATCAAAGACTTAAATAGATGAAAAAACATTTTGTGCTCATACATTGGAAGACCATATTGCTAAGATGTCAATGCCCTCCATATAGATCTACAGATTCAATTAAATTTTTTACAGAAATTGACAGGTACATGCTAAAATTCATATGAAAATTCTATAATAGTCAAAATAGTCTTTAAAAAGACTAAAGGATTCACACTTCCTGAATATAAATTTTAGTATAAAGCTACAGTAATTAAATGCATGTGAAGTGGCTTCAGGTTTTATATCTATTCACGTATATAAGATGAACATGTCGAAAATCAATTGACACAATTGTATGAGTTTCTTTCTGGATTCTCAATTCTATATATTCCATTAAATAGAACTGATAATCCACAAATAAACCCATACAATTGTGTCAATTGATTTTTGACATGTTCATCAAAATAATTCAATGGGGAGAAATGGTCTTTTAAATGCTGGAATAACTGATATAAACATGCAAAAGGAGGAAGTTACAGTCTTAATTGATAGAGTATATAAGAATTAACTTGAAATGACTTAGGAAAAAAAAACACAAGGACTAAATTGTAAAAATCTTAGAAGAAAACAAGTAAAAATTTTTGTGACTAGATTTGGGAACAGTTTCTTCAATATAGCCTCTTAAGCAAAATAACAAAATTATAAACAGATATCTTGGACTTAATCAAAATTAAATTCTTGTTATTTCAAAAAACACTATTAATAAGAAAGTGAAAGTCCAACCCACCTAATGAGATAAAGGAATATAAGATAAAGGATAACATATATTACATATGTTTTATATATATATATACATATATATATACATATATATATTCCTCACCACTCAACAATAAAAAAGCAAATAACAAAATTTAAAAATGGGCAAAGACTTTACATAACATTTTTCCAAATAAGATGGGAACTAAAAATGGCCAAAAAACAAATAAAATAAATAAATAAAAATGGCCAAATAACATGAGAAATGATGTTCAGCATCATAAGTCATTAAAAAATACAAATCAAAACCTGCTCCCATCAGGATGGCAAAAATAAAAAAGGGGATAACAGGTATTGGGAGGGGAGGTAATTGAAATCTTCATACAAGGCTGGTGGAAACAAAATAATGCAGCTACTTTGGGCAACAGTCTGGCAGTTCTTCAAGAAGTTAAACAGAGTTGCCCAATGCATCAACATTTCTAATCCCATCCTATGCGCCTTGATTGAAAGAATATCCATTAAAGCAAAAAAGCAGAAAAAGTCAAAAGTCTGTCTACTAATAAAAGGAAAAATAAAATGGAATATTACTTAGTCATTAAAGGAGACTAAAGTCCTGATACGTGATACAACCTGGAGAAACTTTGAAGACATCACAGTAAAGGCCACAGAGCATATTATTCTATCATAGTAAATGTTCAACAGGCAAATTTGAAGAGCTAACAAAGGCAATTAGTAGTTGCCATGGGTTAGAGATGTGGGGAACACAGGAATAGGGTGGGGAGTTTCTTTTAGGGATGAGAAAAAATGTTCTGGAATTATAATGATTATGCAATCTTGTATTAAAACCTACAGATTACATATTAAATAGTGAATTTTATCATCTATAAATAATATTGCTATTAAAAAATAAATTGCTGGATAATAATATCAAATTACATGTCAATGAAGGAAGGGTATAGAAGGGCACACGTAATGATCATTCCACTCCAAAAGAAATCTAAATAATTTTCAGTTCTGTCCTTTATTCCCTCCCATTATTCCTATTCAAAAATTCTGGGCAATAAATGTTCTGAGAATTATGAAATTTTGATATGAAAAGTAGATATAAGACATAGTTTCTGGTATTAGAAACATACTTTCTTTGTGTGTTGGGGACTATGAAGTTGTCTCACCATTTGTGTCCTTTCTTATTCTAAATATCAGGGAGAGAGTCTCGTGACTTATACTCACAGTAAGGATCGCTTCTTCTAGTTATGAGATAAACAATGTCATCATCTTACGGGACCTATCAGCAGCATTTGCCCTGTTTTTGACTATCTTCCTCTTGATATACTTTCTTTAAATGGCTTTTTGGAACATTCTTGATTTTCCTCCTATAGGACTGGCCATTCCTTCCCAGACCCTATTGTGGTTCCTCTTTTTCTCTTGACTTCTAACCATTTGAGTTGTTCAAGGCTCAGTCCTTGGTCCACATGTCAATTGTAGCTATTTTTACTCTATCAGTTATCATGTACGTCTCATAGATTTAAATATTTCTATGTACGAATGGCCTTGAAAATAAATATAAACCCCCAGATCAGATCTATCCTCTAAACTTGAAGCTTCTATGTGCAACTTGACAATTCATGACAATATTTAAAAGAAAACTTAGGCTCAATGTGTTCAAAACTAAACCAATTCCTTTTCCCAAACACCTCAAAGAGAAAAATAAAAATATAAAAAATGACCAAACAAAGAAACAAAACAAAACAAAACAAAACAAAAACCCTATGTTACTCACAGGATTTTTCCAGGTCTTTTTTTTTTTTTACAGTTTTTATTTATTTATTTATTTATTTACCGCAGGTTTTGACCAGGGCCGGGTTTGAACCTGCCACCTCCAATAGGTCTTTTTAGGACAACTTTATCACTCTAGTCTCTCCAGACAAAGCATTTGGAGTCCTGTTTAAAGCTTCTCATTCTCTCATATTTCATACCTAATCTATGAGTGTTGGCTCTACCTTTAAAATATATTCAAAGTAAGCTGATGAATATATATGTACAAACATTTTTAAGAAAATATTAGCAAACAAAATTCAATAGTACATTAACAAAAATGAAGAAAAACTACCATATGATCAGTAGATGCAGAAAAAAGAATGATAGAATTTGACATCACGATGAAAGCTTAGAACAAATTAAGTATAGAAAAAGTATAGCTCACAAAATAAAAGTCATATATATATACATGTATATATATGACTTTATATGACATGTATTATGTATGTATATATGTATATATAATTTTAATATAATTGTAACATATTGTATATAAAATAGTTATATATATATATATTTTTTTACATTGAACTGGCAAAAGCTGAAATCATTTTCTCTAAAATCTAAAACAAGAGAAAGATGCCCACTTTCACTTCGAGTCAACAGAGCAGCAGAACTAGCCAGAGCAATTAGGGAAGAGAAAGAAAAACAAAGCATTAAAATTAGAAGAATATTAAGTTGTCTGTTTGTGAATGGCATGATCTTATATGCAGAAAACCCTAAACAGTCCATGAAAAATGCTGTTAGGTTTAATGATAATGAATGAATTTGGTAAATTAGCAGTGATAAGAAGTTGGAAGGCTTTAAGATGGGACTGGAAAAGGGCAGGAGAAGGGGAAGAGGCTCCTTCAGGGAGACCCCTTAAAAAACCATTGATCACTGACTGTTGCTAGGCAGGATATGTCCAGGGGAGGGACTTCCCCTAGGGGATTGGGTGAGGAAAACTCCGCCAGTGTGAATAGAGAGCCAGTCAACAGAGGCCAGTCAGTTAAGGTTTAAAAGTACCAATCAATGTCAGCCACCTCAGTCTGAAGGATTCAATCACATTTGCCAGCAAGGTTTGGGTTGGCAGAGAAATCATAAAAGCCCCAAACCACCAAGCTACAGCAGCAATCCTTACGGGACCCCTACCATTATACTGGAAGCTTTCCTATGGATCCTCTATTTCCTATCTACCCTCAATAAACTATTCCTCTACTGCTTCTGTTTGCCTGTGGTCTGTGAATTTATCATTGATTCCTGAGACCAAGACCAAGATCCCAATGAGGAGAAGAGAAATTCCAGATCAGCAAGATATAAAATTAACATGCAAATATCAGCAGCACTTCTATACACCAACAGGGAACTCTCTGAAAAATATAACCCAGGAAACAATACCACTTACAATAGCCACAAAAATATAAAATAATGACAAACAAATTTAACCAATGAGGTAAAAGATTGCCATACTGAAACGTATAAAACATAAATAAAAGAAATTGAAGATATAAATAAGTGGAAAAATATCCTTGTATTCATGGACAGGAAGAATAAATACTGAAATGTCATACTATATAAATTGTTCTGCATATTTAATGGAATCTGCATCAAACTACCAAAGGCTCTTTTTACAAAAATGAAAAAAAATTAAAATTTTGTGGAAACACAAAAGATTTCAAATAGCCAAAGCACTCTTGAGCAAAAAGAACATTGTTGCAAACATCACACTATCTCAATTAAAAATATACTACAAAGCTATAGTATCCAAACCCAGCATGGTACTGGCATAAAAACATAATGCATAGGCTAATAGAACAGAATACATTGCCCAGAAATAAATTCATGCAGTTGCAGCCAACTGATTTTCATCAACAGTGGCAAGAGTACTCAATGAGGAAGATAGTCTTTTCTATACCTGGATTGGAAAACTGGATATCTACATTCAGGAGAATGATATTGTGATCTTATCTTCCACAATATATAAAAATAAACTCAAAATGAATGAAAGACTTAAATTTAGGAGCTGAAACTATGAAACTATTAAAAGACAACATGGAGGAAATGTCCGTGACATTGGTCTAGACCATGATCTTTTGGTTATGGCCTCAAAGGCACAGACAGCAAAAACAAAAATATATAAATTGGGTTAATTTAAACTAAAACAAGTTTCTGAACAGTGAAATAAAACGTTCAACAGAATCTAGATACAACCTATAGAATGACAAAAATATTTGCAAATTATATGTCTGATAAGGGACTTAAATACAAAATATATGAAGAATTCAATAGCAAGAAAATAACCCAGTTAAAAAAATAGGCAAAAGTACAGAAAATATATTTTCCATTAAAAGACATACAAATGGAGTGGCACCTGTGGCTCAAAGGAGTAGGGTGCCAGTCTCATATACCAGAGGTGGCAGGTTCAAACTCGGCCCCGGCCAAAAATTGCAAAAGAAAAAAAAAAGACATACAAATGGTCAACGGGGAAATGAAAAAATGCTCAATATCACTAATCATCAGAGAGACAATTTAAAACCATGAGATAGCACCTTACTTTAGGTAGAATGATGATTATCAGAAAGGTACAAGACAAGTGTTGGTGAGTATATAAAGAAAAGCACATACTCAGATACTGTCACTGGGAGTGTAAATTAGCACAGCTATCATGAAGAGCAGTAAGGAAGCTCCTCAAAAAAGAAAAATAGCACTACCACATGATCCAGCAATCTTACACTAGGTATACAAAGTCTGCCAATTAAGTTCACAAACCGGTCCTAGAAGAAGGGCTACATCAGTCACTCCTGAACATCAGTAAAGTCACTTTTGAAGTACTCCCTTTGGTTATCTGGTGATTATAGTGATATTCAACAATGAAGTATGTGACACTTTCTCTAGGATCAGTTTGTGAATTGTCCAACCTTCACATGACAAGAGCTTTGATGGCCATTCCAGAGGAAGAGTTGCAGAATGGCTTTGAAGGGTCAAAGCACTATGATGTCAGTGCATAGCTTCCCAAGCCGGGTACCTGCAAGGCCACCACAGTGATGTACAGCAAGGAGGCTGTAGCACGTTTTCTAGGATGAATTTACCAACTTAATTGTCAGACCTCGTATATTCAAAGGAAATGAAATCAGTATATCAAGAGATATCCTGTGTTTATTGCAGCACGAATCACTGGATCCACAATACAGAATCTATTTAGATGTCCATCAACATTTGACTGGATTAAGAAAATGTGGCATATACACACTATGAAATACTATTTATCTAACAAAAAGAACAAATTCTGTCATTTTTTCCCACTTGGATGAACCTGAACATTATGTTAAGTGAAATAAGCCAGGCACAGAAAGACATGACTTCACTTCCATGTTGAGTCTAAAAAAGTTGACCTCACTAAAGTAGAGAATACAATTATAGTTACTGGAGGCTGAAGTATTTAGGGGGTGTGGTGAGGTGGATGTTGGTCAAAGAATAGACAAAAAAAATTCCTTTTTAAAGAAAAGGAATAATTTCAAAAGATCTATTTTACAGCACGGTGACCATAGTCAATGACAACATGTTTTCTCAAAAAATGCAAAGAGAGTTGATATTACATGTTTCACAACAAAAATAATGGAGTGAGGTAATTTATTTGTAAATTATGTACATTTAACCATTCAACAATGTTTATATACCATCAGCCCTCCATGAGATCCACATCTATGGATTCAACCAACCAGGGATCAAAAATATTCTGGGGTGGGGGGAAGAATGGCTGTGTCTACACTGAACACGTGCAGACTTTTTTTCCTTGTAATTATTTCCTGAGCAATACAGCATAATAACTATTTACAGACCCTTTACATTGTGTTAGTTATAAGTAATCGAGAAGTTATTTAAATTATACAGAAAGGCTTGCATAGGCTATATGCAAATACTGTACCATTTTATATAAAGGTCTTGAAAATGCATGGATTTTTGTATTGGGGGGATTCTGGAACAAATCTCTCAAGGATACCAAGGGATAATAGTATATTTCAAAGTGTGATGCATGTACATAATAGATACATACAATTTCTCCTGTCAATTTAAAAAACAAATTAAAGATTTCAGAGAAGAAATAAGGGGATAATAAAAGAAAAGGAATATTGAATTGTACAGTGCTCAAAAGTGGTTTATGTAAATTCTTCACATCATGAGACATTTAAAATTATAAGAAGAGAATATAGTTTCCAAAGCAGCCTGATCAAAAGAAATTTTATGCTAATATATATGTATTATATATATTATAATATCAATATATTCAATAATATTCTAAAATTTCACAGCTCATATATAAAGAAAATCGACAGTTTTCCCAAGATGTAGTTTTTGACTGCATCTCAAAAGTGTAAATGACATTTTCAATAACATATTATGATGCTGAAATATTCTTTCCTAAAATATAAACCATTAAAGAAAATTAATTTATATCACTAGAGGAAAGATTGAATTGACTTTCTATTTTGATACCAGAATTTTTTTAACAGCTTTATTGAGATAGAATACACCTATCCTATAATTCGTCCATTTAAAATGTGCAATCCAGTGGCTGTTACTCTGTTCACAGTGATATGCAACCGTCTTTACTATCAATTTCATCATCAGTAAAGGAACTCTATAACCATTAGTACTCACCCACATTTCTCTCTCCCTCTGACCCAAAAGAAAGAACAATTTGTGAACAATTCTAAGGTTTAGTCTGAGCAAATGGATGGATGAGGTTGTCATCAATTAGTGTGGGAAAGGCTGCAGAAAACCCACATTTTTCATGCAGGAGAGGATGGTTCCGTAGTTCAGCTTTTTGCCATTTTAATCTGAAATGCCAGTGACAAATGTGAGTGATGAAGGCAAGTAGGCAGTTGTATGTACAAGTCTGGAGACCAGAGAAAAAGTCCAGGCTGAACAAATACACCCGAGAGTCTTAGTGGAGAGAAAGTATGAAATTATGTATCTGCCAATGATTACCAAGGCAATAAACTGAGAGAATGAAGAGAGTGGATCAAGAGAGCAATCAAGGGCATTAAACCCTTTGTAGAAGCAGGAAGGACCATCCACGGTGTCTAAGAGGTAGTAGTGAGGCAGGAGAAAAGGTAGAAGATTATGGTGCCCAGGAAACCAACTGGAGGGGGAGTGTGTTCTGTAGGGGCCTAATGCCTGATTATGGGATTTAATGAGGTTATTAGTGACCCTTGGAAAGAACATTTTTTCAGGAGGCTAATAGAGACAAAATTTGCCAGTTTCAGCACAGGCAGAGAGGGGAGAAATCTATAGTAATGAATATAAACAAGACTCCTGAAGAGACTCTTGAAGGAGGCTTTTTGTTTGTTGTTGTTTTTGGTTTTTTCCACTCTAGGGAAAGACCATAAAAGGGAACTAGCAAGAGAAGAAAATAGCACAGAGAGAAGATGACGTGTGTGCTCCTGACAGAGATGGGGTAGAGAGAAACATGAATGACACAAAGAACAGCAGAGATCATTATTGGCACAATATCCTATTTGGGGCAAAGGGGAATGAAATCTCATGTGCAAGCTGATAAACCTCTGATAAGAGAAGGAATTCATTTATGATGACGGGAGAGGAGAAAGGTTGCTGGGGGCTGTGCCTATGGCTAGGCAGTCCGGAGAAATGATAGAAGCTCATAAGATGTCTTCTAATCACTGTTATTTTCTTCCATAACATAGGATCGAAAGTAATAGCCCAAACAAAGAGAAAGGGGTGAAGGCTATGGGGGTTTTAGGAGAGAGAAATGATGTCCAATAATCTTTCAGAAGAGCAGAAGTGAATGGCAGGGAGATTGTAATAAGAATACTGGGAAGCTTTAAAATACCAATTCACATAGATTTATAAAAATGCTATAATGTGACTTTTGAATCACAAAACAGTATCTTTTATACTTTATACACTGAAATTATTTATTCTGAATAAAATACTTAATGAATACTTAATGTATTCTCAGAACACAGAATAAAATGACCACAGGTAAATATGGTCATTATCTTTAGGGAGCTTTCAAAACCACTTCCTCTGGGGTAGTCCCCATGGGAAGTTAAATAATTATTGCCATTGTTTCACTGTTGATGAAAATGGGTTTTGATTCATCCTTTAGATGTTCATTCAGAACATAAAAATACAACCATGTAACGAAATTTAATTTTAGATATGTTTCATTTTAAAGAAAAATTATACTCATGTTATTTCAAACAAAATTAACTATCTATTGCTAATTTCCTACATGTTCTTTGGATAAGAGAGAAGAGAATAAGGACAATGTCTTCAACATCATTAAATCTTTAAGTCCTGGTACATGATGGGATCTCAAAATTATTTATTGGGGCCATAAATTAATGAAATGCCCATAGTGAATTAGAATATAGCCTTGAAGAAATACTTGAGGAGAGTAAAGAATTCTCCATCTTTTCCCATTCTATATCCTACACTGCTTTATCAGAGTGGAGACTTAATAAAATTTGGATAAATTTGATTAAACTTTTCAAAACATTTTGACTATATTATATATATAGCTTTAGAATATCATGGGAATACAATGTAATGGAACTCACAGAGAGTGTTACTAGATATTGTTTTAAAAGATTAAGAAAAGTTTTTAGCTCATTGAGTTGCAGGCTTCAGCAAATAAAGAAAATGTCATTAATTATTAATGAAATGCTTTTCACTTATTAATCTGTGAATTGCATGCATAGCAATGAATCATTTGTTAATAACAAAATGCGAATACAAAAGATAAAACACCCAACCATCAAGTTTGCTGAGCAATGTAAAGTTCTCATGAATTCTGGGAGTAATTTTTTTTTGAAAATGAATTGATTATTGTTGAAGATGGAGAACAATTGGACACGGATGAAGAAGTTAGGACATTGACACATGATCCTCTATAAATACTGCATCTACTCTGTGCATCATTCAATAAATATTTGTTAAAAATGCAGTTAAAGAATCTGTTATCAGTGATCTACAGAATATATTGTGAGAAACATGATAAATTAAATGATTGATTGTTCATGTTTTAATGGCTCACACACCTACTGATACTGAAAAAATGATTTATTTCTTTAGGCTCATTAATTATGAATTTAGGGACTGTGGAAAAACACCTTGGAAGTTAATCATCCTCAATAATAAATCTCTCTTCTTTGATTACATGTGTGATATGTATTATGTATAATATATATATTGCTCTCAAAAGTCTAAAATAGATTGTAAAAGTACATTAATATACTAGAGATTCACTCTGTATCCAAGGCTAGAATTGATTGTTCTTGCTATTTCCTATCCAAATTATTTTAAGCCATCTTGCCTCAAACAGGTTATTGAAGTTTTTGCAATGGGATCAAATGACAACATCAAGATTGATGTACATGCCAATAACGATATTGACGCTCAATTTAAATTTGAATTGCTTTCCATTATCAGATTTTCCAAAATAAAATTATGTCCAAAGTCTAGGAAAATTAAATGAAAATATGTAATTTTCAAGTCAATCTTAAAAAGAAAATAGTAAATCATAATCCCTGGCAATCATTACTTATGTTGTAACTTTGTTTTCCAGAATAAACATTTTTGGTTCCTTTAAAAGGAGCAAAAACAAAGGAAAAGAGAAGAGGTTAGATGAGAGACTAAGGATGGCAGAAGAAAAAGAGTAGAAGAAAGAAAAGAGAAAAAACAGAAGGAAGGAGAATACGGAGAGATAGAGGAGGAGAATGATAAGAGAAAGAAAACAAAGAACACGTCACCATGTTCTCATTCTCCAGAAGAGGAGGGTAATCACACTTATTGAGGACACAGCATCAAAAGTTGCCCATACTCTGGCCCTAACAAAGTACCAGCATGGGGAATGATGGGCCATTCTCTTCTGGGTCCTACTTTTCTCCAGAGCATACAAGTGCCTAATTTATCTATTAAGTTTTCCTTCTCCAATCTCTGGCAAAATCTTTTCTACTGAAGCTGTCCTGTCTTTATCCTGACAACAGTAATCCTACTGGCAAAACACATTGACTCAGAATCTGGACAACGCTAGTTATCTGCTCTCCAAATAGTGCTTGTGCTTGACCTCATTCAGTCATATTTGGGTCTCTTCCGTTGCCTAATATTCTTAAACATCTATCAACCTAATTCTGTCTGTTCTTCCAGCTTCAGTGTTGCCCTCACACTATTTATTTGAATCTTCATGTCAAAATGTGGTCATTGCTTACATTGTTGGGAAAACAGTGATGACTAATGAACATTTACATTTTTCTTTACAATGTGTGTCTCAGACGCTACCTGAATCGTCCACAGTAGGAAATGTGTTTCCTTTTGTTTCTGATTCTGTGAAAATATTTCTGCTTTGTTTTCCTTTGTAGGGTAATCCCAGCTAAGAGTTATTCTTCTCCCAACCCCAAATCTAGCCTTGATCTTGATTCTAGTTATTGAGATGGGCCTGTCTTCCTCCTAGTTCATGTCATTCATATCACTCATCCCTTATCTTGCCTTAGACTTCTTCTTCCATAAAATTTCCAGAGAATAACTCCTAAGAGAATCTGTGTCTTACATATAACAATCAACTTACCTTCAAACTCACTCGACAATAATTTGAGCATTTTATACTGGTCCTCCTAGTCTTCTCCTATGGCAATTGTCCAAATAATATATAACCTACTATTATAATTATCACAATATTCAAGAAAGCAGCTTTTCATTAGCTCTTTGTATGTACTCTGTTGCATTAAGATGACTTTTTAAAATAATTTCCCAATTCTTAGTTCCAAGCAGGACAATTATTTCAGTCTGATTTCTGTCATCTTTATTATATTCTTCAGTTTGGTTTTTTTAAGCCCTGATCACATTTTTCTGGGCTTGTTATCAATTAAAATATTTCAGTCATGTCCAGCCCAAACCTTAAAAAGTAGTTAAATCTTGGCATATTGTTTCCTAAGTACATCATTTAGCCCTTTCATATGAATCATGGCCTTTGATATATATAGTATATATACCAGTGTTTGTGTATTCTCTTTTAAGGTATTCCTCCAAATCATCCTTAAGCATTTTCAAAAATATACTTTTTGTAAAACACTATATCAGATTCACCTAAATATTTCTTCTATTTCTCTACTACTTTGTGACACTATTCTTAAGCCCAGCTCATTTCCAAGATTAAATAGCCCCGGGAGTAAGCTTTCTTGAATAATAATTGAAGAAGTGGGTTAAGTATTTGTGATCAGCTACCCTCTACCTATATCCAAGTGAAAGTTATACATACAAACCTAGTATAGGTTTCCAATTTCATTTTATTTAATTAATAAAGTTTATCAAATCACTGTGGCTAGATCTGCTATTTGGATTTATATGTATTCACAAGCATAATTATCAACTGAGAAGGAATATAATTGCCAGGGTATATAATCTTAAGAGTTAATACAAAAATCAAAAACACAAATAGGATAACCTCCTCATTGATTCATTGATCTTGCCTCATTTCTCATGGAAGATAATAAGTAAACCCTTATTATCTAAAATAAACCTCTCAACGGCCTACAAACCTGGCTGAGAAATAAAAGTTACTAAGTACATAGAAGTTTTTCTAAACTAGCTATTAACAAGTATTAAAAAAAAACATGCTGATATGGTACCATGTGCCCTGGCTTCTTTAAAATGTCTCCATGAGTAACTACAGACATCACAACTCTTTTCTCAAAAATGACTGCTCAGTAAATCAAATGCAAGGATATGAAGATAAGCTTCTAAAACTACAAGCATCACCATGGAAGGGAATGGATTTATCCCTGTAAACCTTGTGACACTGAGTAGAGAAATTGGGTAGCGCTTATATGCGCAAGACCCTCTTTCCAAATCTGCAAACAAGTTAAGCTCTCCTGCCCCTCATGGGGGGTGAGTTTAAGTGGGGCAGGTGCATGAGCAGGAGTATTATGCTAGTGATGCCTTTGTTGTACATATGAAAATAATAGGATGGGCCAGGAACAGGGTGGGGAAACGTTCTGCTTCTCAAATTTGTTAACATGTTTAGTAATATTCTTACAGTCATGGTTAACATTTAACTGTTATCAGTGAAAAATAAACTGATTCATGGTATGTACTTGGAAGCAATGCATATACGACTCTTCATTTTGTTCCTTCTAACATTCTGAGAATCGGATAAGGTTACCACACATGTTTTAAAGATAAGAAAGCTAAGTTTTACAGAGAGATAAGTCCATGAACACTCATTAAATCAATGGCTAAGTAGAAATATAGATCCAGGTTTATCTCTCCTAAATCTATACCCCTGATCATTTCATTAGACTTTATAGAACATGCTAGCATACAAATTAGTAAAGCTTTTATTAGTAGGACCCTGGTAACCTATTTGATACAACCCTCCGTCACTGATATAAGTAGTTTTGAGGAGGAAAATAAGTCTGAGACTCAAGCTGTATAGATGCTCATGTAGGCCAGCAAGTATGCTGACAGGTCTGAAGCCTCAGCAAACATGGTAGTCAAGGCCATCTTCCTCCTAGGCAATGTTCCTTTCTGTCTTTCACACTGTGTGGCTATGTTATGATAGTTCTGGCAGTGAGGGGAAAAAATTTTATAAGAGATTAGAGACCTAATGAACATTTGCCAAATATTTGTATCAAACTTTTAGGTTGCAATAATTAATTTGAAATTAAAAAAATCAAAAATATTAATTCCTGCCAATAATTATGTTAATAATATCTTTGTTAGATCATTGCTTAAATATTAATTCAGAACTAGTAATTAATAAACAATTGAACAACCACATTGTATTTATTTATTTAATTTTTAAAGATCCAAGTTAGAGTAACTGCATTTGTCAAGCAAAGCCCCGCTTATAAATGTGTTCCTCCCCCAAGAAGTATGTCAAACACTGTGAATCAATCAAATTTTAAAGAAATGAAGGAAATTTGCATCAAAATACAAAAGATACTAAAGATTTGAGGAAAATGATAAGTAGGATGTTATGAGTGCAAAGACCACTAAAAATAATAATATCATAACTTTGAGGAATTTTTATCCTTAGAAAATCCCATCACCAACCTGGATGTTTCACTTTCCAAGAGTTGCCATTTTACTCACATATGATTTCCTAGCACAGCATTCAATCCATGGGTGAAGAGAGAGAGATGGGGCAATAGCCAAGGTGGGCTGATTCTTTGGACAGAGACAGAGGGCAAAGGAGCAATGAAAATCCTGGATGTCCTTTTTCAGAGCATCACAGTCCTCCTGCTTTACCCAGGAAAACATATTCCCTTATTTTCTCCATGGACGTCTGAACCCTCAGTTAGTACTGAAATCTTTATATACTATGCTTTTTTCTTTTGTATAACATACCCTAGGAGAAAGTTTAATTTATTAATTGGCCACAACGCTCTTGTGTTTGGAGCTAAAATAAAGTAAAACAAGTATTACTTGATCACAAGTACTCTGATGCCTGCAGTGGATCTGATAACTGAGAAGGTTAAAGGACACGGAGCCCAAAGGACGTGGATACACTGGACAAAGGGATGATGCAATGAGGATGGGAGATTCCATCACACTGCTCAAGACAGTGCACAATTAAAAACCTAAGAATTGTTTATATTTTTGAATTTTCCATTTAATGTTTCGGACCATGGTTGATCCTCAGGGAAAAGAAAACAGTGGAAAAAGGGACCCACTCTATTTGCTAACAGCACAGCTCTTTCATGGACTGACATCCAGTGCCCTAGAGAAAAGCACTTTGAACTTTTAGTTTTTAAAAACAGATGTTACATAAAAGATAATAGGATGAGACTTTTTTTCTTGTCCAGTCAAATACTTTGCATCAGAAAAAGGAAGGGGAAAATATCCTATCCTAAGCTTTTTCTATAATTATCTAAAATTATCTAGATTAAACTTGAATATATCTACTGTACCTCATTAAGCACACTGTTCCACTGCCTGCCCTTTCTATCTAAAAATGTTCTCTCATTTTCAAATTGAATTTCTCCCCCATTAACTTACTGCTTAGGTATATTTTAATGGCTTTCCTTTCAACGTGAGCCCACTTGTTTTTGGCTGGAAAATTATCTCATTTCATCGTATAAAGCCCAGCTTCATTTCTAATTTTCAGTAATTGTGTCCATTTCTAGGTGAAAATGTATGCCCAAAGAAAAGATCCCGTAAAACCGGCCCATCATTTTCAATGCTGTCTATCCCAGACACTGGGTGTTAATTTTCCTTACAATAACGCGTGTCTGTTCTCTCTCTCCAACGTAGTTATCACTCCGACAGTGAAGCATCTGCACCTTGGTATGTGAGGTCACCTAGTGATAGGAAGCTGACAGCATCATCCAGAATTGAGCAGTATAGGCATAGTAGCTTCTGGAAACCCATCATCCATTTGCCTTCAGAGAAAAAGCCCAAGAATAACCGCAATCCTGTTCTTACACTAAGTAGCAATTCACACACTAAAAGCTTTCCCATATAGAAACTCTGGGGAAAAAAGACATTTTATTTTCATCCTAAACATACATTTCCATGTATCCCTCTGCAGACTTTCTCTTACACACACACACACATGCTCATTCATTCATATACAGATATACTCTGAAAAAAATGATTTATATGATAGACTCCACGCACACAAACACATACACACACAGAGTCTTTTGAAATTTGTCTGGAAGATGATCTGCTAATACTTTTCAATCTTTGGCGTGTGTCTGTTTGACAATTCAACAGGTAGAATTGGTAGACAACATTCTCAGTAGAGGAATAAATGTATGGAAAGGCACAGAAATAAATGTATGAAAAGGATTTTGATATTTTTCCAAACTTGGGAAGGTAAGTATAGCTGGGACAGGATAAAAAAAATAAAATGAGATTATGGCTGTAACTTGTCACAAAATTGAGAAGAACCTTATGCGTCAAGACTGAGCCCCTGGACACAGGATCCAAATACAGAGTGTAGGAATCGAACATCTGAGATTAATGCAAATCATACACAAAGGCCATAAAATCATTTCAAGTACAATAAAACTTAACCATTGCTACACATACACATAACATTAACAGTTAAAATGCATTTGCTTATATCTTATCCCTCAATAATCATGGATACACAAGCAAATTAGAAAATAATATAAAACAAAACTTGTAAAATGGTAGGACATGTAGTAGGATGGTTATTATTACAAGAGTGAGGAAACTGACACTCAAAGCAACTTATAATTTCTCAAGTTCACTCAAGACCACTGAGTTGATTCCTTTAGGCTCAAAAGCTTGCGTACTACTTTACCAAACTGGCAAATATCATTGAGACTTGGTAAAGAAGAGGGCTAACTTAAATAAATTATTCTTAGTTCAGAGCAAACCAGAAATTTCCTAAGTTTCTATTGGAAGGCCAGGCATCAGTGAAAAGATTTACAGAAGTGTGAAAGATTTATAGCGTCCATAGTGTTACAAAGACTTTGATGAGAATTATTGCTAGGAGATTATTTGTATTAAAAATTAATTAGGCTATAATTAATTATAATAATAATTAGGCTTATCACTGCTAATATTTAGAGAAAAGAAAATCAAAACCACCCTGAGTTATCATCTAACTCCAGCAAGAGGGCCCACATCACAAAATCTCAAAACTGCAGATGCTGGTGTGGATGTGGAGAGAAGGGAACAATTTTACCCTCCTGGTGGGACTGCAAACTAATACAAACTTTTTGGAAGGAAGTATGGAGAACCCTAAAAGAACTCAAGCTTGACCTCCCATTTGATCCTGCAAACCCATTATTGGGCATCTACCTAGAAGGAAAAAATCCTTTTATCATAAGGACATCTACACTGGCCTGTTTATTGCAGCTCAATTTACAATCACCAAAATGTGGAAGCAGACTAAATGCCCACCAACCCAGGAATAGATTAACAAGCTGTGGTATATGTATATCATGGAATACTATTCAGCCATTAAAAAGATGGAGACTTTACATCTTTTGTATTAACCTGGATGGAAGTGGAATACATTATTTTAGTAAAGCATCACAAGAATGGAAGAGCAAGAATCCTATGTACTCAATTCTAATATGAAGACAATTAATGACCTAGTGCATGGTGGAAGGTGGGGGAAAAGGAGAGTAGAGAGAGGGAAGGAGGGAGAGGGCTGGGGGTCATGGTGTGTAACATACTTTTTGAGGGTGGGACATAATTATAAGAGGGACTTTACCTAACAAATGCAATCAATGTAATAACCAGGTTCAAAACAAAACAAATAAGCAAAAAGTGAATAGGTTACTCACCCTATAAAATACTATATTGGGTGGCACCTTTGGCTCAGTAAGTAGGATACTGGCCCCATATACTGAGGGTGGTGAGTTCAAACTCGACCCCAGCCAAACTGCAACAGAAAATAGCTGGGCGTTATAGTAGATGCCTGTAGTCCCAACCACTTGGGAGGTTGAGGCAGGTGAATCACCTAAGCTCAGGAGTTAGAGGTTGCTGTGAGCTATGACTCCACAGCACTCTACCAAGGGCAATAAAGTGAGACTCTGTCTCTAAAATAAATAAATAAATAAATAAATAAATAAATAAAATACAATACTATATCACAGGACCACTCCCATTTTACGAAATTTACCAGGGACCCTGAGAGAACTGGAACTTTCTTACAAACTAATGTCACTGGGGAAAAAAAAAAAAGATTTCAAAATGGGTGAATAATAGATATCCTGTTAGTTTGTCACCCTCAGTCTATCCACCATTCTCCAGGTGAACAGGTGTGGATTAAAGATTAGAGCCTATGCCTGCTAAAGCCATGGTGAAAAGGCCCCTACTTGGTGATCCTGTCCAACCAATAGCAGTGAAGGTGAATGGCTTTCCTTCCTGGATACATCACTCATGTGTAAAACCAGCCAGCAGTGGAGAGTGGATGGTCAAGTGACACCCAGAGCATCTACACCGCCTACCCTGAAGAAACAGACTGTAGTCTTGCCCCAATCACATACCAGGAGCTGACTGATCTATGCACAGCAGAAGCTTGAGCAGTATGGGACTGATTACTGATTCTTTGCATTGGATTTTTTCACCTTCCTTCTTTCATCTTAGGTATAAGACATGATGAAAGTTGTGAAAAATATATCTAAAAGGTAACCCAAATTAAACAAACTGTCAAAATTGTATTATTGGTTTACTTTTATTATTTACTACAGTAAAGCCTGAAGGTGCTTACAGATATAACACCTAATATCAGATATGTGTGACCCCCAGTGGGCCAGCTGTTTGCTACAATCCTTCTGAATCCCCAGAGCAAACTGAATTTACTATGTGGTGTACTGAATCCCTAGAAAGCCAAGAATCCAAGGTATGACAGAAGGAATACCTAAATAAGTAAAAAAAAATCATTAGTAACAATTTTGTAATATATATAGTGTCTTTCTATATTTTCAATAATAAACTGATATTTTCCATGTAGAAATAAAACTGGAAGAAACAAAATTTACTAACCAAGTAATGTTACTGGGAAAAATAACAACAAAAAAAGATTTCAGAATGGGTGAATCCACCGTTCTCCAGGTAACCAGGTACGGAATTTCTGAAGAATTATTTATATGTATTTCATATATTGTGTTGTCATGTTAACTACTAGGGGCATGTTTTGGGGGGGGTGAGTGAAAAGATGAAGCTATGGTAATGGACAATGCCATGTCCTAAAAGTACCTAGAAGAAGAAAACAAAACAAAACAAAACAAAGCTAGAGATCTGACCCCAGAGCAATAAGAAGGCACTAGAAGAGTTCAAGGTTTTAATGGGGCTAGTTGAGGGTTGGGGTGGCCAAATCAGTTTCCATGGTTTATTCTGGCTGTGTTGTGGAGTGCTGATTGGCCATCAGCTATATTAGATAGAGGGACATCTGTTTGAAAATGAATGATGGTGGTCTTGATTTACATAGTAAAATCTTAAATACAAGAAAAAATGTAACCTAGGTAACTTAGTTAAAATGATAAGAACAGAGAGATGAGGGCCTAATTATGACAATTGTTTTCATGAGTGACTTGGGATGAAGTATAAATGGTAAAAGGTGAAAAAACATTTCTCTTGTGAAAATTTTAAATTATGATTTTAAAATATCCCATCATAGATATTAGTGTTCGCCTGATCAAATTTACTGAAGCACCAACCTCAGACTCCCTAAAGCAGCTTTGGCGTGTGTATATACAGGAGGATGGCAATAATTTAAAAATCTGAGGGAAAAATAGGAGAGGATAAAGAACTGCAGAAATATTTGGAAGGTTGTATAAAGAACCCTGTGGGTGTTTTCAGAACAAAGTGGGGAGGGGAGATACTTAGAGGTCTATGCTCTTGCCTATGCTGGGGAGGAGTGCATTGCAGGAGATAAAATTGAAAGTGCTTGAAAAAGATAATTTTGGCATGTATGCAGTTGATACTCTAACAGTGACTTTTGGGTACATCTGTATTTTTCAGGTTTCCTACAATAAGCAGATATCATAAGACCCTTGACATTTACAAGGGATAAATCCCAAGACCTTTGCAAATTTCTAGCTTTGCAAATACAGAAAAGTTTGTATAGAGTCTTGACTTTCTCAAAAATTATATTTCCTTCAAGAGAAATAAGTTTCTAGTGCATTTTCTTACATGGATTACAAATCTTACTGTCTTTAACTACAAAAGATATGTGGAATCCATCCTGATCTTTTCATATCCACTACTGCCATTATAGTCTAAACAACATTGCCTTTTTCTTGGAGAACCACAAGAACTGCAGACACCAGTCTCTTACTTCCTTTTTGACCTGCAGATAGCCAGGAATATTTATAAAATTCTGTCATATGGCACTCACATG
>NW_003852417.1:13416048-13440932 GCF_000181295.1 Otolemur garnettii
TAAGTTCAGCTTTCTTAGATTTTACATTTAAGCAAAATCATGTGATCCTTGTCTTTTTGAGTTTGGCTTATTTCATTTAACATAATGTACTCCAGGTCCGTCCATATTTTTTTTGTTGTTTTTTGGGGGGTTTTGGTCCATCCATATTGTTGCAAATGATAGCATCTCCTTCTTTTATGAGGCAGAAAAGTATTCCATTATGTATATATTCCCCATATAGTCTTTATTCATTCATCCATCGATAGACACTTAGATTGATTCCATACCTTCACTACTGGGATTAATGCAGCAGTGAACATAGGAGTAAAGATATCTTTTCAACACAGTGACTTTATTTCCTTTGGAGATACGCACAGTAGTGGGATTGCTGTATAAGGTGGTAATTCTATTTTTGAATATTTTGTAGAACCCTCCAGACTGTTTTCCATGATGGCTGTAGCATTTTACATTCTCACCAGAATTGTACAAGGATCCGCCATTCTCCACAATCTAGACAACACTTACCCCTCCCCTTTTTGACAACATCCATTCTGACAGACATGATATCCTTGTTTTAATTTGCATTTCTCCCATGATTAGTGAAAGTGAGCACTTTTTCATCTTCGTGTTGGCAATGTTTATGCCTTCTTTTGAAAAAATGTGCATTCTGGTCCTTGGCCTATTTTTTATTGAGTTATTTGTTAGCTTACTATTGAGTTGTCTGAGTCCCTTAAATATTTTAGATATTAAATTCTCATTAGATGGATGGTTTAAAAATACTGTCTTCAATTCCTTAGACTGCCTCTTCACTCTGTTAATTTTTTTTATTGTTGATGTTGTACAGAAACTTTTTAGATTGATATATCACATGTCTCTATTTTTTTTGTTGTTGTTGCCTATGCAACAAAATGTCTCATCCAAAAGATCATTGCTCAGATCATGAAAATTTTCTCCAATTTTTTCTTCTAGTAGTTTCATAGATTGAGGTCTTACATTAAAGCCTTTAATGAATTTTGAGTTTGTTTCTGCAGATAGTGAGAAATAAGGGTCTACTTTTATTCTTCAGAATGAGGGTATCCCATTTTCTCAACATCATCTATTCAAAAGACTGTCCTTTCATCATAGCGTGTTCTTAAAATCTTTGTGTAAAATTAATTAACTATAACATTTGTGAATTTACTTCTGGGATCCCTATTCTGTTCAGTTGGTCTTTATGTCTTTTTATGACAGTATTATGCTGTTTTGAATACTATATCTTTGTAATATGTTTGAAAATCAAGTAGTGGGATGTTTGTAACTTTGTTCTTTTTGCTCATAATTTATTTGCCTATTTAGGGTATTTTGTGGTTGTATACTAGTATTTTATTTTTATTTATACAAAAATGTCATTGGAATTTGATAGGGATAATACTGAATCTGTAGACCACTTTAGGTAGTATGGATAGTATTTCATACTATTTATTCTTCCAATCTTTGAACATGGGATATTTTCTACTTATTTACATCCCAATTTCTTTCATTAAATGTACTTCCTCTCTTTCACCTCCTTAGTTAAATTCATTCCTAAGTACAGTTATTCCTCTGTATACATGGGGGTTTGTTATGGGACCCTGCACAGATACTAAAATCTGTAGATGTTCAAGTACCTGAACATGTTTGCATGTAACTAACCCATGAACATTCCTCCGCAAATTTTGTCATCTCTAGGTTACTTATAACACCTAATACAATATAAATTGTATTGTTTAGGGAATGCTAAGTGGGGAATGTCTATATCTGTTCAATACAGAATAAATTTTATTTCAAGTACTTTTGATCCAGAGTTAGGTTTAATTCACAGATGTGGAAACCATAGATATGAAAGACTAACTATATTTAAACTATTTATAGCTATTTTAAATGAGATTAATTTCTTGATTTATTTTTTAAATAATTCATTATTAGTGTATAGAAACACTACTGATTTTCACATGCTGATTCAGTATTTTGAAACGTTACTGAATTCACTTAATAGTTTTTGTTGTTGTTAAGTTAAAAATTTGTGTTATTTTTATTTTTATTTAATGTTGTGTCATCTGTAAACATGGACAATTTAACTTCTTCCTTTCCAATTTAAATGCCTTTTATTTCTTTCTCTTGCCTAATTGCCCTCCCTACGCCCTCTAGTGCTGTGTTTAATAGAAGTGGTGAGAGTTGGCCTCCTTCTCTTGTTTCTGATTAAGGAAAAGCTCTCAGCTTCTTGTCATAGAGTATTACTATAACTATGGATTTGTTTTAGTGGTGTTTCTGGTGTTGAGGTATGATTTTTTATACTTGCTTTTTTTTTCAGAGTTTTTAATCATAAAATTATATTGAATTTTGTTATATTCAATTGTGTGCATCTATTGATATGATCATACAGTTTTTGCCCTTTATTCTATATTGCATTTATATATTTGTGTATGTTGAGCTAATCTTGCATCTTTGGGATAAATCCCACTTGATTATAGTGAACAATTTGTTTAATGTGTGGTTTAATTTGGTTTGTTAGTAATTTGCTAATTTTGTCCAGATGAAAATTACATGCCAATATGCCTTCATTAGGTATATTTGCCTATAATTTATTTTTTGGGGGAGGTGTCATTGTATGGTTTTGGTTTTAGTGTAATTCTTGCTTCCTAAAATGAGTTTGGAAGCATTTCCCTTTCTTCATTTACTTCTTAGAAGTATTAAAAACTATTTTAAGTCACAGATCTTTGGTAGTACTCACAATTTTAGTCAAGACAACGTATCTTACAATGCTTTAACAACCACAAATATCTTTGGCTTCACACACAATATTAATTTTCCTTCATTAAAAAAAAAAGGAGTTCACTTTGGGTTTAGGAAATTATTGGTGACAACTCTTCTGCATCTAGCCTGATGCCTTTGGGATTTGGTCATCTCAACAGGAGGGCTCCATAATAGTTGCAGTAATGGGATAATGAAATTGAACAACTCTCAGGGGCTTTTCACTGTCTCCACTTGAAAAGTGATGCATTTTGTTAGCTAGAACTGGCCATATTGCGTTATCTAACAGTAAGGACATTGGGAATTACAGTTCCTATAAACTAAGACACAAAAGGAGAAGTGGATACCGTGAGGACCAGGAAAGTTTACTGTGATTTGTTCTTCCAGTTGTATTGCAATAAGTTTAATTCTCTAGTAAAGTTACACTAGTGGGTAAAACATAATACCTCCTTGTCAAGGAGGACCATCAGCATCTTATCCCATAACAAATCTTAAGTTTAGGTCTTCTGCAATAGCTTCTCCATCCCTTCTAGAGCTGGTTCCTAAGAACTCTAATGACAATTGTCTTCCCCTCTCATACATACACTTACTATATAATGGTGAAATAAGGCTAGAAAAATTACAATATGCATCAGCATTCTGAAGGGAGAAGAATGAGAGATACATAGTGGTTACTGATTTTTAGAAATTCTGAAATCTTACCAGGCAGATATTATGTGAGCTATTCTGAGGGTAGAGAACATTTCTTGATGGGGCTCTTATTCTGCTCTTTTGGAGGACGTTCCCTTTTTTATTGTCCTTGGAGGCCTCCTAGTTTCATCTTCTGAAAGTTGTTTCTCTCAGCTTTCATTATTCTCTGCGTTCTTATTCTAAGAGTTTGATGAATATGCTGTTCTTGGGGACAGTAGCAGTTTCTCAACCCACTACCTGCTTGTAGAAGCATGGAGACCCAAAAATAATTTTGACACTAAATGTTAACATTTATTGGATGCTGTCTATGTGGCAGAAATTATGCTAAGCAATTACATGCACTTAATCCTCACAATAGCCTTTTGAAACGGCATTATAATTATTCCCATTTAAATTGCCCAATGTTCCATAGCTAGCCCATAATGGCTTTTGGATTCAAACCCTGCTCTGTCTGATATCAATCTGGAAAGTTTCCTGCACAATCCTTTATAGTCCTGAGTTAAAGGGATGGTTTCGAGAATTGTACAAGTGTTTCCTGGAGTGGGTGAACATTATCAACGTTTTCAACCAATGAAAAGATTAGTTTTTCATCTCAAAGATCACAAGATTTTTCAGTCTATTCATAAAATTTCTTTAGCCACACAATACTATTAAAAAACAATAACAACAACAGCAAATACCATGGGACTCTTAGGCTTGAAATGATTCAGACCAATCTATTAGGAACTGTATCTACACAGGTTTCACCGATACTCTTTACATATTCTCGGGTCTAGTATATTTCTTTTATTTCATTGTCCCCTTCTTCCTCTTTATCTACTGCTGAATTGCCATAAATCTGTTATCTACCTCAAGCTATTTTAACATTGATATTAATTTATCAGCATAGCTACTTGAGCTGATTTTTGTTTCAAGGTATTTAAGTCTTCTGAGAAGTTTTAACAAAAGATGGGAATCCTTAATTTAATCATTGTTACTTGGTTAAGTTTTTATAGGCTTATGACTTTCAAAGTCTGTATTATATTCAACAATTATAATTTGGAATTCAAAAGCAGTTAGTTTCACCAATATTAAAAGACTTGGACAGTTTGTGATTTCTTCATTCTGTTCTGTAGCCAGTTCTTCACTGAGCTTATCACTATCTCAACATGCGCTATAGAATGTGCTCACTTCTACTCAAAACACTCTATAAAAATTTATTTTTCTAAACTTTTTTCTCATACTCTCATCTTTTAGAAGACAGACAAACTCATTATTTACATGATCTAATTCTCAAATTACCCTCAAGTGAGTGGATTCGACCCTGTTGAATACAACAGAAGTTTGGCCACCTATATAATACAATTCACAATATTTTAGCTTCCATGGCAGGGTTTTATTATGATAGCGCTGCACTTTCATTCTTAATTTTCTGCATTCATTAAGATAGCCCCAAATTTCAGTATTAATTGTCTCCATTGATTAGAGAATTGTCTTGGTGGCCCCTAAGATCAATCAGGATATAATGATTCATTGAAAGGACTGACAGAACTCTGGAGTCACTTATGGGTAGGGCCCAATATAGTGAAAGTTTACAAAGAAAATTTAGCAAGCAGAGCATTAAGCAACGTCTAGAGCAGAGATTCTCAACCTTCCTAATACTGTGGCCCTTTAATACAGTTCCTGTGGGTCATGATCCACAGGTTAAGAACCCCTGGTCTAGAGGAAATCAAGAGTAAGCTTTCAGGAACTTGCCCCCAGACGAGTCACTCAAAACATAATCACCTCAGTTATAAACTGTAGTAACACACATGCAGTGTCTACCAGGGAAACTGGTTTGAACCTAAGAGTTTGGGTTTTCAAGGAATACTGATCATATAAGTACTCAGTGCCTTTATGACTGATTGCCATTATCCCAACTACATATCTCCTAAAAGAAAGCAGGTGTGCCCCATAAATCACGCTGTTTGCACAAAATAACTAAACAAACTTATCCAGCTTTCTTCAAGGCCCTAGATGTACAAACACTCTTATAAAATTAGAATATTCCAAGCACTCAATTCTCAGGTGCCCACCAAGTGGGCTAGTCAAAACAGCAGGTACCTCTGGGAAGTGCAAAGTTTTAGCAACTTGAGCCTGATAAATTAACTTTTTCTTGCACATGCTGGTTAGACTATACTATGATAATAAACAGCCCCCTATAAGGGCATCTAATCTGTGCACCAAGCCACATTCTGATTTTGTGGTGTGGGATATCAGGAACAATATGCAAGGACCAAACCTTGGTTTTTTGTTTTGTTTTTTTCTATTTTTGCTAGTCATTTTTCTTACTGTTTATGTATTTACTGTGTGTCCCAAGACCACTCTATTCTTCCACTGTGTCAGCAGAAAAGAAAGACAGTTGGACACCACTGTAAGAAAAGAATTCCCCTTCTAATTTATGCAAGTTCAGTGCAAATCTGGGGCCTCTTTGGGTTACCTGATCTCTAGTCCATAGCTGAATGCCACTTTGATCCTCTGGTTCTGCCACGGTGACACAGTATGGCATAGCTATGGCAAAGGAAGAATATATGTCACTAGAGCATCCTGCTGGGCTCTTCATTGCATGGGCCAAAACACATGTTATTTTTGCTCACATTGAAACCACCCTGCACACAAATAGATAAAGGGGTGCAAAGTGAGAAGTGTGGTAAGGGAACAGCTAAATATAAGACACAGGCCTAGCTAAAATAATGATAATAATTAGCCACTGTCCCCTTGTTCACTTCTCTATAATTGCCACTCTGAAGTCACAAAGCTGGCAGTAACAAAGATTCTTAGCTTTCTCACTAGGTAACACCACCCTTTCAGAACCTAAAGCTAGTTTTTTAGGTATCTCCAAGGTCCTACATTGCAGTGAATTGGCTGACCTACCCAGGCCATGGCCCATAGCAAGGAACTGATGGTTCCCCCAGAACTCAAGCCTTATCCATTCCTCCCCCTCAACTCAATTAGCAAACCTAATTGGCTGATCCTTTGCCCACAAAACTATCATTAAAAACTCTGTCTCCCAAATTCTTGGGGTGGTAGATTCAAGATATTGCTCCTATTTCCTTGCTTAGCATTATGAGAAATTAAACTTTCTCTGCTGTGAACCTGCTGCCTGAGTGTATTAGCCTCCCTGGGGCAGCAGGCAAATGAACCTCCTTGGGAGGCAAAAACATTTCGCTGATTCTCATTCACAAAGCCCCACCTACTGCCAAGGAAGGAACTTTTCAGACTCGGGCATGTACAGGATGGAAAAGAGATCCAGTTATTGGTGAGTCCTAGTGGTTTTTTATCATTTTTACAAATTATCACTATCATGGTTGTTAAATCTGTGAATGACGGACAACTTATACATACAGTTTCTAATTGGGGAAATAACTAAAAAGCCATTTAGCACTGTAAAAAGCACACCAAGAGAACAAATGGTAACAAAAGCCATCTCTTAAAATGAAAAGGTTTCTTTTTATGATTTTTACTGATGTCAGTATCAAATCTTTTGAAAAACAGCATACTTTCCCTCTAAGTAGAGAGGTGTATTTTTTCCTAGCAAGAAATCATTGAGAGCCCTTGGAGAGATTCCACTCCATCTTCTAAAAGAAAAGGGAATTTCTCCACAGCCCGCTGATGTAAACCCTCCAAGGGGTAGAGGTGACATTGCTGCTAACCTTGAACAATATAGCTATTCTATAATTTCTACCGGTCAGAAACATTGTTAAGACATTTACATGTATTAGGATCTTATTTCTTATAAGAATCTTTGGAAATAGTCATTCCAATTACCCACTTTAGAGATAGAGACTAGGATTAGACAAGTAAATTAACTACAGTAGGTCACCCAGAACTAGGAAGAGTCCAAGTAAGAATGTGAATCTAGGTCTATCTTGCTTGGAAGCACATTTTGGCTCAACTACTATAAAGATGGTCATTCAAAGGGCAACTACCGTGGAGACAAGAATGAGGCTATGTTCATCAGGTATGGACAAACAGATCAGTGGAAGCTATGCCTCACTTGTAATAATTTTTATTTCTCACTCATTCTCCTGGCCATTATCATAAAAAGGATGAAAATGTATCTGGAAGTAAGAGAAGCCTATTTAATATTATGTCTCCTATTTTCATGCGAAGTCATTATCTCAATGTGTAGAGAATTGGTTCTAAGTTATAGCAGGGGATGTAAGGATGCAGGTGGCATGGGGACAGGGGTATAGATGCTACAAGAAAGGGAGGGAAGGGTACGGGGAGAGGAGGGGACATAGCAGAACCAGGTCCAGGGGAATTAGGGCAAACAGAGAAGGAAGAAAGATGGTTATTGCCCTAAGAGGTCTGACTGCTTCGTCAAAGGAATAGAATTGATACAGAAAAGCAATAGCCAGTTTCTCAAGCTTATATATTTTCCCATGAAAGTTCAGTTGATGATCAGAAAAGGAAGGCACCCAAAGAAGAAGTCATTATAGTCTGCCTCACCGAAGATGTTGGAAAATGAGCCAATTAGGGAAGGAACTGATCAGGAGAAAGAATGTTCAGTTTCATGAACTGGATGGAACATGGGATTCAAAATCAGATTTGAAACCAAGTTCTTCTTAGAAGTTTCATGATTCTGATTCAGTCATTTACTCATTTAATTGTTTTTAGTCATAACCGCTATGTGTAAAGCCAGGAAAATAACAATGTCTTAGGTCTTGTGTGAGATTTAAATGGACACTACTTGTCTATAAAATGTCTGGTACCTTTCTTGGTATAACGTAGGCCTCAACATGTATTTGTGCTTTTTCATTTTTGCTTCAGGCTCGAATGATTACTGTTCTTCTGTCAATCAGTATTTGCTCATGACATGATTCCTCCTCTAGAGCAGTTGCCCTTCCAGTGGCTTGAGATGGAGTGGTGAGAAACCCATATTTCAGAAGTCTGTATCTCATGCAGGAGATACCAGATAATAATAATACACACTTATTTCAAATGTTGATAAGTATTCTGAAGTAATTAAAAGTGATAGGAAAGGGTGGTAATAGTATATTATTAGGGAAAACCTCACTGATAAGCTGCCATCTGAAAGAGAGGGAAGGAGAAAAAAATTCCCAGCAATAACAACATGCATTTTTGATGCATGAGCCTCTAGCTTTGGCAGAATAAATGAGTGGCTGGAACTTAGTTAACAACAGGGAACAGATAGGAGGGGCTGCCAAGGAGGTGTGGTTCAGTTGGTATAGATGCTTTACAACCTCGGTAGAGGGTCCGGGTTTCTCTATGGGCAGCTGTGAGGACTAATGAGCTGTTGGGAGGAGCTGAGTAAAGGTGCTGAGAGAGGAAGCCTGCGGGTGGATGGTGAGAACTGTATCATGCTCAGGAATTTAAACAGTCTCATTATATCTTCAAAACCCAGATCCAGTCTTCCCCAGCACCTCAGCACCCTTTTTCTTGCTTGACCAAATGTGATCATTAACAGATTCACATTTTTCTCAACCAATTTCTTCCAGGCCATTGATCCATGTAGTCCTGGTCTGGCCATGCTGAATTTTCATTCCAATGAATAAACTCCCTTCACTGCCTCTCTGACTGTCCCCTGTGCAATTTCCCTGGGTGTTTCTTCCATTTGGTTCCTAGTCATGCCTCCGTTACTGTTTTCATTATTTTAAAAATGGAGAGGATGTGTTTCTGCTAAAGTTGCCCAATCTTGTTTTCACTCTATTGGACTCCAAAGTGCTCTGTCTGTGTGCAGACGGACGGATAAAGCAGAAAAGCCACTGATTTGATTTTCTCTTTCAGTTTTCAGATCTTTTGCTGCTTGCCTGGCTTTGTTTTCTCGTCTAACAGAGCATCTAAATATGTGCTTGCTTCCACCACCCCCCCCTTCTTCATCTCTCTCTTGGTAATACCTTTTATTGCTTTACCTGTAGCATTTGTCTTTGATGCTTTCTGGATATGTGTTGAGGATCAAAGATGTTCTGTGCTTGCTTACATGTCTGTACTTTAACTTCGTTATTTTTCTATTGTATGTGATTTTTTTTGGCTCCTTTTCCACCTCTTTCTTTTGTTTAGACTCAACCGTCATTACAGTGTTTTTCAATAAACTTTTTGGCCTCCAGAACGTTCAATGTGTTAGGAGATGACATCCTATTGTTGGGATTTTGACAGAGAAATACCACCTCAGAGAAGAAGCTTAATATACCCGCTCAGATTCTATGGGTTTTACTCCCTTTTATGTTAGCTGCCATATGAGTTGTATTTAACTCTCACTAGTTTTGAGCTCAGGGCTTAATGAAGCATATATAACTTACACGTCTCTTCACCTATCTTAACCTAATAAAACTAGTGCCCTGAAGGGAAAAACATGTTTTTAGTGTGGCAGTCAATGTGTTAATATCAATCAATCAATTTGTTGGTACACACTCCCTAAACCAGGTCTCTACGCAACTCAAGAGAAACAGTTACTCCTCCTTCAGTGTACAGCTAAGACATTGACTCAAATAAATGCCCTCAGAAAACATAAGATTATTTCTTAACTGTTTTTGCTTAACTTCAGGAATTTGAAATTATGATCTGTGTCTGTGGCAGGACCAGATACACAGAAACTGCATGATTATGTAAGGAGATCTTCCTAACGAGATATCTGAAATATCTATATTTGTCTAATATCATCTTTTATTATTTCTTTCCTTGATTTTCATATTTTAGAACAGCTAGATTTCCTTATTACCTGAATGGGTTTAACCTGAGTTATACACACTTTGTTGTGCATAAAAATACTTCTACAGCTTTGATTTGACTAAGTTATTTGCAGTTTTTGTGCTTTAAAAACTTTCCCAGGACATTGGTATTGGCTTCTCTGGACAAGTATGTAAATTTTCTTGAATTTTGACCTGTAATTACAAATAAACTTTTAAGATTTTCCATGAAATACATATAATAATTTCTGTAGGTAGTTCTAAAATTTGTGAGTTAAAGTAAGGTTGATATGGTTATAGGTAGCCATTAGTATGTATTGGATTACTATCTCATTTTGCATGCCTGTATATATTTTGATCATTATAAAAACAATACAGCACAGTAAACAATTATGGGAAACTGAACAAAGAGAACCATAGTATCTTAAAGTAAACATACTATGTTAACATAAAGACTGGTTGTGTTCCCAAGTAAAGAGGTTCATATCCTCAGAAGCTTATGATGCCTCCTCCATGACAGGTACTTTGTAGGTCCTGAAAATATGTATAGGAAATAGAATAGTCTTTGACTCCACAAGAAGTCTCAGTGAGGCATCAGCACCAAGAAGAGACATTTTAAAATAACATGTCACATTTTAGGATAGAGAGATGAGGGGAAACCCTACATGTACGTGAAAAGAGGCAGAATATAATTTCTAGGAAGGGCAATTTCTGGGTTTTATCTTAAAGGATAAGATGGGATAGCCAAAGAATAGAAAAGTGAGGTTATTCAAGGAAAAAAGTGCTTAAATCAAGGCACATGCCACAGCTCCATATGGGGCACCATTTGTAATCCACTGTTTCAAGGATCCAAGGTCAGATGATCAAGGTGTCTAACTTGCTACTGTGTGCTTACGTTGGCAGCACTGTACAAACAACTCAGTAAGATTTTATAACATTAGTATATGAGTGTCTCAAAGCTGTGTTCATATCGACATGTGGCTGTGCCTTGCTGAGTGGTACTCATTATTGTTGCAAATTTTTTTGCACAGTCACAAGGATATCAGAGCTAGAATTAGAGCAACAAACAAGCATTGACTTTCAGGTTGAACTTGGCAAGAGTGGAAGTAAAATCAGGGACATTTTAGTCCAAGTTGATGGGGATAATGCCATGAAGAAAATGGCAGTGTACAAATGGATGAAATATTTTTCTGAGGGCAGAAAAAACATCACTGATGAAGAGAGTTCAGGCCAGCCAGTAACAAGAAGAACTGATGAAAACATTGCAAAAGTTCTTTGAATTGTGCATCAAAGTCATCAGCTGACTATGAGAAGCATAAAAGACCAAGTAAACATTGATAGAGAAACAGGAAAATCTTAACTGAAAATCTTGGCATGAGAACGGTGGGTGCAAAAATGTTTCTGATGTTCACTGATGAACAAAAGTAAAAGAGAGTTGAAGTTTTTACCAAGACCTTTTGAAGAGGCAAGAAGATGTTTTAGGCTATGTTATCACTGGTGATAAAATATAGTTGTACCAATATGACCCTGAAACAAAGCATCAAAATGCACAATAGAAGTCAACTAATTCTCCACAGCCAGAAAAGTTCCCTCAGTCCAAATCAAGAATCAAAACAATGTTGCTAAACTATTTTGATATCAGAGAGATTTTTCATTATGAATTTGTACCAACTGGACAAGCAGTTAACCAAGTTTACTATTCAGAAGTTCTGAGAAGGCTGCATGAAAATGTTAAATGAAAATGACATAAACTTTTCACCAACAATTCATGGCTCTTGCATCACAACAATGTATCAGCTCACAAGACACTGTCTGTGAGGAGCCAGGTAACAAGTAACCAGAACACCCTTCCTACTCACCTGATCTGGCCTCCATGGACTTTTTTCTTTACCTGAAGACATTTTGATGACACTCAGGATGCCAAAGGTAATATGACAATAGTGTTGATGGTGATTGCAGAAAAAGAGTTTCAAAATTACTTTGTAGGGTAGACTAGGTGCTGGCATCAGTGCATAGCTTTCCAAGGGAAGTACTTTGAAGGCAACCCCAGTGATATTCAGCAATAAGGTATGTAGTACTTTTTCTAGGATGAGTTCAAGAATCTAATTGTCTGACCTCATATAGCATAAATGAGGGAAGATGTAAGAAACAAATTTTAGGACAATTATATGTTAGTATATTCATGTTTTTTTAAATCATAGTTTTATTCAAGGGATATGTAGACATAAAGTTACATTCATTTTTGCATACATATTACATACACATATATAAGTGTATGTGTAAGCATATTGAATTTAATAACAAGTCATATGGCTATATTTTATTTTATATTTTTTCTAAATTATAACTATTGCTCAAATTAATATCAATCTCACATTTTTTTTCCTTTAGTTTTATCTTAGTTCATTTTTTGTTATTTATAACAGAATATCTGAAACTGGTTAACATAAAGAAAAGGGAATTTATTCCTTACAGTACTTGGGGCTGACAAGCCCAAAGTAGAGTAATGGCATGTGGTGAAAGCTTTCTTGTTGGTGGGGACTCTATGCAGAACTCAGAGGTACAGGGTATCCCATGCCAGGGGCCAGCTCAGATCTCTCTTCCTCTTCTTATAAAGCCACCAGTTCCCCTTCTATGATAACCAATTAACACATTTATCAAAGAATGGATTAATTTATTCATGAGGACTCTGCCTTCATGATCCAGTCACCTGTTATAGGCCTCACCTCTCAGTACTGCCACATCAAGGAACAAACTCTTACACTTTGAGGGGACATTCAAATCACAGATATCCTGGATGATCCCTTAGGGTATGTTCCTAGACTTGCATACAGCCTACCAAAGTATAAAATAGCATTATGGCTCTAGATGTATATATTATAAGCAACTTAATAAAATAATTTTTAACGACTTAACCTCCGACCTGCCAGGCAAGTTTGAATGCACGTATTTCTCAATACATACTGCTAACACTGGGTGATTTACACCCACCCTTAAGTTTTGCTAATTTATTCAGTAGAATATTTTTTAGTCTTTAGTATTCTAACTTTGTGGAACAGTGACAATTATACTCATGTCTTAATAATGTTATGGGGATTAATTTAAGTAATGAATGAAAATTGCTTAGCACACTGGCACATACAAGTGTTCAATAAATTATAGCTATCATGTTATTATTATCTCTCCTAATAACAAAGACTATCTTGATCTACTTTTTATCTCTTTCTGAAACTATGGGAAAATTAATCGCTTAATGAATACTTAATGTTCATATTGGAAAGCATTTTTATTTTATACTAGTGAATGAGTGAATGACCACCAGCATACATCGCCTACAGTTTCAACAGGATACAAAAAGTGATGATTTCATATTTACCACCCTAAATCAGTAGATGTAGACACTAGAGCCTTAATACATTTTGCAAACTTTCCTATGGTTCCAATTAAGGGAAATATAAGTAAGGTAGCCCACTGGACTCACCCAATCCCAGACAGGGAAATGAGTTTTAGCTCTATTTCTGCCAGGGTCCTGCCCCAAGGGCAGGGTCCTTTAAGACCTGCAGAACTGGCAGAAAAGTATTGTTAAAAGCTGCAAGAGATAAAGAGACAGGGTGTACAGAATAGAGTTTTCAAAGGTAAGAAACAAAGGAGAGCACCACTAGCTTGTGGGGTTCCAGTGAATGACCCTGAGTGCTTGTTCTACTCAGCTGTTATCTCGTGTAGCCCAGAGGGTGAGCTGAGGAAGGGAGCAAAAATGTCCGCAGTTTCTCTAAGAATATTAGTTGTTATTCTATCTATAATCATTAACTTTAAGGATTTGATCAGCCTTGAGAAATCCAAAACCTGATCCTTGTGTGGGGGCAGCCCACTGTCTGTGCTCACAGACACAGATTCCTGAGGGGAGGTTAAACCCCTATAGTTTATCTATGGAATAGACACCACGACATCAGTCTCCTCTGAAGCATCAGTGGAAAAGAGGTGTCTTCCTCTGGGGTAAGGGTACAAACCTTCCAGCCCATATTCCCAGGCTCTAGCTGTTCCCTTAATCTCTGTCCTGGCCATAATACAAATCCTCACAATGGGTATTTGTTTTGACTATTGACTGGACAAGGGATGGACTGATTAATGTTCCTTCTCAGGCCTTGCACACAGCTTCATCTATCCTCATTACTTCTTCAGAGTGTTTAGAGACCCAGCAGGGGTGTTTGCAAGCTGTATCCCTTTCAGACCAGGATTCTAGCAAAAGCAGGAACTGCTCAGAGAGGTAATTTAGCTGCTGGTTTTAAAGGAAGATAGCTAAACTGCTTTTATTCTGCCTTGCTCAGCTTATTTCTTTGTTTTCCCTTTTTTCTGGGGGCGTTTTCTCTTGCCAAGAATGAGGTGTTTGGTCCCCATTCCCCCTGCAATTTCTTGTATCCAAAAGCTTCTCTTCAGCTTTTGGAGCCCATCCAAAAGTAAAAGCCAAAAAGGTATCTTGAATGCAAGATCTCCGTTGAAGCAGAATAACAGAGTAGAAAGTATGAAAATGAATGTGTATTTTCCAGATACTAAAAGACTGAACTCAAAGCACTGCTGTATAATCTGGATGTTGTATTTAAATGTTGGGCTGAGATATGAAAGCAAAACAATCGAATCAAAACAACACTTAAAATAGCACACAGTAGTGTTAGTTATAGTCCTGCTGCATTTTGTATTCTTTCCTGAATAGATGAATAGGTTTTTACATTTGAGTTTCTCAAAATTAGTTTTTATTTAGTAAAATTTATCCTTTTCAAGCTTATCTTCTTAAGAATTAATCTAAGTTATCAAATTTATGCCATAATATTGTTCATAATGTCCCTTTCTAAATTTAATCCCTGTGAGATCTGAAGTGATGTTACTTTTTTATTATGAGTATCGGTACTTTGTGTTTTTTCCTTAACCAATTTGACCAGATCTTGTTAATTTTATTACTGATCTTTTAAAAGTACCATTTTGCTTTAATTGATTTTTTTTATTTCTTTGATATTTTTAATTTCATTATTTTTTTGCTCTTATCTTCATTATTTCCTCCCTTTTCTTGCTTTACTTCTTTAGGGTTTTTTTGCTCTTATTTTGTGTAGTTTCTTGGTTGACTTTTCAAAAATTTTTTTTGTTCTAATGCTCTAATTTTTTCTAAGCTCATAAATATTTATATGTTGAGTTTTCACTTTTATTTAATTCAAAATGTTTTCTAATTACCCTTTAGCTTGTTTATTGACAAACAGGATTTATTAGAAGTACATTTTTAAGTTTCAAAATAGTGGGATATTTTTAAATACTTTTTACTGATTTCTAGTTTCGTTTCATTGTAGTCCAAAGACATATGTGATGTAATTTTATTCTTCTAATTTTTTTGAGAATTTGTGTTCTAGAATATGTTCTATCTTAGTGTGTAGCATATGTGCTCTTAAAAAAAATTGTGTATCTTGCTGTTGTTGGGTGTTTGTTCTCTGTCCTGCAAATGCCAAAGAGGTCAAGTTAGTTGATACTGTTATTTAGATCATCTACGTATATTCCTTTGCTAATTTTTTCTTTATTGCTTTTATCAATTACTAAGATATCTTCAACTATAATTGTGGATTTTAAACTAGTTATTTTTTTTAAATATCATGTATAATGGCACTGGTTCTTAATGTTGAATAAATTAGAAAATTTTTCACTTGTTTAAAGCCACATTATTAATCAGAATATGTCTGCCGATGCTTAAATGTATTTTGGGTTTAGTCAAAATATGAAACATCAGATACTGCTCATAGAGCAGTGCATAATAACAATTATTAACATGTTCATGCATAATTTAATCAAAGACATATTTTGATATTTGGGGAACTATCCGTATTTAAGATACTTTCTAAATATCACCAATTAAAAGGCAAGACACTATAATTCTTCTGACATTAAGATCCTGGGTAATGATTTTTTGGAAAATTCCCATTTTAAGGCTTAATTGCATTAACTATTATGGGAGCGGGTGGGGGGATGTTAGCCTACATAAGATTTAAGAATATTTCATCCTATGACATAATTTTCATCAAAACCTTGGAGGAAAATCAATTTTAGTTATAACTAGTTGGATTTAATTTTTTTTTGAAGGGGGCTTCCTACATTTCTTCTATGGAGTAACTTACTAAATTGAGACTCACTTTGTCAATTATAAAATGCTACAGTAACCATACCCCTACCTATACATTAAGAAGTTGTAATGAGAAAATGAATTAGGGAATGTATATGATCATAGTAAAAAAATTATACACAACCAACTTGATACTGTTGTAATGATTATCATCAAGCTAAAACACTGACATACATTGAAAGTTGCTCTTTCCTCTGAACCACAAAAAAACACATCTGCCCCAGAACCTTATTATACCTGTACTATCACATTGTATAAGCCTTTGAATAACCTTTATTGTTTCTCACTCAACATTTTATGATCTTTCCTTCCCTAGGCAGCTAATTAAATCAGTGACTGAACTCTTCAATTCATACTAAAGCAATCAAGAATTTCTATTTCTTCTCAACCAGTTCTTGCACATAATTGCACATGTCCTTTTTTTTTTTTTTTTTTTTGCTAGGATTTGAAAGAAAAGATATGAAGGAGGGGTTAAATGGATTCCTTTCAGAAAGCTGTAAGAAAGACTGACATTTTAAGATTTAGGCCAATCAGCACCACCTGAATGGAGGATGGTTTGGTCAAAAATGACCTGGTCAGTGTTTTGGTGTGGCTTGTGATTAATCCATTCCAATGATTATGAATTTGTGCCATCTACTTTAAAAAGAAATCTACATGTGAAGCATGACTTTTTCTTTTTTATCCAGAGAGAATTGTTGAGAGAAAATTAAGTTCCTTCATCTAACTAAGTACCTCAGGGAACTATTCACCTATTAATGTATGGGAGAGTTTCAGCTTGCAACTTACCCAATTTCATTAGCATTAATGGGAAATTTGTGTGAAATCCTGTGTGAATCATTGGTTTAGGAGATGTGTGAGAGTTTGTTGATTACTTTTATTTTGTAATGGCTCTGTTCTCCAGTGAAAACTTTTAACACTTTAGGCTGCTATTTAGAAGTTAATATTGGAAGGATTCAAGCTTGGATTTTTGACAGTCATTAGAATAGCAGCAGACACTAACTATTATTCACCATAGTGAACATCAGATGCATTTTACATGTTAGGTACTCAGATGTTCTCTACTGAGTTCTGTCTTTAGTGTTTGAAGACTCAAATTTAATTTTTAACCTTTCCTTGACTATGCTATGTTTTACTAATAATGAACATTCTTACTCAAGCTCTGTCCTTTTTTTTTTTTTCCTTTACTTCTCTCATCTGTCAGAGCTGGGTCATGAATTTTATTTTATTTTTTTTCTAGGGTCATGAATTTTATACCCAATTGGAAAATCAAACCATCGGAAATTTTTAAAATAAAATATGGAATTGGGGGGTCAGGACAATGGGCCCTAGATATCCACACTCACACACCTGCCGGGTCTTGGCTTCAGGTATGTTCCCCCTAGGCAGAAGGGGACACAGGACCAGGAACTTCAGCAAACCAAGTTCCTTCTGGGGGCTGTGCTGACAGGTGTCACCAGAAGGAAGATGGAGAATGAAGTCAATGAGCCTGAGTAGATTCCTTATCCTATTTGGCCTAGGGCCAGACACTTTTGCCAACAGGGGAGCCTCTTTCTTCTTCAAATCTAATGTGTCCAAGTGCCCCAGTAGCAAAAAGCAGCAGATTGGGATGGTCACTGAGGCTCAGGATGAACACAGAAAAACCCCACACGGTAAATATGCCTTACCAATGGGTTTGTGTCAACTGAAGGTGCTGTAAATGCCTTGCAAATTTGATTTAGGAATAACACAGTGGCCTGGTTAAACAAATACCACTGCTTTTAAAATTGTTCAAATCTGGTGGCACACAAAGAGATATTTATACAATCAGGACTTCTTGGGTACTTATAGATCCTAACGTAAGAACTTCTGCATTGACTCTGGAAGGCCAAGGTAGCTTGCCTGAGCTCAGGAGTTTGAGACTAGCCTGAGCAAGAGTAAGACCCCCCCATCTCTGTTAAAAATAGAAAAAAAAAGTAAAACAAAACAAAAAAACAACTAGCTGGCTATTGTGACAGGCGCCTGTAATCCCAGCTATCCTAGAGATGCTTGAGCCCAAGAGTTGGAAGTGGCTGTGAGCTATGAGACAATAGCACTCTATCCAGGGTGACAGAATGAGACTCTGTCCCCCAAAATAAATAAATGGCTATGAAATTGCAGAAATAACACAAATCTAAAGGTACCGCCTTTTCCTTTAATAAATGCTCTGCATTTATAGGTTATACAGGTTAAGTATTTCTTATCCAAAATACTGGGAACCAGAAGTATTTACAATTTTTTATTTTTTTCAGATTTTATGATTTTATGATATTGTATTACTAGTCCAGCAATCCTAACTTAAAATCCAAAATATTCCAGTGAGCATATCCTTTCAGTGTCATGTTGGCTCTCAAAATGTTTTGGTTTTGGGGACATTTCAGAAATATGTGAAATATGTAAAAGAAGTAGGAACCATGAGTTGTTGGGGACCCATCAAGTCCAGATCTTGATGATGGTGGAACATTGAGGGAATTGGTTGAATCAGGGTTCAATTTCAGATCAGTTCCCTAGAGAATCTAATTTTAAGTTTCTCAGAAGTTTATAGCATTAGTGAAAAAAGACAAAAACTCTCCTATAAAGATGATGAGGTGTATCAACAACTACATATTATGCAGAGGAGAGTGGTACAGATTCATTTGAAGAAAATTCTGAAATATCCTTAGCTGAGTTGGAAAAGTATTGAGTTGGAAATGTATTTCATGAAATAAAATGGATCCTCCACTTTACCCCATTGCAACAGATCCTGGGCCTTTTGTGAGAAGTGCCTTCTTGAAAATAAAAGGAAAAATAAGGGATAAATAAGAGGGCTTGAGAAGGAGGATGAGAAAAATTACGTGAGCCTCTTAATTCCAACAACATGAACACCCTTCTCAGCCATCAACTTTCAACACTGTCATTTAGAGCAGCCAAGAAAATGTCAAAGTCTTCGAGAGGAAAGACACAAATGAGAAAGAAAAAAGTATGGAATCTACATTTCCCCTTAATGTCATTTAACTTTGTGTGATCCTCCAGGGCCAACCTAAAAGTGGATGATAAGATCCATGGCAACAAAGGGCACTATGGCCTATTGTACACATGCAAAAAAAGCCAGAAAAAGTGAATGGAGCCTTAGTATGGAAAAAAAAATTCACATGATTGTACTAATTTCCCCTAGTTGCCCTGTTCATAAAAGTAGAATTACATATTGCTAACTATATAATCCTAAAAATTCAGATAAACATAAAATGCATTTGTGAGAATGTATTTTACTCCATGTGCTTTTTGTTTTCTATTTTTTCTTTTTGGGGTAATTTACCTACTTTGGAAAGGATGCAAGAAATATTTACTTTGCTTTAGTAAAATTTCACATCTGTTTATATTTTATATTTGGGGTTTAATGCAATTTGAATTGAATAGGTAGCTTATCCTTTGCCCCTAGGCCATGATTTTTTAAATACTTTCCACTTTCTGATAAATGAGAATAATCTGAAATATATATACATACATACATATATACATATATATGCCATTTAAATGTAGCTTATTTAGTGCTTTTCATGTAAGGAAGAAAAGTTTGTGTGAAAGATTTAATGTTTAAATTTTAGATTCTCTTAAATCTTCTTATCTTTAATTTCTGTGCTCTTTCAGAGGCTTTTAAAATATTCTTTCCAGATAAAAAATAAATTGAGAGTTATATTTGATGTTATAGAAGTAAAAATCTACTTATTTTCTAGCCAGTCTCATGGTAATTATCTTGTCAACCAAGAAGGCTTTGAGAATAGCCATCATTTACCACAACGTGAAACTCTAAAGACACCCTAAAATAATGTGGAATTGTCCCGGGGCAGAGTCCAACCTGGTATACCAGGCACCTTTTCACACCCAGATTCAGTATTTAGTAGAATGTACTATTTGCCCTAAGTTGAAAAAGCAATTTTAAGACATGTGAAATCCTTTCTTGGGCTGGAGTACATGATTCTTGGTAGCTACCTAGGTTTCTGACCTTTGCTTAAGGCAAATTTAGAAACCAGTGAATTCAGAAAAATGAATTCAGAAATTTGATAAATAGAAGATCTGTTCATATTACAACTAGCTATACAGATCATAACTTCTCTCTAAATTATCCAGAAAATACGCATCACTCTCTTTTAAGAATGACAGGTTCAGAACTTAGGATTCTACAATACCTCTCCAACTGTAGACTAACTTCTTGACTTACCTGTATTTAAACACGAATCTTCAGCAAGACTGTATAAATAATAGCTACATTTATGGCCATGTAGGTGCCCACTGTGGCACCCCATCACCACATGAATAAAAACAGCAGGGATCACAGATTGAAGGTAGAAATGCCTGCAAGATATGGGCTTCCCATATTTCCAGGGAGAGCCTCAAGCAACCTGTCATGGCCTTTTATTGAAGCATTATACAACAGGTGTGGGGCCCACGTACTAAGATCACATGTTTAATGGTTGCTACCTACTCTTTCCCCATGGGCTCTATTCCCACGCTTCTGCACCATGGATGTTCAAAGTATAACACCTGCTTGCTAACAAGGGACGGATCTTATCATTAACGTCTGCAGCTGCTTGAAGGCTTGTCTCTGGGCAGCCAAACGTCTCCATGTTAGCTAGAAGATTGTCCTGCTCCCAGCACCTCCCTCAAGAATTGGTAGCCACTTCTATAAGCCTGGTGCTAGGTCTTCTATGGGACCACAGTGTTTTTCCCCACATATGACAGTTGTACATATTCAGTGTGGACAATAAAATCAACTCAACTATTACTTTAGAGTAGAACTGAAGGATAATTTTATACACCAAATTAGTATGATAGTTACCAATAATGTGGTGTTATTGTAAACTTCAAAATCATAAACTACACACACAATTGACTTATGTATACATAAGTAAGTAGAAGACACATGAGTATAGGGATTAGTATTTTAGCCAGAGTGATCCTCAAGTCCAGTATAGTTTTTTGTTTTGGGTTTTTTGTTTTTTTTTTTTGAGAAAGGGTGTCTCTTTGTCACCTGGGCTAAAGTGGAGTGGCATCATAGGTCACTACAATCTTAAACCCTTAACCTTAAGGGATATTCCTGCCTCTGAGTAGTTAGGAAAACAAGAGTGCCCAGCTGATTTTTCTAAATCATGCTCCTGCTCAGGCTGGGCTCAAGTGATCGTATCTCTGAGGCCTCACAGAGTGCTAGGATTACAAGTCCTACCACACCCAGCCAGTACAGCTTTGTTTGTAATTTATAATACTTCAGTTATAACTAGGTAGAATTCATCTTGAGGCAAGTTGGTAGTATAATGAGATTATAAACAATGCACATCCAGGCTACTTGTATGCAATAATTATGCTATTTACAAAACACTCAAATCTGTGTCCAAATTGAGTCTCATTCCACGTACCTATGGATTACAAGTCCACTCTTGATTATCTACATTTTGGGGTTCAATATATAGACATTATTCAATGATTTACAAATAATTTATAAAATTTTTGATTAAAGAGAATCTATTAATGACTGTAAAGATAACAGGTGTAAAATGGCTCACCTTACCTTTGACTTTACCTTCTGATAGACCCATTCACACTGGTAAACCCCTGGTGCTTATAACACAGAAAAGACACACTTATAACATAAACCCTCCTGTGTCTCGCCTGCAGCATGCTACCTGCCCAGTTCCCCAGTCTGTTTTATTCCAACCTGCATTTCTTATGGTCAAGGTCTCCATATGTCGTCTATCTTTGTACTTTTTCATTATTTACTTGTATTGCATTCCACACCCATTCACTTCCTTCTTAATTTTGAGCAGATTTCAATTCCACCACTCTCTAATATGTCCCTTTCACTTGGTCTATTACCATTCTCTCACATCCACCTTACAGGACACTAATTTTGGACTACGTCCACTGTCATCTTTTACTAATCAAGTGCCAAGCTAGTAAACATTGTTGAGAGGAAGAAAGAACTGCACAAAGTACGGTCCCTGAAAATGGATATTCTCTAGCACCAATGTGATACTTGAGACTTTCTCACAAGCCTGTTTCCTTGGTATACTTCTCTTCCAGACAGCACAGTGGCTATTTTAAAACTTATTCACCTCCATCAAACCTTCTGCTTATCAACTCTGTAACCTATGGAGCTGATCATTCTTCCTCTTATTTCCTGAGAAGAAAAGATACCATTATACTCAAAAATATCATTGCAAAACTCATAAAGTAAATGTAGTGATTTTGTCATGTATACTCACTAAGACACTGTGCAAGACTGAAAGATTAATATTCCTTCTGTGAAAGATTAATTCATTCTTCTGAGTTCTGGAGTCTATCCCCTTGTACACATACCTCCCAAGAGACTTTACTACATTGATTTTTCCCTCTTTATATTATGTCTTCAAAGAAGAAAGAAACATTGGCTTAGCATCTACTGACACACATTTATAGATGGAGAAACTAAGGTTTGTCTTAGAAGAGTCCCAAACTGAGAAATGTCTGAAGTCCTGTTTAGAATGGGAGAATTAAAATTAAAATCAAAATTTGTGATCTATGAACAGAGAAAATAATAATATTTGCTATTACATGTTGATTAATCATTTAAACATCCTCAGGTCTGTGGTAAATTTCATTTGCCCTAAATAAAATTTCACAAAACGACGTTCATCTTGAAATAGTTTCCTACTCTTATTGTCTCCACATTTCACCTCTCACAACAGTCTAGCTTTATCCTACTTTGTTCTTCTGACACCTTCTTTTGCTATGTTTGTGAGTTCTCTGCTGTCAATAGGACTTCTCCTTTCTGAGTCAGTGTCCTATTTAATGGCTGATATTCTTAATCACTCAATGTTTCCAAAGTGCTCTTTTTCTGAGTTCTGTGGCTCTCCACATTTTGTTTTTTCTTCTTCCTCTTTGGTTGCTCCTCCCTGTTTTCTTTCATGTGTTTCCATTTGCTTAAGTGGTTCTCAATTACTGATTCTCCATAGGATTTGGTCTTTGGTCACCTCATCTATTATGATGACTATGGAAGCTAGAGCAACTTCATCTTAAATGTCAATCTTCTATGTTGATTTTTGATTAACCCCGTCCTACAAATGCCTCTACAATTTCTACTTTGTATATAGTTATGGTACCTCCTGCCCTTAGGTCAAAAGAACCTTAATCATAAATCTTGCCCTTATGAAGATAGAATTCTTGCCTTTCCTGGAAAGATCAACTTCAATTTTTCACACATTCCTTCCCTATGGTATGGGGATTATATGCCAATGGTGTGGGAATCCACCATGTTGCTGGAGACATGATTTCTGTTTGTAAGTTCCTATTATATGTCTCTTTCAGACAAACTTGATGAATCAGCCTTGCTTTTTGTCCATTCAGCTTCCTTAGGCTTTGGGGGTAGACGTGCATAGACCTATCATAGAACAATGACCTGTTTGATAATACTTCCCAAAAGTGCTTAAAAAGGTCCATTTGAATTTTATTCACTCTCATCACCTCCCATTCTCATCTGTACCAGTAGGTGTTGTTCTTAGTATTCCATAGGTAGGGTGTAGTGCAAGCCTTTGAATTAGTAAGTAGCCCTGTAGCTGAGAAAGCATTTTGGTTGCCCCAACCATAGTATGAAATGTGTCAGCCCTTTGGTCCTTCAATGTGTAGCTGGGCTTTCTCATGCCCATTCTGATGAAGTTTGATAAGCAGATTTTCACTCTGGTCCATTTTACCTCTTTATCATCTCCCTTACTGTTACTGGTTTTAAGGTTGAAACTCTCATTACCTGCAACCTTTTCATGCATTTAGATGTTGTACATGTCCAGATGCTAGCTTGAATACTAGCTTGAGTTCTGCCTATTTGTGAATTACAGGGAGGGATGTAGAGTTCCCAATTTATAGAATTTAAAAAGCGAGACTTGTAAACAGTAATCTTAGGAGTTTTGTGATTGAAAATTGAGGTCTGTGAATCCTCCAACTGGCAGAGATGTAAACTCTGATCTCTTCCTTGTATTTCTGGCTCTTCTTTAGGTTGGATCTGGAAACATCAGGCCATGCAAAAAAGGGTTATCTCACAGGTAAGTCAGCAATGAAAGTGTTAACTCACAGAGTTGTATTGGTTTCCCTAGGGAGCAGACCTGGCTTCATACCCAGTATCCATCTCTCAATCTCTCTCTCTCCCTCTCTTTCTCCCTCTCTCTTTCTCTCTCTCTGTCTCTCTCTCTCTCCCCCTTTCCCCAACCCCAGGTAGCACAGAACTAGTTATATACTGTAGTAAGCAAGGGATAGGAAAGTAGTAAAATTTTCTGCCAAGTTTTTGAATTGGTCTTTACTAAAGGAAGTTTAGAGTTTATTGAAGAAAAGATTTAAGGTAGAGTATACTTCTGCTTAATTAGATCTGTCCACTTTCTGCCCACCTATTGTCCTTTCATTTCCCCATAGTACTATTTTAGTCACCACAGACTGAAGATAGAATAAGGAACAAAGAGAATTTTAGTGAAAGTATAAAAGGAAAGTTCTAATAAAGCTTAAAGTCTTAGTGTCCCAGAGCTTCTCACATAGACCTCTGTACAATATCTATATTAATTCACAATCACTAATACTTTTCTATAAGGATATATTTTTATTTGTCTAGATAACCA
>NW_003852417.1:13441769-13466165 GCF_000181295.1 Otolemur garnettii
TTTTGTTCACATACTTCATTGTCATACAAACTGAGTCAAAGTTATAAATGTGCCCTTCACCTAGACAGTGTGTAATATACCTGATGGGTGTGAGTGTGTCCATTCTCACCTCCTCCCTCCCCCCAGCTTTATTTTCACTAAGATGTACTTCCATGTGTGCACTTAAGTATTGATGGATCACTTCCAATTTGGTAATGAGTACAAATGTTCTTGCATTATTTAGAATGGTTTCAGTTCCCTCCAGGTTGTCAAAAAGATACTAGATAACCATTTTTCCTTTTTTGTGTGTGTGGTTTAGTAAAACCCCATGGTATGCACATACCCCATTTTGTTAATCCATTCATGTATTGATGGCACTTGAGTTATTTTCATGTCTTTGCAATTGTGAATAATTGTTCTGTTATAAACATTCAAATGCCCGTATCCTTTTTATAAAATGACCTTGTTTTCCTTTGGGTATATACCCAGCACTGGGATTGATGGATCAAATGGCATGTCTAATTTAAGTTCTTTGAAGTATCTCCATACAATTTTTTATAGCGTTATGCTGGTTAGAAATTTCACCAATAGTGTATAGAAGTTCCTTTCTCACCACATTTACACCAACATCTGTTATTTGGGGACTGTTTAATACAAGCCAATCTCATTGAAGTGAGGTGATATATTTCAATGTGGTTTTGATTTGCTTTTCCTTGATGATTAGAGATGTTGAGCATTTCTTCATTAGTTTGTTTGAATTTCTCATTTTCATTTGAGAAATTTCAGTTCATGCCTTTTGCCACTTTTTAATGGGGTTTTGTAGTTTCTTTTTTATTTGCTTGAGCTTGTTATAGATCCTGGTTATCATCCTTTATCAGATATACAGCATGCAACTATTTTCTCCCTTGGCTATGAGATGCTTTTTAATTTGTTCAGGACTCATTTATTTATTATTGTTGATGCTGTGATTGGTTTTCAGGGGGTTCTTCATGAATTTTTTGCCTACGCCAATATCTGTAAGAGTTTTTCCAACATTTTATTTTAGAATTCCTATAGTTTCTTGCCTTAGGTTTAAGTCTTTAATCTATTGTGAGTTAATTTTTGTGAGTGATGAGGGGCATAGATCCTGTTTCAGTCTTTCACAAGTGACTATCCAATCATTAAGAAAAAAATACAAAATAACTTTATTCTAACATTTCCATTTTTTCTTCAGCAAAAGCGTTTTATTTTTATGACCAGAAAAATCAAATAGTTGTTAAAGGAAGACAAATAGTTAAATCTGAAACAGCTAATAGAATGTGTGAATGTCATAAAGCTACATATAATTATCTATGTTTAGATATAAATGTTTGAGGAGACAAAAACATTTAATATCTATTCATGACCTTAATAAGTCAAGATGATGTTTGACTTAATCTTGAGATTAATTTGATCTTAATAAGTCAAGGTTTAGGCAACAGTAGGCAATATCTCCTGAGAAGAAAAGTGCAATTTTTGTATTATTATATTATTTCTATTAGGAATATAAAAAGTGAAAAACCCTTTGTATTCATACTTGGTTTGGTCATATTTGGAGTAATGTGTTCCGTCTGAGAACCACATTTAAAGAAGATCAATGATTTGTAATTGTGTGTGACAAATGGCTTCCATGTAGAAAATGGTTAGAACTATAAACTCCTCCAGAGTCAGATGACTACTGAAAGTATATCTTTTAGTTGAATATAAATATACATTTCTCAAGATCAGAACTATAACAAAAATGGAACGGGTGTTTCTATGACATCATTATCTCCCCTTTACAAAACTAACAGAACAGCATCCCAGTGACCTCTTGGACATGAGCCCCCAGCCACGCATAAAGCAGATTAGTCCCACCCAAACCATCCTTCCAAATCTGCTGAATCCTGAGACTGTAAGTCAAAACAATCTGTGTGTTTTAAGATTTAGACACTTTCTTCATTACAAGGATTCCTTCCCCATTAATAAAACATGGAAAAATATCAAAGAAAAGGGGATGAGTATGAATCACAGAACAGAACTACTTTATAAGGTGGCATGTTATAAGACTATTCAAGCAGATGTACATAGAAACAGCTTGCCAAATTATTATACAATAACATTATAAAATATTTTCTCAATGAAAAAATCTTATGGCCATCAGCCTAGGAAAATCCTGTTGGAATGTATGTGTTCAAACCTATCTTCATAAGTTACTTAATATATCAATAATTACCTATGGGTCTATAAAATGTCTGGTTTTGAATTGCTTTTTCTGTGATTCACAAAAAAGTACAAGTATGCCAGATGGCAGTGCATAAGATGAGAATAATTTAATGCTTTTGCTTAACAAAGTACTGTAACTTGGCTTAGTTTGAGAAGGAAATTTTATTTTTTAAGATGCCAATCTTCATATCTATATATATATATATATATATATATGTCAGTGTATGTGTATATCAATACACATATATAAGAATATATATATGAATGCATAAAGAAATCCTTCACATCTGTATTTTGTTTAATTATCAAATATGTTATGCTTTCATCAATGCAACTTGATGGGTGCAACTTTACAGATAATTTTGTCTATATTTTTTCATTTTCTAGATAAACATTACAGAATAAGGGTGAGAAGATATGCAAGATAAAAAACAAACAAAAAAAGAATCTGGATTAAGGTCCTGATTCAATAAATTCATCATGGCTTTTAACCAAAGTCAAGATAGGGAAACACATCAGGACAACCATATGTAAGCTTTTCCATAAAAACTGTGTGGACCTAAATTTGTGAAGCATAATTACTAATAAAGTGACACCTGAGATTATACAGCATAGTCTTGCTAAGTAATTGTGCTTTTTGTTCAACAAAATGTATAATTTTCCTACTTCTTACAAGTAATGGATTTAATATATCCTTTTAATAAAATAAACTGTTAACTATTTAAAACACCAGACAGAATAAAACCTAAAATCAGTCTGTTATTACTTTCAGCTTTAGATTTTAGCCAATATTGTATATTTAGCTATAATATAACCATATCTATCATATCTATTTAACTTTTAGCTAAAAGCAGGAAAATGCCTTCAAGGTATCCTACACCTCCAATGCACTGCCATGGCCTATGTTATAATTTTTTCATTTCACAAAAATAAAAATAATCTCAGATAGTTTTTATTTTTTTTATTTTTATTTTATTTTATTTTTGCTTTATTTTGCTTTTCTTCCAGTTGATTTTCTGCTAATATTCAAATATTTTTAAATGACCAAAACATCTTAGAAACTTACAAACTCTAGGTCAAGCTCGAAGGCACCAGTTATTCTTAAGGTCACTCTATCTTCAAAATGACAGCTTGTGCTACTTTCACTGACACAGGCCTACCCTTTCCTGCAGTTCCGTAGAGTGAAGTCTCCTCTGTTGAACTTTTTACAACTCAATTTTAGCTTTCTTTTAATTGTAACACACAAAGCTAATCTTCCTTAGACCTTCAATCAACCTCCAGTGCTTAAGAAAAAAAGTAAATTGCCTACCATTTAAGGCAGAGTTGGGTCGAAAACCAAAATAATGTATATAAATGCTTTCAATTTCCTGAATTAATGGCTATGTACAATGAGTACCAAATTGGGCTTAATCTAGCCAAGTGAACCAAAACAATACAGCAGATACCCCACATACCCAGAAGGCTCAAGAGTCATGTCTCTGCTGTCTTATAAAGGAAGAGAATGAAGGTTCCACCTGCCCACTTAGCAGACCCTAAGACCCTTGAGAATTCTGGGGTCACAATAGAAAGGATAGGTATATTGACACCTGCTTGGCATTTGAAGTCACAATGCCAATCTGTCACCATCCTGTAAGCAATATATAAATCCTGCAGCCACAAAAGGGCCCTGTCCTCTGTACCCAATTCATTTATTTGAAAGAAAAGCAAGAAACCTCATTCGACACTTTTTACAGGTATGGTGACTGCTGTCTCTGCAATTGATTAGGCTCCATTTGTTTACATAATATTAAGGAGTATTTCAGGCACCAATCTTTCAAGTTGCCAACATAACAACACGTTGTTTTCAGTTTCTTTAGACATAATTAATCTGTATACTCCTGTGCTGGGTTAACCGAATTGATTTTTTTTTTTTTGCTGCCCCTTTCTCCCTTTGTCACTTGACAGCTTGAAAAGGGCCTGGAAAGGCTCATTTGCATTCCTGCAGCAAGGCTGGGAATAAACCAGGCAAACGTGTCCGTTGTGCACTTCAATATATGAGTGTGCTTGCTTCAATCAAGACTTATTTTCAGCATCACAGCCAACAAAAAGCATTAAACGAGTTTTCTCCAACACGAATGATAGGCTGTAGAACATATTTCTGGGAAGGTTTTTTTTTTTTTTTCAGTGATACTTAAGGAATACGATAAAAAATAGAAGCCAGAGTGCAAATCTCACTAGAAATTCACAATGCTACCTTGGCATTTGAACTCTTTCTCCTTGTTTTCTGACATATTAAGTACCGTCATTATAGACTAGGTTGTACCTGATTATAAGTTTAAAAGGTCACAGTTACATTTCAAAAGGAATTATCTTTAAAAAATTAAGATTTCACATAGAACTTCTAAAATTGCATTCTCAACCCAAGATTGACATTTCATATACCAGGTACTTTAGGAGTTAATGCTGGTATTGACTTCTTAGAATGGAAAACAACTAATGCATTTTTTTTTCCCCAGTCATTTGTATTGTTTCAACATAATCCTTTCTGGATGTTATCTTTGTTCTAATTCTTACCCCATGGAAATACTTGGTACATTGTTCATTTAAATTATTTATTCTTTAACTATCCCCCTACCAAGGGGTCAAACATTTACCTAAGCCCAACTATGTTTATGACTATAAACTCACATGGTTTCAACCATAAAATTCAGAAAAGAGAGAGACAGAGAAAGAGAGAGAGAAAAGAAAGGAGAGAGAAAAAGAAGGGATCTTTGCATAATTGGAAAAGTATTACTGAAAGAAAAAAAATCCTTTCCCCTGCCTTCTCCTGTGTCCCATGCAATGCTGTAGTTTAGCCTTGATAACAGAGATGATGTTCTTAGTTCAGTCAACACATTCTTCTTTTCACAACGTAATCTCTTTTATCTAAAAGAGAAATATATTTTTAGCCAACTCTCTGGGTCCAAGTCATTGATTTATGAATATAAGGTGAAGGACTTCATGAATTTTTCCTTGACCTCCATCAGTCATTTCCTTGGTCATATCTATTTTAAGAAATATAAAACAAATTGTCCTAATGGGGCTCATAATCACCTTGATATATCACACAGGAAGGACTCCCTCTGTTTCTTATCACATCCATGCAGAAAAATAAGCCTTACACGATCCTAAGCAGATTTTCTCCCTATATTTTTATTAATTTATATTGATGATGACACATATGGCAAAATGCTGATTCACTGAATATTTTCACAAAAGATTGGAGTAAGTGCCTCCAAGTCTTCTGTAGAGAAGGACAGATTACCAAAGCAATTATTCCTCCATCTGGGAAACTGGTCCTCAGAGCTGCTCAAAATCTTATCACACTGGCTGCTACCTTTACTTTTACTATGAGCAAGTTCACATTCTCCCCAAACTATCAGTCCTAGTAGCTGGGACTACAGGCATCTACCACAATGCCTGGCTAGTTTTCTATTTTGGGTAGAGACTCATTTTTGCTCAGCCAATCCACCAGCCTCAGCCTCCCACAGTAAAAGGAGTATAGGTGTAAACCACCTTGCCAAGCCCCAAAATTAAACTTTTGATTCATATTTGGAAGAAATGCCATATAGTCTTGTTTCATAGATGTTTGCAGCTATGTAAAGAAATTACAGTCTTCTGTATACTATCTTTTATTTTAAAATATTAAGGGGGTACAAATGTTTTTATTACATGGATAGCTTATAATGCTCAAGTCAGGCTATTAGTATGCCCATCACCCGAATAGTGTTCATTGTACCTGTTAGGTAGGTTTTGGCCCTTCTTCTCTTTTCCCCTTCTTGATTTCCAATGCCTTCTACTTGTCTCTGTGGGTCCTCTGTATACATTAACACATTCTTTCTCTCTCTCTGCTTCCTTCTCTCTTTCTTTCTCTCACACATATACACATCCCCCACACATGTGTACATACACACATACACCCACATCCTGTGACTACAAAGAAAGTCTGGGTGGAGGAATATTTGAGAACATTCATAGTGACAATTTATTCTCTTGGTTAGAGGCAGAGTACGCATAGGCCAATATGATATTTTAAAAGAACAAGTCAGAAGTTGACTTAAGAATAGAGTCCATTTCAGGACAAGATACAATATGCTTTAGGCAAACAGAAACTTTAACAGTTGGTAAAGTAAGGCATTTCCCTTCAAACTACCATGTGATTTCCTGTGTAGACTTAGCAGTCCCAATAATGTACTTCAGAACGAGAAAGATCACTTTAATTCACATGGGGGAGATTTAGAACTGTCCTTGGAGGTTGGTGGTGTCATTTCTGCCAAAATAAAATAACAGTTCATGGAAGGGGTCTGATTTAAGGAAGCCTCCCTTGTAAAGAACTTAACAACTATAGCCTTGTTAATAAAGTCAAGATGTACAAAGCATTATATCTCTTTGTTTTGGTTGTAACTGAGCACTTTTTTTGTAAAAGTTTCCTATATTTTAAGGATTCTGATAAACTGAAGATTTTTTGGAGATGGCTAATTTGGAGAATAAACTATCTAAAATCCAAATTAAAAATGAGGAAAAGCTATCAATAAGGTAATTATTTAGCTCAAGTATAAAAGGCTTTGTTACAATTCTTCCACTAAGGCTCTACAATAAAGAATAAAAATCCTCATACTTGTTACCTTTAGAGAATAAAACTAGGTTGAGTGAAGCAAAACTGCCATAAAGTGAAGTTTCAAGTTTGTCTCATTTAAAAAAAAATTGTTTTTGTTTCTTTTTAACAACACTAACCTCACAATGTAACCCTTTTGAAGTTCTGTTCTCCCTGTCACTGGTATAATGCAAGTGGAATGGTCATCTTCCACTTGACAGCCAAAAAGAACCCTGCCTTGCTACAACTTAGGAGTGAGATCTCTTTCTAGACTTAAGATTTCAAAAGTCTGATAAATCAGAAACCTTGAAACTTTGTGATTATTCCTTAGAAAAATTTTTATAGTTAGAAATATATCTGGATGGGTCAGATTCATATCACTTTAACATTAAGAATAAGGAAGGTGATTTAAAGAACATTTAAAAGTGATGATGATTTCTAGAGTTACCTTGCATCATATTATGACATAACTAAGCATTGTTTTTAATTAACTTTGGAGAAACATAGAAAAGGTCTATTATGTGAAAGTCACTACGTTGAGTGCTGGAATTAACACAAACATAAGATTGATCTGGTTCTACCTAAGTAGATATTTATCTAAAATAGATATTGCACAATAAGCACATAGAGATGAGTCTGGTGATAGAAAGCCATAAGTTGCCTTAGTAGTTATTCAAGATATTAAAAAAAGGAATGAAAGGACTCAGCAAAGTACCAATGCTGGAATGAATAAACCATGTAAGGATGAAAAACCTACCAGAAAATTATGTCCCATAAAGGAATCAAAAGACACACCACTTGTCATGGCCAAAAGAAGGCCATTGAGGAGCATCAGAATTACTGAGAAATTAGGGTGTAGCATTCTATAGGCCTTGGGAGGATGGTAATCACACAGCTATGCTCATTAATATCTAGGACATTTATGAAGCTATGAAGTACTAGATTCTGCCCCCTAATCACAAGAATTTAGGGGGCTGAAATATTCATAATAACTAGCAAAATCAAGGAACAGCTACAGAGACTTTTATATGAGCTATTGGAAAAATGGTTAATAGAACAAGGTATCCCTAAGGGAAAAATAGATGAACCATTAACAATGATGCTGCTTACTGTATATAATAGACATCTCTCAATTGGTTTAGTATAAGCATACCCCAAAGATTGTATATGTATATGCAACACACATATACTAAAAAGCATTTTGTTTCTATGAAATGGATGTTCTGTAAATAATAGATGTCCCAGGTGGCGCCTGTGGCTCAAAGGAGTAGGATGCTGACCTCATATGCCGGAGGTGGCGGGTTCAAACCTAGCCCTGGCCAAAAAAATCAATCAATCAATCAATAAAAATAATAATAATAGGGTGTCCCTACCACTTGGAGATCCAAAGTGTCTCCCTAGTTGCCCTGGAAAGTGGGAGTTTTCAGAGGTCAGATAGTAACTGAGGCCTCAACTAAATTTTGTCTGACAGCGGGCCAACTCATCTGCAGACCCACCTAGTAATCATTTCTCCAGACATTAATTGGGATTGATAAACATGGCAGTTAGAGTGACTTACATATTTGGTTCCTAGTCTGTGGGGTAAGGGCTGTGAAACTTATGAGAAACCTATGAAAAAGCTCTGCCCTGCCTGAGATACTATAAGAAAGACAATATTGTACTCAAAGTTAGCATCATATTCAATGGTAAAAGAGTGAAATAATTTCCTCTAAGATCCAGAATAAGACATGATATCTGCTTTCACCACTGTTATTCAACATTATATGAGAAACTCTAGTCAAAAAAAATGGGCAAGAAAAAGAGATAAAAGACATCTAAATTGGGAAAGAAGAAGTAAAACCATTTCTATTCACAGATAACATAATCTGTTTTCATATATTGAGAAAATCCCAAAGAATCCATGAAAAGGTTACTAAAGCAAAGTTGCATCATATATGGTCAATATGAAGTATCATAAACAACCTGAAATGAAAATTAGAAAGTAACTCCATTGTCTACAGCATTGAGAAAGAATAAAAGGCTTAGGAATAAATTAAATTGAGGAGGTGAAAAATTTGTACACTGAAAACTATAAACATAACTCAAATGAATTAAAGAATATCTAAATAAATTAGAAGACAATTTTGAAGATTGGAAGATGTAATACCACAAATTATGAAGATGACATTATCCAACATGATCTGCAGATTAAATGGCCTGCCTATTAAAATTCCAATAATCTTTATCCACAAATGGAAAAGCCAAAAATCAAATTTATAAGGAACACTAAGGGCCCCTGAATAGTCAAAACGATTTTGAAAAATAACAGTTCCAGAGGAATCACACTACAGTAATCAAAGCACCATGGTAGTGACATAAAGACAGACGGAACTAAAAAGAAAGTCCACAAATAAGCTTCTAAGTTGTGAGTTTTATCGTGTCCCCTCTCCATAAATAAAAATACGTTGAAGTACTAGCCTCCAAAACCTCAAAATGTGACTTTATTTGAAAATAGGGTCACTGCAGATATAATTAATTAAGATGAGGTCATATTGGAGTAAGGTAGGTTACACCCTATTCCAATGTGACTGATATTTGTATGAGACAACCACATGAAAACACAATCACACAGACAAAACACACCAGGTGATGATGAATACAGAGATAAGAGTTAAGCAGCTGCAGTGGAAGAATGTCAGTCACTGTCACTAGGAAGAGTTAAGGCAGGATTCTTCCACAGGTTTCAGAGGGAGCGTGGCCCTGCCAACACCTTGGTTTCAGATTTCTAGCATCCATGACTGTGAGAGGATAAATTTATGCTGTTTTAAGCCATCCATTTCAAAGTATTTTATTATGGCAGCCTTAGGAAACTAATATACCATACATCTACCTTCATTGATTTTAATGAAGTGTCATGAGAATCCAATCAAGAAAGAATAGTTTCTTCAGCAAATGGTGCTAGGACAACTGTATATTCTGTATGATTTTATGTAAAATTCAAGTTGAAGCAAAACTCTTAGATTAACATGTAAATGTGAGTTTTCATAATTTTGGATCAGGTTATGGATTCATAGATGTGATACTAAAAGCATGAAATAAAGGAACAAATACATTTGGACTTAATCAAAATGAAAAATGTACATCAAAAAATAAGAAAATGAAAAAGCAACTTTACGTAATGGGAAAAAATATTTGAAAATCGTATATCTAATAAGAGTCTGCCATCTAAAATAATTAAATAGCTCATACAACTCTACAACAAACAAACTCCTAATTTAAAAATTGGCTAAGGACTTGAATTGATGCTTCTACAAAGAAGATATTTAAAGGTCCAACAAGCACACAAAAAAATGATACTTAACATCATTAATTATTAAAGAAATGAAAATCAAAACAACAATGAGGTACTACTTCATACCCATTAGGAGGAGTATAATAAAATAAAAGAGAAAATAACTAAAATGGTGAAACTATAGAGAAATTAAAACTCATATACATTGCTGATAGAAATGCAAAATGGTCCATTTGCTGTGTAAAAGAGTTTAGTGGGTCTCCAAAAAGTTAAGGATGGAATTACCATATGACCCTGCAGTTCTATTCCTAGAGATGTAACCAAAAGAATGGAAAGTAGACACTGACAAATAATATATATGTATGTTCATGGGAGCACTATTCATATTAGCCAAAAAGTGGAAATAGCCCATATGTGCATCAGTAGAGAAATGGCTAAAGAAACTGTGTTATGGACATGCAATGGAGTATTATTTAGCCATAGTAACAGAATGAAGTTCTGACACATGCTATAACATGGATGAAGCTTCAACACATAAGTTCACACATCATACGATTCTATTTATTTGAAATATACATTATAGTTAAATCCATAGAGATCTATCTATAACATATTGTTGAATCCTAGGAGTTAAGGGAAAGGGGAAATGGGGAAAAACTACTTGATGTACTTTATTTTGGAGTGATAGAAATGTTTTAAAATTAGACAGAGGTATCGGTTAAACAACATTATGAGTGTTCTAAATGCCATTTAATTGTTTATTTTTAGATAATTAACTTACACTTTGTGAATTTTACAATAAGTTATTTAAATATATATATTGTATTCAACCTGTCAGGACCTGGAAGGTACCAGTGTGGTAACCCCTTTCAGCACTTCATTTAATTCAATAATTGGGCTCTGCAGAAACACTATGGATCATGGAGAATGATTTTGTTTTATGAAAGACCTAATTAAAAGTAGTCCCAGTTGCAGCACTGGATGTAGTATTAGTGCTAAAACCAATCTCTATGGCCCACATACACACTATACAGCCATTGATTTGACACATGGGTTCCTTTCCACTCAAAGTAGAGAAGAGAATCAGAAACAGTTTACATTTATGTGGAAAAGAACTATAGTTATTTATTTATCATATGCCTCCGAACTATGTTAAGTCTCTTGCCTTTTGTCACAATATAGTGCTAAGAGATCTAGACCAACTAGACATCTCAAAGAATTTCACACTACTCTACTACAGTGATGCCATCATGCTAAGCTGGATAGATAAGAAAGGCAAAGTTAGTACTCTGGAGGGCTTTGTGGGATATGTGCATTTCAGAGGGGAAAAAAATAAACCCTAAAAAAATCCAGGGACTTTACATTTTAATGAATGGGGGGGGGGATATAGTGGAAGGAGATTTCCATCATGTTCCTTTCAAAATAAAAGACAAATTGCTGCATCTTTCATTTCCAGGAAACACAGTGTCTGATAAACAGATACATAATTGGACCCTATTACAGATAACACACTTGAATGTAGGACATAAAGTGGCAATGCCTTTTGAATTTTCCATTATGAGATGGATTTTGTCAGATCCACCAAATCATGAGGTCAGATAGTAGCAGCAGCTGGCCATCATAAAATGGAAATGCACATCTAAGAAGAAATCTGAGAAGGACTAGAGGGCAGAAGATTTTCCCATAAGCATATATTTCCAGGCCCTTTGTCAGCTGCTAGAATTGTACTAGTGCAAGTCCATCATCTTGGATCTATGGCCACAGAGGGGTTTCTACATAACTAGCTGCAGAAAGAAGGAAAGAAGAGAACTTCGTTTGTGGATAGCTCCGCTTGGCAGGTGGGAACAGACAACAATGGAATGTGAATGGACACTCACATTCAGGGACAGCCCTTAAAAAAGTCAAGAGTGAAAATTTTCCAAATGGGCTGTGAACAAATAACCTGGTCATCAAATTTTGTGGATAGAGAAATGGCCCAAAGTGACAAGAGCCTGAGAGGAAAAGAACTAGAAGTTTGGAGAGGTGTTCTATCTAGACAGAAGCATGTGTATAGTCATATGGAAGTGGAGACAAAGTAAGATACTTGTTACACATTAGCCCCATTCAGAGAATACACACCACAGAAAAGACACTGAGCACCCAAGGAGACTATGTGACTTGGCCTTTGTTATCAGTCACCCCAATGGTCACAGTAAGCACATGTATGGGGTGGCCATGGTCAAGGTGCCAAAGGCTATACATGGACCCAACAACATGGGCTCCCATTTATCAAGGCAGATCTACTGATACATCTGAATTTCGATTTTGTCCTTAATGAAAACCAACACTGAACACCTGTGATGGTATTATCCTTCAAGGAGAGTCACACTTGGTGGCAAATTAGTTATATTGGATCCCTTCGATCCTGAGAGGACCAGATGTTCCTCCTCCCAGGGATAATAAATGCTTATTCTGGGTATGGGTTTTCCTATTCTTCCCACAGGGCCAGCATCACTATCTGAAGGCTTGCAGATCCACAGACATATATCTATCACATGAGATCAGAGGTCTGCTATGAAGAAGGTGAAGGAGCTATGGTGTGGTGCATACTAGGTACCATTCTTTAGAACACAGTGCATCCATTGAAACAAAGATCTATGTGGTGCTCTGTCCTTGGTAGGAAGGATACACACGTTCAGAACCCAACGCATAGAAGCATGCGTGACTCCACTTACCATCACTCCTAATGATTCACTGGAGGACCTTGTGTTTTCTGTCCCTCAGGGGTATCCAACAGTGGCCTGTGGTTGGCTATGAATGCTTACTGGGGTTGTGGATATCATGAAAATGATGCACAGATCAATTTTTCTCATCAGTTTTCATTAGTGTTTGCATATTTAATGTGTGACCAAGACAAATCTTAGATAAGTATTCAAAGCCAACTATGGGCCATGGTTGGACACCTCTGCTGGGCTCATGGGGTTCAAGATCCTGATACTAAAACAGGCACACTTTTATTAGTGGGCATAGCTTAGAATCCTACTGAATTGTGAATTACATTTGTTATCTGGCAAATTTAGACTCCTTCGACCATGGAAAGGCAGGGGGTGAAAGGAGCACCATAGTGTCAGGGATAATTGACCATGACCAGGAAGAGATGATGCTCCTTTTCCACAAGACAGGGGTGAGGAGAAATACCTGTGGAATCCAGGTGATACACTTGGGTGCATCCTGTTCTTTCTTTCCTCTATTATATCCGTGAATGGATGTGTGAGGCATACTACACCTGAAAATAGAATGGCTATCAAATCCTTAGACTTCTCAAAGATAAAAGTATGGGTTGTACCACCAGGTGAGCCATGCAGCCCTGCTGAGGCAGGGGGAACTTACAGCACATAGTGAAGGAGAGAGAGAATGGTTTCAGTTATGGCCCAAGATTATCTGTAGCAACAGAGCCTCTAGTTCACCAGATTAAGTTTGTTCTTCTGGGTTTTCTCTCAGGAAAGTAGGCTAAAGAAGACACTTGGATGAGCTACTCCCCACACCTGCATCAGCAGTAGACCTGAGCAGTGCCGGAGAGGGGTGTGGCATCTGTAAAAATGTACCTCACTGACCTCTAACTACAGGGAGCATAATTAACTAAGGCCCTCATCTGCTGAACATTGAGATCCATCACTGATATGTCCCAATATCATGTCTCTCTTAGATTCCAGCAATGACTAAGAGTAGCAAAATTTCTAGGAACTTCTTATACATCAGTATAAAAAAATCAATAAAACAAGAGATTAGGGAGATAATCAGCTATTTATCAGATAAGCAAAGCAAACAGTAAACATGACAAACTACTCAATCACTAATAATTAGGGATCTCAAATAGAGACAACAGTGTGTCATTTCGTAGTTATCAGACTGACAGATAATAATGAGAATATTTATGAGGAGAAAGAGAAGAAAGAGGAGAATAAGTAGTGATCTCACAATTCCAAATGCTGGCGGGGGAGAGGAAATAAGAACTCATATATGTGGTGGTCTAAGTCGATCTAATTATTTGGAAAAGCAACACGACAAAAACTAGTGCAAACATATCTAATCCCTAAAACTGAGTGTGTCAGTCATGATTCAGTTGAATATAATGAAAACATATCTAATATCTGAAACAGAAAGCAGCTCAAAACAGGAGTGCAGGGGCATATAAAATGTTCAGGAAAGCTGAAGGAACAGGCTGCCTGAAGGGGGCCTTGGGAATAACTTCCATGTCTTATCTGGTCCACCAGGGATGCTGGTATCCTTACCACAGTGTGGACAGTAGAGAATCAGAATGAGGCCAACTGGATATAAACCACCAGACAGCTGATATCTCCTGGGCAGGAAGCTGTCCTTGCAATCGTCAGCTCCAGGCAGCCTGGGTCACAACACATCTGCTAGTTCAGAGGCAAATAGAAAGAAGTATTCTGTGGTCTGCCTCTGGGTGGCATACTGGAAAACAGGACATTTTCCAGGGTTGGAAAATTCAGTAAGTAAAAGGCCTCTGTGCTCATTTGCCAGCAGAGCAGCTCAGTCTCTGCCTTAGTTTTTGCCTTCCAGATCTCCATATGGCCATCCAAGCAGGGAATCAAAGGTATGCTTACTATCTCAGATAGAAGGGAGCCTCTAATGCCTCAGGTCCTGCGAGATGGTCAGGCAAACAAGAAGGAAGGTGAGCACCAGCCCACTACCCCTGCCATGCCCACCAACTCCCCTTTGGAACAAGAACCCAGAGCACTGCTTATGCACAGGGGATGTTTTAATGTTCCAGGAGGCCAATGCTTCTTTTTTCCAGATATTTATTTTCCTTTAGGACATTAAGCATTCAGGCTGCTAGTACCAATTTCCAGTAGCATCCTCCAGCCATCTTGATGAATGAGCTGCCCGGATACATTCCCAAACACCCCAAGGGGGATGGTACATCCTCCAGGTGTGAAGCATTTCCCTGAAGAGTTTCTATCATATTTGCATATGGATATTTCTAGCAGCAGTGAAAATTATAGTGGAAAAGTTCAAGAGACAAATTGTCTATCAGTAAAGGAATAAAATAGATACACTCAGGTGCATAGCTCTCAGAAATTAAATTCATAAGCCATCTACGTGTATCAATAAGAATAATCCTCCAACAGTTAATATTTTGTAGAAAGAAACAAAGTTGTAAAACAGCTAGGACCACTGACCCCAAGACTTAACAGTACTATATATACAGCTTCCAGACAGTTTGACAAATTGAGCCATTTTAGTCAAAATGAGTCCCTTCTCCAGAACAGAAAGGTCTTTACTCTTTTCTTTTTTTATATATTTTTATTAAAAAATGAAAATTGTACATACTTATGGTGTACAGTATGGTGTTTTGAAATATGCACACATTGTGGAATGGCTAAGTCAAGCTGAGTGACATATGCATTACCTCACATACTTACTTTTCTTGTAAGACCAGCTAAAATCTAGTTTCTGATTTTCAAGAATCCAATTTGCTACTATTAACCATAACTGTCCTGTTGACTTTATTCCTCCTGTCTAATTGAAATTTTATATCCTTTTACTAACCTTTCAACAATGGCCTACCTCCACCCCAGGAAACAAGCATTTTGTTCTCTACTTCCATGAGTTCACCTCTTTCAGATTCCACATATAAATGAAATGATGTGGTATTTGTCTTTTGTGCTTGGCTTATTTCACTTAGGCTAATGACCTCCAGTTTCATCTATGCTGTTGCAGATGACAAGATTGTCTTTGTTTCCAAGGCTGAGTATATCCCACACCACATTTTCTTTTGTCTAGTAATCTACTGTTGTATACTCAGGTCAATTCCTTATCCTTTGGCTGTTGTGAATAATTCTGCAAAAATGTGGAAGTACAGATATTTCTTTGACATACTGATTTTATTTCCTTCTGAACACACACTCACAAGTGGGATACCAGATCGTGACCATATGGTAGTTCTATTTTTAATTCTTTAAGGAATCTCCACACTGTCTTCCCAATGTCTGTTCCCACCAGCAGTGTGCAAGAGTTCCTATGTCTCCACATCCATTGGAACATGGATGAGGTAACATCTCATTGTGAATTTTATTTGCATTTCCCTGAAGATTAATGATGTTGACTGAAAATCTGAACACACTAATAATGAAATAGGACATTGAGTTAGTAATTAACAGACTCTCATAAAAAAAAAAAAAAAGCCCAGTACCATATCGCTTCACTGCTGAATTCTACCAAATATTTTAAAGAACACCAATCCTTCTCAAACTCCTTCCCAAAAAACTGAGAAGCGGGAATACTTTCAAACTCATTTTATATGATCAGCATTACTTGATACCAGAGCCAGAAAAGAACACCACAAGAAAAGAAAACCAAAGGCAAATAGCACCGATGAACACAGATGCAAAAATCTTCAATAAAATACTAGTAAACCAAGTCACAAACACATTAAAAAAATCATCCTGATCAAGTGAGATTTATCCTGGGGATACAAAGATGGTCAAACATACGCGAATCTATAAATGTGATACACCACATTAACAGAATTAAAGACAAAAACCATATGATCCCCTCCATAGATGCAGAAAAGTAATTGAAAAAAAAAAATCATCATCTTGTCTTGGTAAAACCTCTGAACAAATTAAGTATAGAAGAAATATCCCTCATCATTATTTTCTTGGTTTCTCTTTTTGTAAGTCTGTTGACTTCAAAATGATTAGTCAAGTGTTTACAAGGTATCACAGAGCTTAGCAAGATTGGTACACACAGAATATGATAATATTTGTACAGTAAACTGGGGTAATTTGATTAGGCTGCTTAAGGCTGGAGGTGACAAGCCCATGGGCTTTGAATGCTCTAGGCCTGTCCCGTAGGACAGACTAGGACAGATTAGTCCCAGACTAGGACAGACTAGGACAGACTACTTCCCAGTCTTCAGAGGGACTGAGAGGATCAATACTTCGAGCAATGTTAACTCATCTGATGCACAATCTTTGAGAAGATCTTTGTATTAACAAAGGTCAGCAATGTTGACATTGGTCTCATAGCTTAATCTGCCAAGTCAGAATTTTTCTTAAAAGAGTTGTGTTTTTCAGACTATTATTACCAATAGATGATTCCTGACAATTAAGTTGTGAACTGATCCTAGAAGTGCTATATTTCACAGACCTTAACAAGATGGGTACACACAGAATATGATAATATTTGTACAGACAACTGTGGTAACTTGTTGAATATCACCAAGGTCACTTTCAAGAAGTTAGGCACCCACAGCAGTGCTTAGTCCACCCTTCAAAGCAATTTTGGAACTCTTTCTCTGGAATGGCCATCAGAGCCATGGTCACACAAGGTCTGACTATTCATTTTGCAAACTCATCCTAGAAAAAGTGCTTTGAGGGGTGGACTAGATACTTGAGTTGGTTCCTAACTTCCTGAGGGGAGTACTTCGAAGGTAACTATAGTGAGACTCAGCAATGAGGTCTGTAGCATTTTTCTAGGTTGAGTCCCTGAACTTAATTGTCAGACCTCACAATGAAATAAAGCAAAGTAAAATAAAATGTACCCAGAAGATATATTCTCCAAGGACAGTCCCCATGTGAAATCCATCTTTGGAAGTGCAGCTACTCCGTGAGAGCCAAGCGCAATGCTTGGCACATCTGATTTTTTGATGACATTAATGCAGTTCGGTTTTCACTTTTATAGGTCCCCCACTGACTGCCATTTAACTCCCTTGATTTGTGTTATAGCCTTCATTGTGAGATGATGGACAGGGCAGAAAATGAAAGAGTTCTAATTATGTCACAAAATAGGATTTCTGCCCTATAAAAAAGGTTCAAGTTTGTCTGAGGAGCAAATGAAAACTACTAGGCTACTTCTAAATCCAGAAACTTCTCTCTCAAACAGCCCCAATCTCATCCAAATCAGTTTGCTAGAGAATAACACACAAAATATGGCTTATCTACAGGATGTGTTTAAAAAACTGTTACAAAATCTGCCGAGCCTGTTATAAAACAGAAAAATAAAAATAATAAATTCAGAAAGAACAAATAGGAGGAAGAAGAAGAGGAGAAAAAGGAAGCAGAAGAGAAGTAGGAGGACGAGAGGAAAAGGAAGATGAAGATGAGAATGAGAAAGAAAAACAAAAATCACTGGCTCGGTGATTTCCAAACTGTAGAAACTCAAATAACAAACTCAAGCGGCTAAGGCGCCAGCCACATACATCCGAGGTGGCGGGTTCGAATCCAGCCCAGGCCCACCAAACAACAACGACGGCTGCAACCAAAAAATAGCCGGGCATTGTGGTGGGCACCTGTGGTCCCAGCTACTTGGGAGGCTGAGGCAGGAGACTTGCTTGAGCCCAGGAGTTGGAAGTTGCTGTGAGCTGTGATGCCACAGCACCCTACCCAGGGCAACAGCTTGAGGCTCTGTCTCAAAAAAAAAAAAAAAAAATCACCTATTTTACTGCAGTGCAAGGCAGTAGGAAAATCCATGTGGATTTCATGCCTTTTTGCCCTTGAGCTAATCACAAGGTTCTGGAAATTTCCTTTTTGGAAGGACTCACGTCTCACTTCTTGGCAGGAGTACCGCACCTTCCCTCTTTAGGAGGTTTGGGGCGTTTCAGAATGTGGGCCCTCTGCCTCCCCCACTTCTCTGTGATGGTTTTTGAACCTTAATCAGAGGAAGAGATGGCCAATGAAGCAGTAGCAGTGTAGGAACTCAGACGTGATGTTGCTACCATCGTCGCATGATCCCGCCTCTCTTCCCAAAGCTCTATTTTAGTGCCTCCTGCTCATGAATCAAATGTTTTCTGCTTCTGAACCACACCATGCACCTGCCTGAAGCACTGCTTAGATTTCCTCTCTGGGGTATAGTTTGTGTGAAGCCCACTGAGTTGAAAGGGCTCCAGCATTTGCTCTTCCTGACACCTGGGAGGCAGAGCTGCAGCAGACCGTTTTGTATTCTAGCCTCTAAATGTGAGAAAGTCAGACGGAGACAGAGAGTTCAAGGCCTGGCCACATTAAGCTTTGGTATCACAGCGCTGCACACTTCGACTATCATTTGTGAGGCAGAACCACTAGCTTTAGAAACATTTTACATTGAAGACATAAGAACAGCCAAATCCTCGAAGTCCTCAATTTTATTCATTCACCAGACCAAAATCGTAAACCCTGTCACAAAAAAAATCGCTTGTTCTGAGGCACTGTCCAAATGAAAGGGCAGTTTTCTTATGTTTACAAGGAGACTGAACATGAATTCATTCTGCTGCTAGAATACCAATGTGAGGGAAAGGGCCTGGGGTGGTATGTATAGTTCATTGTTTTGTGAAAAGGCTACAGGGATGATAACACCAGTGGGAATTTGACTTTGATATGATAAAACATTTATCCTGAAATCCAAAATGTAGAAACTCAAATAACAAGATTTTTCTCCGAGCCTCATAAAATGGTAATTGAGGGAGAAATATCCTGACCTGCTAGAAAGAGACCAGGCTTTAGATTGGCATGGAGTGGGAAAGCGGAGATCGATACAGATCCAGCTACCTTCTAGCTGCAGGAACCTGGGGAATTATCTTGCCCTCTCTGAGCTTAAGTCTCCTTATAAACAACATGTGTTTAATTTGTCTGGCTTTCAGGATGATAACGAAATGTGTCAAATATATTCTATGGGTGCTGAATTATAACCTTAAGAACCATAAATTTCTTAATGATAGACCTGATGAAAATCAAACACAATGTTTTCTCCTAATGGTATAGTATTTGGTGTCCTGAATACATTAAAAAAAAAAAAATCCAAGTCTGCTGAAAGCTTGATGGACTAAATGTACTCTTGCTTAATTCACTTATTTACTTAATGTAAACTTAATTGCTCACCAGGCTTTCAGCACCTAGCTAAGAACAATTGAGAAGATGATCCATCCTCCCCGTCCATTCATTAATTAAAGTATTTGGGAAATGTAGGACAAGATTTTCAGATAAATTTAAAAAAACAACTTAAAGGTTCTCTATTAGTAAAAACATTAATTATGAATATAGCTTATAGGAATTTATTTATGAGTTAATGTCAATACTTTAAAGATAGCATATTAAGACAAAAAGCTGCTGAAACATTCTCTGAGCAGAAAGGAAATTTAAGCAGTTTTTCTATAATGATTAAATGAAAATAGGACTCTACCCCCAGTGGGCGGAGCCTTGGGCTCAGATTCAGGCAATTAAGCACTTACAGACTGAAGAGGAAAATTTGGAAACTCATTATTTTTCATTAGCAAAGCCAAAGGAATATTTTATAATATATTGGGGAGGCTGCCACAGCCTTGCAACCAGAAAGCTTTAATGGTCTGCCTTAAACTGTGTGAAGTCACAGGACTTTCCCAGTCTTTCCATGGTAAACATATCAGAGCCCCAGCTCCGGTTGCAATTTCTCATTAATAAAAGGCCACTTGCTGGGGTGGTGCCTGTGGCTCAAAGGAGTAGGGTGCCGGCCCCCATATGCCAGAGGTGGGGTGTTCAAACCCAGTCCCCGCCAAAAACTGCAAAACAAAAACAAAAACAAATAAAAACAAAAGGCCATTTTCTGTGAGAGTCTTTTGAACTATGCATTCTTTTTTTTTTTCCTTTTATTAAGTCATATACTCAGAGATCATGAAAACATTTATGCATTTGTGGGGTGCAACATGTTGATTTTTTTATACAATTTGGAATGGTTACATCAAACTAATTAATTCTTAACTGCTGAATCTGCCCTGAAATTAAGTCTCCGTAATTCATGCTTCCCATTGAGTCACTGTCCCAGGGGTCCTTTCTTCCAGATCAGCTAAAGTTTCCACAGTTATCCATTTCTCTCAAGAAAGTTTGGGTGCAAAGCAACAGATCTGCTAATATACGTTTGTGTGGAACCTTATTAATTGCCTAAGGGAGATCCATCAAAACCCCTTTAGAGTTGTAAATTTCCTGCTTACAAGAATCTCTTCCTCATTCCTGATTTTACATGCCAGCTCACCTGCCTCTTCCTTCTTGCTGCCAACACCAACGTCTTAGCTTTGACTCTATTTGGAGCTGGGGCAGACTGGAGCGGAATAAATCCAATTCTTGTCTCAGTTTTCCTAACACATTAAGTCTGTCACCCCCTTTTAGTGTGCGTTCAATCAGAATCCCCTACGTCTCCATTTCTAATTGTTTGGGCAATGTATCCTCTAGTGCCTTATACCCTTAGGTTATTAAAGGAATGGAAAATTTCTCTCCCCTGAGATCTGGGGCAGCATTGTAATGATGGACAATGAAATTTGTGAGGACAGCCCCGAGTCAAATAATTCATATGAGGTAAAAATAGAGGACTTCATAATGTTTCTTTATCTGACAGAGTAGATAAATCATTATTAATAAAGTTTACTTGTATGAATTATTCACAGGCCTAATGAAACATTAGAAACACAGATAGACATAATACTGTGGATTATACAACTAGCCTTGGAGCCAATTCAGGAAGCTTCATAGGAAATGTAAGCCCATGGGCTAGCTGAATAACCTCTACATGAACCTTCTTTTTTTCATTTATAAAATGGGGATAATAACATCTATTAAACCCTGTTTCAGTGTTGCTTTGGGAATCAAATGGAAATGCATTAAAAAGTGAATTGAAATGTGCAAAGCATAACCAAATAGCAATTCAATAATACTATTAGATCCTGAAATCTGTCACGTTAAAAGAGGACTGTGTATCATTAGAAAAAGCAGCTTTTCTTTAGGAAAATTAATTACTCTTCAGCCAGATAGGGTCTTAGACATTGTGGATGAGCAAGACAGATGCACTGAATTGAAATCCATGTCGGTGGTAAATAAATGTGAGACTCATTTAATAGTTGTGTGAGCATAAGAGAGTCGTTTAGCTTCACGTCTCAGAGTTTTCCCCCACACACCCTTAAAATTAAGATAACCTGAATATGTTACTTTATAAAGTTGTGAGAATTAAGTGAATGGTGTGGTCTGAATGTTTGTGTAGCCCCCAAGTTCATACTAAAACCTAATGCCTGCCTGTGGTCATAATATGAAAAGGTGGGGCTTTGCAAAGGTGATTAGGGCATGGAGGTAGAGCCCTCATGAATGAGATTAGCACCCTATGAAAGACATCTCAAGTAGCTTGTTCAACTTTTCTGCCATGTAAAGATACGTAGAAGGCACAACCTAAATGGAGCATACCTTCACTAAACACTATAACCACTGGGGCCTTGATCTTAGACTTTGTAGCTCCCAGAACTATGAGCAATATATTCCTATTGTCTATAAATTATCTACTCTGTGATATTTTGTTATAACAACCTGAACATAACCAAGGCAGGGAAATAACACATGCTTGACACAGTGGCTGGCATATAGTGCTAAAATAATGATTTTAAATATATATGGCGATTTGGCCATGGGGAATGGAAGATATACTTTCCCTTAAAATACTACACTGAAAGGAAAACATAATGTACACAGCTATGGTTTAATTAAAAAATAATAATAATCTCTGAAACCTGGTTCTCATTGGTTTAAGACATGATTAAAACTATTAGCTCCATAATTACTGAGATTTAGTCTATTCCTTTCACTTCTCTGACCAATAAATTCACTTAACTGATAATTATTTACTGAATGCATTGACTATTTTTGTGTTGATTTCAAGCATTAAAAGTAAAAAAAAAAAAATGATAAAATTTAGTCCCTAATCTTGAGTAACAAGTATAGAACCTAAGTGAGGCATTTATATTTTAAGTGATTTTGTTCTTAATTTCAGTTTTCTATATTGAGAAATAATTGCATACTACAGTGCACTGAGTAGTGTCTCCCCTTCATACAAATGCATGGCCACTCAAACCTTAGAATGGGACCTTATTTGGAAATAGAGTATTTTTAGATTAAGTGTATATCTCAAGAAAAAATTATCCTGGATTTAGAATGGGTTCTAAATCCAATACCTGGTGTCTTTATAATAGAAAAGAGAAGGAGATTTGATACACGGACACACAGGAAAGACACAGGATGTGGCGGTAGAGAGAAGAGTCATGCTGCTGCAAGCTAAGGAATATTCTGAGCCGCCACATGCTGAAAGAGGCAAAGGCATATTCTCCTGTTCTTTCGGAGAAAGTATGAACCTGTCAACACTTTTAATTTTGAACTTCTGGTCTCTGGAACTGTGAGAAAATGAATTGTTGATCTAAGCCATTAACTTAAATGGGAGATAAGTGGGGATAAGTTATGACAATCCTAGGGGGAAAAAAAAGAAAAAAATACTAATAGATATTTCAGTACTGGGAAAGGACTTACTGCTATAACAAATACCTACAAATATGTAACTGACTTTGGGATTGGGACATGAATGGAGACGGGAAGCATTTGCATGTACTTGGTAGAAAAAGCCCAGATTGAGTTGAAAAGAAACTTAGCATCAATAAGAAAAGGAAAACACTTTTGGTAAGGGCTCAGATGGAAATGAAGATTGTAGTAAGAAAAACTTCTGTTGTCTTAGAGAAAAAATAAAATGATGGTGGAAATGTTAAGGTTACAGGTTCTCCTGGTGAGATGCCAGATAGAAATAAGAAACATGTCATTGGAAAAGTGATCCTGGTTATAAAGGAAGGGAAAACTTGACTTAATAACCTTCTACAGCTGGCTGGAAAACAGAACTTGGAAGTAATGAACTGAGATACTTAGCTGAGGAGATTGCCAAGCAAAGTGGTTTGATTCCTTCTTACTGTTTAGAGTAAAATGTGAAAGGGAAGAGATAAATTGAGGAAAGAACTGTTAAAGAAAGAGGAACCATCATCTCAAGAATTGTGAGATTCTTGGTCTAGCTATATTTCAAAAGATGTTAAAATTAGGAAATTTACTGTGGAGACAGCATACTCGAGAGAGAATGCCAAGAATGTGGCTGTCTCGGTCCATTTTGTGCTGCTGTATGTGTAACAGAATGCCACTGACCTCGTAATTTGTAAAGAAGGCATTCATTTGGCTCATGGTTCTGGAGGCTGAGAAATTCAAGAACATGATGCTAGAGCCTGGCCCAGGGCATCTCATGAGGGAGGGTGAAAGGTGGAAACTCGTGTGCAAGACGGAAATGAGAAAGAAGCTGAAATAGTCCTTTTATCAATATTTCACCTGCACAAATACAACCTCCCCCCCATCCCGAGATAATAGCACTAATCCATTAATGGTTGTTGAACCCTCATGACCTAATCATCTCTTAAAGATCCCACTTCTTAATACTATTAACAATGGCAATTAAGTTTCTAAAACACAAACTCTTGGGGGACACATTCAAACAATAGCAAGGACTTTTTTTTTTTTTT
>NW_003852417.1:13466185-13469947 GCF_000181295.1 Otolemur garnettii
TTTTTTTTTTTTTTTTTTTTGCAGTTTTTGGACGAGGCTGGGTTTGAACTCGCCACCTCCAGCATATGGGGCTCGCACCCTACTCCTTTGAGCCACAGGCACCGCCCAGCAAGGACTTTTTGCATAAAGAATAGGTGTGTGATTCATGGATCCAATCTACCATTTTAGCAGATGTCAGGAATACAGATAGGATAATCCAGAAAAGATCTGTAGAGCCACTGTGTTTACTTGGGTATATTCTCTTGATAATAGGAGGACAACAAAATATTAGGGATATTATATCAGAATATCAGAGAAAAATATTATTCCTGGTATGACAGAAAGATAGGATAACAAGGTAAGGTGGTCAGATTTTCAAAATTCTATAGGCTGATAGAGCTACTCTGTTGCAACACCTTCAAATAAAATGAGAAATGATTCTAAAGACAGACCCTTGAGCCCAGCAGGTGGGGCTGCCATCACCAAAGGCACAGAAGAAGGAGTGGCAAGCCATGTGGGATTCTTTTCAAGCCCTAAAACCTAATGGGCTTTGCCCTCCTGGGTTTCATGCTTGCCTAGGACCAGTGACTGTTCTTTACTTCCAATAACCCCCTTTTGAAATGAAAATGTCTATTCTATGCCTGTCCAAACATAGTAGTTTGGAAGCAAAAAACTTTTTTTTTTTCTAATTTTGAGAGCCACAAATAGAAAGGAATTTTGTCCCAAGGTGGATCATGCAAAAGGTACCACCTGTACCTGATTTAGACGACTTGGACAATTAGATTTGGAATGCAGTGAGTTGAGGAAATTTATATCAGATTTAGGAAATAGAGTTGATGCTGGAAGGAGTCAAGACTTCCTAAGAGATTGAGACAGGGTAAGTCTAAGTTGCATATGGGAAAGTCATTACGTTTGGGAAACCAGATGGCAGCATGTGGTACGATGAATAGAGTCTCCCCAAAATTCATGTTCATTGAGAACTTTGGGAATGAATTGTGAAAATATTTTTATAGACTTCTATTTCAACTCAAATAAACTTTCTTTTATTGAGAAAATGGTGTGACATAGAGATTAATGCGGACAAACAAGTACCCCATACCATTTGTTGAAAATACTATTCATTCTCCATTGAATTGTCTTGCATCCTTGTCAGAAATCGATTGTAGATATATGAGCTCATTTCTGGGCTCTCAATGCTATTATGTTGATCTATCTGTTTACTTACAACAGTATTACAATACTTTGGTTACTACAGCTCTCTAAGGTACATGAATTTACACACACATGCACACACATATGTCCCACTTTTGTTCTTTCTTAAATTTATTACAATTCTGTGTTCCTCAAATCTTAATATAAATATTTGGAACAGCCTACTCATTTTTGCAATAAAAGGCATTGTAGATTTTGATAGGGGTTATACTGAATCTACAGATTTATTTGAGGAGCATGGCTCTATTAATAATATTAAATCGTCTCATTCATGATGATGGGCTTCTTGCCTTTCTATTTATTTATTCTTTAATTTCCTCCAATGACATTTTATATCTTTCAGTGCACCAGCTTTACACTTTATAAAAAATTTATTTCTAATATAACTTTATTTATTTTACTATTATTGGTTTTACTGCTCTAAGAGATACTGTTGTCTCAAATTCATTTTCAGAATGTTCTTTGCTAACATATAGAAGTAAAATAGATTTTTGTATCGTACAACTTTGGTGACTTGTTTTCTATATCTAATCCTTTTTTCTGGTTTCCTTTGGATTATTGAAATACAAAATCACAGTATCTGCAAACAGAGATAGTTCCGGCTCTTTCTTCCAAATCTGGGCATCTTCATTTTCTTTTTTCCTGATTTTAGTAGGAAGCGCGCAGTCTTTCACCATTAACTATGATGTGAGCTATGAGTTTTGGTGCATGTGCTTTATTAGCTTGAGAAAATTTCCTCTTATTCCTAGTATTTTTTTCTTTTTTAGTGTTTTTATCATGAAATTGTGATAATTTTTTTTCAAATTTTTCCTGCCACTATTAAAATGGTCAATATTTTTCTCCTTTAATTAGCCAAAAGAGATATATTTCATTGATTATTTTTTTGTGTTAAATAATACTTGCTTTCTTGGGGCAAGTTTCACTTGGCTATGGCACAAGTCACTTTTCTATGTTACTGAATTCAGTTTCCTATTATTTGCTTGAGAATTGTGTGCCCATATTCATAAGTGATTTGCTCTGTAGTTTTCTTTCCTGGTGATGTCTTTGTCTAGTTTTGTGTAATACTGACTATATATATGTACAATAAATTAGCATGTGCCCCATAATCTTTCATGTTTGGAAATAATTTGTGAAGGATTAGTATAGTTTTTCAAATACTGGATAGAATTCACAAGTGAAGTCATCTGGTTCCAGGCTTCTTTTCATGGACTGTATTTGGTTAATTCAACCTCATTATGAATAGACCTAGTAAGACTTTCTACTGCTTTTTGGGTGAGTTGAATCATTTGTATCTTTCTAGGAATTTGTACATTTTATATGAGTAATGTAATTTGTTTTCATATGATTGCTTTTATCTTTATTTCTGTGAATTCAGCAGCGTTGTTCATTTTCTAAAATTCTTAATTTAAAAAATTTGTGTATTTATTTATTTTAAAAACCAGTTTAACTAAGAGTTTGTCTATTTTGTTGATCTAAGTTGAATTGGTTTTCTGTAAGTTTTATTGGTTTTCTCTGTTCATTTTCTCTTACCTATTTATTTCCACTCATATTTTTTTTAACTTCTTCTTGCTCTTCCATTTCTAGTCTCTTAAAATTGAAGTTAGATTATAGATTTGAGCTCCTTTTTTCTTTGCAATACATTTTCCTCTAAGCACTTTAGCTGTATCCCACATTTTGATGTTTTAATTTTATTAAACTCAAAGTACTTTCTAATTTTACTTGTGATATATTCTTTGATTCATTCATTATTTAGAAATGGTCTGTGTAATTTCCACTTAATGTGAATTGCTAAAATTTTCCTGTTATTAGTTGATGATTTCATTTCATTGTGTTGGAGAACATACTTCACATCATTTGAATCCTTTGACATTCATCAAGACTTATTAAATATAGTACTCATATAGTCTACCTTGGAAAATATACTTTCAGTGCTTAAGAACACTGTGCATTCTCCTCAGCTATTATTAGGACTAGTCTGTTGATAGTTTTCAAGTCTTCTATTTCTTTTAGTGATCTTGTCTTCTTGTTCCATTCATTATTTATGCTAGATTAGTGAATCCCCATTTATTATTGAATTGCCTAGTTTTCTTCTTTACATATCTGTCAGGTTTTGCTCCATGTTATGTCCCCTTGATGGACTGACATTTCTGTCTTAATTAAATATTTTTCTTTATTTGTATTAACAATTTTTGTCTTCTATATTTACTTCATCTCTATTTCACTTAAAATTTGTATAATTTATAATTTCCTATCCTTTTACTCTTAACCTCCTTATGTCTTTAAATCTAAAGTATTTAATTGAATTATATGTTGTTAATATCCATTTCACATCTTTGACTTCTGAAGAGTTCAATTTTTTTGAGGTTTAATAAAATTAATGATAAAGTATGATGTATTATTTTTGCTACTTTCTGATATGTATACTATATGTCTAATTTGTTCCCTTATTTTCTTCTACTTCTTTTTCAGGTATTCTCTACTATGCCATTTTAATCTACTTTCTTTATCTTATTATTTTTTCTTAAAAATTTTCTGCAGATTAAAATTAGCATTTTAGATTATAACAATCAA
>NW_003852417.1:13470351-13470908 GCF_000181295.1 Otolemur garnettii
CCTATAGTGTATCACCCCAATAATGTTCACTGTACCCATTCGGTAGGTTTTTGTCCTTCCCCACCTCACATGCAGTTTGGCTTCTGGAGTTTTACTTCCCTCTGTGTACAGTTGTGCTCATTGGTCAGTTCCAATTTAATAGTAAAGACATATGGCATTTGTTTTTCCATTCATGAGACAGATACTTCACTTAAATAGGTTTGCTGCAAATCAGAGTCTTCAGAAGGCTGGGATGTTAAACAATTGCTGAACCAGCTGCTCACAATGAGCAAGATTTGAGTTGGAGCAATTACAGACACTGATACTCCCTTTCAGTTAGGTTTCTAGGGAACTGCTGGACAGGCTGTTTAATCACCATTGTCTGAGGAAGGGATTTTCACAGTTTGAAAACCTGTTCTGCTCCCTTCTGGGGCTGTGTGTCTACAGGTTTTCATGGCTACACTGACTGAGATTATTAACTTACAGTAACTACAGAAACAAGTGAGGGTAGAGAGAACAGAGAGCATGTTAACATGCCACAAAGCTTGCTGTTCTTGCTGAGATTTGGCCATTTCTCT
>NW_003852417.1:13471033-13495824 GCF_000181295.1 Otolemur garnettii
CCACAGGCACTGCCCCAAACATTTCTCTTGAATAAGCATTTCTTGAATTGCTGTGTGGCTTATTAGCTAAATTACAAAGTACTATAAAAATTAATTTTTATTCCTTTGCCATTGCTCTCACTGCTTTTATGAATGAGTTTTTGAAGGTCCTTATTCCATTCCATTACTCCTAATGTCACAAGAAGCATTGCTTGTATATGTAAAGCCAATGTGTGTTTGTTAAGATTTCTTATTTGAAATCAACATAAATTCATCCTGACTTAAGAAATAAGGCCAATTTTTAAGAAGGCTTTGGAGGATTTTAGCAAGTGAAAAGGATAGCTGGTAGGGCCAAGAGCTGTGGCTCACTCCTGTAATCCCAGAACACTAGGAGGTCAAGGAAGGCATATCACCTGTGCTCACACATTTGAGATCAGCCTGCTGTAGAGGGAGACCCCCATCTATAAAAACACCTGGGTATTGTGGTGGGCACCTGTGGTCATAGCTACTTGGGAGGTTAAGGCAAGAGAATAGCTTGAGCCCAAGAGTTTGAGGTTGCTGTGAGCTATGACGCCACCGCACTCTACCAGGGGGTGACAAAGGGAGAATCTGTCTGAAAAAAAAAAAGAAAAGATAGCTGAAGGGCCAATTATGAGAAGACACAAATACTGATGGTTATACATTATGTCCAGAAAAGAAGTTTAGGATAAATGCTAGTTAGGAGGGAATTGGCCTAGGGGAATTTGTATGCAAGCTGCATTTTCAAAATATTGAAAGAAAAAATTATGCATCACCTAAATAAATGAAAAGTAAAGCTGATGAAAATCTAAGAGGGTCTAAACTCCATGCCATCCTCAGAGGAACATCTGTGTTTTCATGCAACAGGGTCTAATTGACAATTTTACCAACATTCTGTGTCTAGATATATTAGATCCAACAACTGTGATCTTTTTTATTCTCAACATACCATTCAAAGTCTTAAAGTAAAACATCCAATTGATCCACCATGGAAACAAGTCAGAACATGAGGAAATAATTATTTATGAAATAATAATTTAAGGTTCTGGTAACAAAGAAAACAGAATGAGTGCTAGTTAAAAAAAAAATAGTGTATATATATATATCCACTATGCTATAATGACAAATGTGGATTTGTGAGGATTTCAATTTCTAGATAAACATAATATCTACATTCAGAAGTTTTCACAATTGTCAAAGTTTACTTTTGCTCTTCTTCTATTCATAATCCACACAGAAGCTAAATCAATCTTTAAATTGCAAATCTAATCACATTACTCACACATTTAAAAATTTCATAACTTCTAATTTATTTATCTTTTTTAGGAGAAAGTTAAACATGATCGAATCTCTCTCTTCTTTATCAGCCTTTCCTTGTAAAACTCTCCGCCCTCCCAATGACGTGGCTCTGTGTTTAATTTCCTATTGGGCCCCTCTGATTCTGACATCAAGCTTTCACACCTGCTATTTTCTCTTTTTAGCATGTTCATCCATGCTCTCTTTTTGGAGTCATCTTCTCTTTCTCTTCTTAGTTTTAATATAACCCTAGATATTACTTCATTAATGGAATATTTGATTAATCATATGCATTTGTTTTCTCTTAGAAGCCCGTAATTTTCCTTCTCATATTACACCTGTAATTTCATGGCAAGACAGCCACTCTGTTCTGTTTATCTCTGTAAGTGTAGCTTTTCTGTGGCATGAAGGGCACATAGAGACCCAGTATTAGCTAAATGATTACACAAATGAATGGATCCACTTGGTTTCTATCCAAACCTAGACACATGTGCCTTTTCTCAGAATTTTCAATATTGATGGCATTAGATATTTAAATATATTGGCAAAGGTTTGTTTAATGTGAAACAAATTGAGATAGTATTAGCTAAAAAGCATAATTTCTTATTTTTACCTGATATTTTATGATTACTTAGAATAAAACTAACATTGACAGAATTGAATTTAACAGCACAAAGAAATTCTTTTACTTGAAAGAGCCATCACTTCTGCATATTATGCTTCCAATGATGGTGTAATTGTCTAATGGTAATTCCTATTTTTGTTAATACCAAAGCAAATTTGCAATACAAAAAGAATAGCCTTATTAATTCATTTCTCATATTAAATTTCAGTGTAAAATTAGACACCCTTCCAGCTCAGGCTAAGGGTAGGCATCCACCATGATTATGTTACTCTTTACAATTTCCTCCTCGATTATTCATTTGTAGATACCCACAAGTAAGTAGAAATTATTAAGCATTTGAGAACAGAGAAAATAGTTTGAAAAGAGACTGTCCACAATGAAGCAATAAGCAATTACCCCTAAAGAAAATAGATAAATTAGAAAATTGAAGAAAACTTTAAAAGTATATTTTTAAATAAGACCAAACAATTTTAAACAAACCACCCCCTAAAACCTACATAGTCATTCATGCTTTTTACAACCCCAAGGATACAAAGAACATTAAAAAACTTTCAAAATAAAGACAGTGTATTTAATCTAGACTACCAGACTTCTTTTCAGAAATGCTGGATCTACAGAATAATTCTACAAAATTTTGATGAGAAATGTTTCCAAGGATTTCAAAATCTAGTCAAATATTCAATAGGCACATGATATTAGGAACACATGTGAAAAGAGTCTGTCTATATGAATGAAAGAAACATTAGTAGCTGAATGTGGTCCACAAACAAGAGACTATCAATTATTGACATTCATAGATTGTTCTTTAAGCAGTAACTTTTAATAACATTAGGTTACCTTTTTTTCATTGTAGTTAGTTCTGTAGTTAATTGTACTTGAAATTTTAAATTGATATTAGCATTGAATATATGGTATTAGAATCAAACTATAGTTTGATTATAGTGATAGACACTATCCAAAACCTCTTATAGATATAGGAGAGAATGTAATCATATAAGCCTTGATTTAAAATAATAAAATGCCTAAGAAAATTGGGCAAATAGTATTAGTAAACTGGGCAAATAGCAATTAGTATTAAAATTGTGTTAGGCCAGGCACTGTACTTCTGTGATCCAAGCACTCTGGGAGGCCAAGGCAGGTAGATTGCTTGAGCTCACAAGTTCAAGACCAGCCTGAGCAAGAGTAAGACTCCATCACTAAAAAATAGCTGGATGTTATGCCAGGCAATTGTACTTCCAGCTACTTGGGAGACTGAGGCAAGAGGGTTGCTTGAGCACAAGAGTATAAGGTTGCTGTGAGCTATGACGCCACAGCATTCTACCAGGGGGCAAGAAAGTGAGACTCTGTCTCAAAAAAAAAGTATTCTAATATCTGCATCATTCATAAGGAAAGACCAACATATTCTGTCTAACATAGATATGTGGAAAATAATTATTCAAAATTATTTTTATGAATGATGTCAACCAAAACACAAATAAAATGCCCATTCGCACACAAGTACTAGAAATTGGGTAGTAAAATTAGGGGGAAGGCCAAATGTTTGATCATGTCATATAATACATCTCTAATTTTTGTCACTTCAGAAATTCTAACTATTGGTGATATATCATGGATAGATTTGAGTTTGCTGTTTAATGAAAAAAAGATAAATATATAAAAACAATACAAAAAGCTGCCAGCACTATTTGTCTTGAGACAGGGATGAGGTAGAAGGAAAAGGCTTTCAATATATATATTTTTTATTTTTCTTTGCTGAGTGGATTATATTGTTGCTTGAGCATATGTATTAGTTCTATAACTAATATACTACAAGTTTAATGAGGTGATTTTTAAAATTATGTGTCTCGGCCTAATTTCTTAGTTTGTTTACCATTATTGGATATGAATGAGTCAGGACTAGATATAATAAATAAATCTACCCTTAAGGAATAAAGGCTCAACACTAGAGACTATTCAAAATGCTGCCAATACCAGGAGCTTGCCCATCAGCATCCTGAGTACCAGAGAGGGTGAGCTAACAAGCTCTCACATTATGCTAATATTATAGTGTTGGTGGTCCCTAACTAGACACATTTTCAACTAACTCTTCATGGAGAATGTTGGATACCAAATCGTAAATGCCTTCTTCCATTTCTAGCTTTCTTGTATATAAGCCTAAGTCTACTAATCTCAAGAAAACATAAGCAACCATCGAATCATAAGTAGAGGCTTTTTATATTTATCTTCCCCAGCCCCTCCATCACCCCCCTTTAGATTCCCTGAATACACTGCATTCACATTGCCCCTTGCTACATCACTTTCTATAGCAACAGGAAAGCTGTAGTAGAGAAGCCAACAGAACAAAAGCACAACCCATGTAACAGATGAAAAGCATTTAGCCTCGGGGAAGAAATGGTCCATCTCAGGTACTGCACAGGGGAAAAAAGAATAGAGGATAGAATGATGTTGATCAAGACATTTCTGTTTCTCAGCGTTCCAAAAGTATCAAACATTCCCCTTTAAACAGTAGACCTCAACCTGGGTCTACTAATATGGGTCTAATATCAATTACCTCACCATGGCATTTGTATATGCAATACTCATCCTTTAATACTATCAAGAAGTAATTCAAGTATTTTTTGAGAATATAGGTTTTTGTGTCCTCAGTGCCTCAGGACAGTGTGTATTGGGTATGTTTAAACATGTTTCAAACTCCAAAGGGAGTTCTCAGACAGAACCTGTTGCAGGGCCTCTGACTCCCAAAAGGACTACTTCATAGAGCACACCTTCTTATTAGTTGGGTAAGTGTTGAGCTATTAACCACCAGAAACCCAGGTAGTCCCAATGGAGAGTCCATATTATACAACCTGTTTTACAGAGGATAATGAACAAGCAGAAGTAAAAGTACATGTCATCATACGTCTGCCACTGAATTTGTTATTCATTCTGCCTCCTAAGACTATTTCCATTCCACCACCAGAGAGGTTATAATTCTTGGGTATACCATGCTTAATTGCAAATTTTAAATACAGTTAAATATATCACATTTTTATATTTTATAGTGGGACTTGCATAAAAAGAAAGGTTGTGTAGACTTCAAGGAATGGCTACATTAGGCAAGTGTCCAATATTGGAACCAAGTTTATTAAGCTTTGCTCACTTATGCTGGGTAAGTGGCTTAAAGCCAAATACAAAAATATTGCTAGGTCTTGTAAATGGCGTTATCAATCTGATTTTTCTTTTTCTAAGTCAGGACTAAATTAAATCCCTTTCCACATTTCATTTCCCCATCACTCCTGCTTCATCAAATGCCCAGGACTTAAAATAGCTTAAAGCCCCCCCTCCTTGCTGTAGGTAAATCAAACCATCTAGCTCATATAGACACTAGAATATCAATTCTATTCATTATGCAACAATAAATGGTCTAGAGACCGGATGCCACATCTTTGTTTTTAAAATAAATTGACAAGATAAGACACAGAAAATAAAGAGTTTTGACAAAACTTACATGGAACACAAACGATTGGCCCAGAGGGCTAAGGATGTTTCTATATCAGCTTGGCCTAAAAGGGAGACATTGGGCTGAGGAATATATTAATGTCTATAGTCCTGTGCTCCACAGCATATAGCAGGCTGGCTTTTGGTCCACCTCTCCTACTCTGGATGACAACCCCTTCCAAACCCAGTTTAGAATCCAGGGATGTTGGTGTTTAGAATTATCACATTAGGATTTAGAATATTCTGGTCTCAGGCCATGTTCCACAGTTCCCATAGACATCTTCCAAAGCCACCAGAGTCTAGAGTAATGGCCATTGTCCCTGCCCTTTGCCTTGATATTACTCAATACGTCTTCTGGGAATTTTAAAATTCTGTGGTAATCAAGAGCCTTCCCTGCTTTTATTTGAAAATACTATTCTAGGAATAGTGGCACAAGCACTGTGCTTTGGGAACAACGCTGAACCTTACCAGCCTAAGGTAGAGAACACCATTCATTCTAAGGAGAACCCCCAACTCATTACCCCAAACCAAGTGTACCCTACTTCTCCAACTGCACCCAAACCTGAGAATTTGTACCATGCCTGGCTTACGAGATAAATGCAAACTCCACTCTTTACTAGGGCACCGATAATTGAGTTGATGCCCAAGTAACCTCAAATCATTTTATCTTAGAATGTTCTTCTGAACTGGTAAGAACTTGACCTCTAGACATTCTGGAAAATTTATATGAAAGTAAACCACAACCAAGTTTGATATCATGCATACCTAAGATACTCAGTTTCCTTCTGTTTTCTCTCAAATGACCCACACTGAGAAAATTGCTTAACATGTGCAAGGTAAGCCCCATTTTATAAGCCACTAATGGAGAAGCTGCAGTAACTAATTAGCTCCAACCAGTACAAGTCAAATTGTTATTAACAAAATCTGAAAGTTAAATAGAGGTTCATTACTCCCCCAGTCATTGGCTCCCCCTCCCTGGGGAGTGTTTAACTTGTAGCAATGGTTTTGGCTTTGCTTGATTAAATATCATTATGAGAAAGGAATAAGTGCTGTGCCTAAGTCTGAAGGAACACAGAGGTGTGCCAAGCCATCCATTAAGCTGTGCAGAGAAGGAGGTGGTTAGAAATTGGCATGCAGACACTTCTCTTCCAATTCAATCAGAAGTGTGGTGAGAAATACCGTGCCAATGCTTTTTGTTTTTCCTGCTAGCTTCGTTTTAAACCTCATTGAGAAATGGCCCATCTGCATCTTTCTATTCAAGAAAAACTTTATCAGATAGGTTTGTGTTACTTCCCACTTTTCTAAGGATCTTTCAAGGGCACGTTGGGTTTACAGTGTGGGACAGTTGGCAATATGTAACACATAAAAGGAAATGAGACAGTGAGTATGGTCAGCTTCCCAAAGACACAAAGGTGGAGGCAGGCATGGAGGTTAATAAGTAAGGATGAGCCCTGGAAGCAGGAGCGATCATGAAGACATCAGCCCAGCTCCTGCCGTTATCCCCCCTCCTGCTTATACATCTCTCTATTTGTCACATCCAGCAGTAGGTGGTGGGTATTAATGGACAGAGCCTCCACGTGGCTCCGCCGTCATGTCTATCCACTCTCCATCTGGCATCAGGAGGAGGTGTTGGTACATATATAAAATGTTGTATAGAGTTGAAGTTTCCTTGATCTCTGTCAATTGGCTGAAACAGGATTTTTAAACCCTGGTTTACTATATTCCTTCATTAAATTACATATTCAACTCTTTATATTAAGGGAAGTATACAATTCGCTGGAAAAACTTCTCACAGCTTTTAGAGTTGATGTCAAGAGAACTGACTTTTCATCCTGGTTCTCTCTTCCAATACCTTGAGTAAGTTACATATGACGGCCATGACTGTCCCATCTGCAATCCTAACTATGAATATTCCTAACTATGGCGTAAACAAAGGTAAGCAGGTGTCTCTTCTGTAGGCCTTTTCAGAATTGTAAATTATAGGTTAAAATAAGATTTTAAATACAATATTCATAGAGATTATTCAAAAAAGGAATAAAACATATAGTTTTCCAAAGTTTATTTTTCAACCACAGCCTGTTCTTCATCATCTGTAGAATTTCTATGGGACAGTTTAGGAAATGTTTGGCTAACCCAGGGTTCCTTATTCTTGGCACTATTGACATTTTGGACCTGAGAATTATGTTGTGGGCAAAGTTATGTGCACTGCAGAACGTAAAACAGCAACCTCAGCTCCCACCCGCAAGCTGCCAGTAGCGTACCTCCCACCCCAAGCATAAGAACACAGAATGGCTCCAGACATTTCCACATGCGCTCTGGGTACAAAATCACTACTGATAGAGAACTACTGGACAAAATAATCTTTAGGTTCTTTTCTGGCAAATGTGCCATGGTTTTCTATTCAGAAATAGTTGTTCTACAGACTAAATTAATACCACAGATTCTGAAATTAAACTTTCGTGCTTCAAGTGTTAGGTACTTCTAAGTACCAGTATTATAGAATTTAATACTTAGAAACTTCAGTTTCTACATCTGTAAAATAGCAATAATAATAATAATAATAATAGCAGCACCTACCTCATATAGTATTTCCAGGCTTAAATAAAATAATGTTCGACAAGCATTTAGTACAATGCCTACTACACTGTAGAGCTGTGAGCTGTTAGGAGCTAGGCCACAGAGTTCTATCTGTCCCCAGAATTCCTCCATTCCCCCTATTCTCCCAGTCTACTCTCTATTACTTGGAAAAATTATTGTCCATGAAACTTAGGAACAGGACCACCCAGCAGGAGGCGAGCAGAGGCAGGCAATCTAGGAAAGCGGCTTCATCTGTGTTTAGAGCCCTCCCCATCCTTCATGTCATTGCCTAGGTCTCGCCTCTTTCCCACCCACAATCCACCCCACTGTCTGTGGTCAAATTTTCTTCCATGAAACTGGTGCCTGGTGTCAAAAAAGATTGGAGACCACTACAGTAGAGAACTCGACAAATGTCAGTTGTTATTTTTATTCTCTGTGGAATTCAATATCTATCAGTATGTATTAATCTTAATTTACTTAGTTGCTTCAGTACTTCTAAAAGTCATTTTCATTTTCGGAAGTGGTTAACATCTTCAATCACTCTCTTTTTCCTATTAATTCTCTCTTTTATTTCCTTATAGTATTTCCATCCACGTGTTCGTCAACAACTTCAGTTTTGAATCTAATATGTTGCCCTTCTGTGCTAAGCTCCTTAATGATGGGGCCTTTGATTGACTTGGAAGAATGGACAACACCTGTTGGTCTAAAGCGATTGATCCTAGAACTCATAAAGAAGCTGTGTGTTCAGTGCAGGTAAACAAAGCTTTCTATGTTTTTTCAAGCAAATGGGGATTAATATAGAAATCACTGAAAAGGCTAGAATGCTGGAGTCAGGGACCAGCTACCAATTTACGTTTCAAGGTGACATCTCCATGACACAGATTCTCGGTGGTGGGAAGTATCTGCTTTTAGTAGCACTGTTACTGTCACTACTGTCTCAGACCCATAACAGGCAAAGGAACACACTACAGACATGCTTGTCTCCCTAGAGCTTGCTTGTCAGCCAGCATAGACATAGAGAGATGGGTCTGTTGTCTTAATCACATGTGAGCAGATTTAATTGGCAGAAATTAATTCGTATACAGAACACTAGATGCAAAGAAATCAAGAAAATATATATTTTACTTTTCTAGAATTTCTGGAAAGAAGGAAAGTGAAACAGAGGGCAGTCCAAACATCCAGCTATTCTACACACATATACAGCTTTCAAGACGTGCATTTATGATCTCCCCAACAGTGCTGATAGTAAGGGTACCTGGTCATCTCTAACATAATGCAAAAATCCCCTTCAAAAACGAAACCCATTTGTTCCCTCCCTTAACAAAGAGATCCAAGTTCTCATCAATCACTCTAGTTGTTACGTTGTTCATTCCTCATCTAGTCAAAATCTCACTCTGAGATACTAAATCCTAAAGACTTAGTCATGAAGTTCAAAATCAATATCCATGCCTTATATAAAATGAGAGAGAGAGAGAAGAAAGTTAATGTGTAAATTATTACATAACAAAAAAGGAAAAAGATGCATAACTACCGGCCATAGTCAGTATTTATAATTGCCATCTTTCAAGATGAATTTCACGCTTCCTGTAGCCTCAGACAGAACATTATGCTGCGAAGGGTGCTGTAATTCTAAGATAAGTGAAAATGTCCTTCCTGAAGTGTATGTGCCCTCGTGTTGAGTTTCTGAAGTCTTCTAAGACACTACCCAGGCTTATTTGTCTAGACTTATTCTCCTGGCTCTTATTGGGTAGCAGCAAACCTAGATTCTCTTAACAATCAGAATTTTTCATTCTAGTTAGTTCAATAACTGCCTTTCTAATTACTGTTCTACATGAACTGGTTCTAATGAGGCACCACAGCTACCATCTTTCTCTTTACTGGCATAGAATTCACCTGTGCAGAGTCCTTGACTTTCTTGATGTTTAATCTAAGTATAACCTGTTTCTCTTTGTCACAGCTGTGTAAGTTCACAGGATCAGATTCTTGAGAGCTCAAGAGGATGAGGATAAAGCTGGGTTTGAAGAAGCAGCATGTTCAAGACCCTCAGAATAATTTTCTGTACCCTACTGTCCCTGGTCTCAGCCAAGAGTATTTTAGCAGTATTGATGCTGGAGGGCTTCTGAGCTATTACTGGCAAAACTATATCTCAAATTCGTGATTTTATCCACAAACATCTTCAAACAATATTTTACACTCCCATGTGGAATTTTTCAGACACAGTTGTGCTTTTCTTTATTATTTTCCTGTTCACTTTTTTTTCTGTAAACATTCACTTTAATATTTATACCTTATATGATCTTGCTATTATTAGAATCATTGTAACTATTTTAATTGTCATTTAAAAATAGCCAGGTATTGGATAAATATTATAAATACAGTTCTTCATTTTATCATTTCAGTAATCCTGAAGATAATTATTAGTTTAAGTATCGCATACAGTGTTGCACAGGAATGATAATAGAACTTAGAACTCAGAACTCAAGAGCTTTTAGACAACAAGAAGAGTAGGAATTGTAAAACCTTTAAGATAGTCTCAAATCTGTCATAGATTTGATACAAAGCTCCTAATATTCAATAATAATATATATTTTCTTACCTTCACATGGGTCACTGGAAAATGAGGTTTCCCTTTTCTTATAATTCTCTCTTTTCTTTCTTGTCAGGAAGTGAAAACCTAAAAATACAGCAATGACCCCAAATTGGGAGAGTTTAAATCACATTTCCTTGAACATATGAAAAGATTTTCCTTTGATTTTTATCTTAGTTTATCAGCAATTAACAGAATTTTTAAATTTTTTAAATCTTACATTTTCCCTCTATCCAAAATTTTACCAGAAGAGTTCTCTACATGGAGCTGTCTATGTGTACCCAAGCAATGAAGCAATGATTGATTTCTGATTCACCTCTGATAAGGCTACTTTTGATCAATTATTCAACATCCTCGGAGTGCTCAGGGCTCTTGTATCATATGTCCTGATACCACTGTGTGACTTGGCCAATCAATTCCTCTTGAGGCCTTTGTCGCGTTCCTTGTTTGATAAATAGTTCAATATTTCTACAGCTCATGTTCATAACAGATTTCGCTCTGTGGACAGTCTGGCTTTCTGTGCTTCATGAACAATTTGCATATCGTTAAAGAAATGTCCCCCTAGCCATCACTGATCAGTTGGAAAAGGGATATATCAAATAACTATAGCTATCCTAGAGGAAAAACAGGTGTAAATCAGCTAAAATGTTTGTTTGGAAGCCGATAGTTTATCACTGAAGTGATAATCCCTTTATACCTTTACTCTGCACTGAGATGCATAAAACAATTCCAGATGACAAGGGACAAAGTGGTGTGCCTCTAACACTGGAATCTTCAATCTCTAAGAGATTGTGATTTAGATATTATTTTGTATTTGGTATTGTGCCTTGGATATATTTTGCATTTGAGATTAATGTTGAGAAACCCCCAAATTTAGGACTATGGTATCCATAAAATTACAATTCTAGTCATGTGGCAAAATCCTTATTACACAATAGAGGTTGTCCTACTTAAAAACAAAATCAAAGATGACTCTATTAAATTTGACAGTTTATCATGAGGGTTGCTCTTATTGAAAAGATCTCCTTTTCATAATTTCTACCTGCCATAGATCTATTTTAGGTGTTTTTAAGAAAGCTCACTGCAGATTTGTTTTGATTTTGAAATAACTGTCAAGCTAAATAATTGTTTATATAGTGTTTGTTTTTTCCATTCATCCCTTCATTTGTTCATTCATTCAAAAAATTGATTGAATGCTCACTCTAATTAATAAAGATACACACCATGAGACACCTGCATGTTGACTCTGAATCGTATTCTAAAGCAAGATTAATCCTGATGTCAGCAGGCTAGTTCTTTCCTGCTCCAATCCATTTTTCACACAGTAGCTGGAGTGAATGTTTTGTTAAATACAGACATGGATCAAGTCTTTTTCATCTTGTTATGCTTTTCCCTGTCAATTTCCTTTCTTTATGCTGTCTCATACATCACAGGTCTCTTTGCCCTGCCTTAGTGCCTTTGTGCCTGCTATTGCCTCATTCATGATATCCATCCCATTGATGTTTTACAGGCCTGGCCCCATCTTCTGGATAGGCCCATTCAGACCATCAAATCTAAGAAGAGCACTCTATGATATTATGTATTAAAACTCCATGAGTAAATCCTTATAGTGCTTAACATATTGAGTAATTATCTCCTCCCTCTTTCACATCTATCCACCCATCCATCCATCCACCCATCCATCCACCCATCTACTCATCCACCCATCCATCTATCTATCATGTATCCATGCATCCATCCATCCATCCAAGACACTGGTTTAGTTGCCCCTTCTCCCCTCTCCCTTCTTTTCCAATAGCCTTTCTTCTATCAACCCCCCCCAAAAAAAAAGAAAAAATGAAGGAAAGTCAACAAATAAATATTATTATTTTCATAAGCAAAGCTGTTCAGTTCTCTGCAGCAAGCGCCGCAAACTTTGTTCAAAGCTTCCTTTGTAATCCCCAAAGATCTCATTTAAACTTTGATAGTACAGTCTGTGGCTTCATAGAATGCACTTCTCTTCCCAGTTTTTACCTACAGGAGGAAAAATTTCACACTTGCAGTTTTAATAGCAAGGTTGACATAGTTCTATTACAGGATAAGCCCTATAGTTCTATCATTTTTAGTCATTGGGTAGGTGATCTTTATTGGAGTTAAGGAATTTTTAAATTACTTCCTGGTAGAAAAAGGAGCATTATGGTTTTTCTTACAAGTATGATAGTATTACATAAAATCAGTTAAAAAAAAAAAAACACGTAATGTCTTAACTGACTAAATCTGACCACAACATGCTTTAGGTTAGGATATCACATTATTTAATCATCATAACCACTCCTCTAAAAATTGAAGCGAGATTGTTAATCTTATTCTTGGGTGGAATGGAGAGACTTAAGGCTTCTCTAAGCCATAAATTCACAGCAAATATGAAAGGTCCCTATGGTGGGGGCTACACAGATAGAAAGGATGGAGGCAAAGAAGATGAGCTGGAGCGGCTGCTCTGTCTAGCACAGCTCCTGTCACATGTCTCCTCACCCTTCTCCTTACTGGAGATTATTGGTGGTAACTATTTAATAATTATTTATCTCCATGTCTCTAAAGCCCTACTATGTAGAACTTAACCTTCAACATTACCATCAACTCTCCTTGCCAGAAGCGACGGGTAAATGTACTGATGACTGATTCCCAATCCACTTAGAAAGAGGAATGTTTTCACATTGTCAGTGCTCCCTACAAGTGAGGATGTGAAAATTGTCCAAGTGCCTTGAACATAGGAAGTGGGAGAGTAGGGTTTCACATGTAGGAAGTATTCAGCATCTCTGGTAGAGTCTACTTTTACCCTTCTTCCACCTTCCCCATGAGCATGAATTCTTGTGGTTCTACAGCTTCACCAAGCAACCAGCAACTGTGGCCAGCTTCAGCTGGTGGCTGCCTCTCCCTAAAGTGTTAAGAAGCCATCCACATAACATGGTCACATTTCTATAACTATATCTCTGACCATGATGCTTCTCTACACTCTCATGGCCATAAAGAACTCTCATGTTTTTGACTAATCAGAAATCATCTAACTGATAAAAAGTTAAAGTGGTTCCAGAATGAGTAGTCAGGGAGAATCTTTGTTGCAAATTATCTTAAATGTCACCAACCAATGGAGCATCACAGACCTCTGAACAGTGGCCTTTGTTAACAAGGCTGCCCTAAGCATGTCCATGTCTCCCTATATAGACCAACTTGTTTCTAATCAGGAAGTATTGATCTTCCCTGCAGATCTGTTTGTTAAACTGACATCTACAACAAACATCAGACACCACAAGTAATATCCACCATTTTGCTGTATTGTTGAATGTCAAATTCAAGGAATGCCATTTTCAGCAATAAATGAAAGAACCCACAATAACTGTTGGCAAAATGATAAAAGAATTCTCCCTCGTAATCACTCTTTGTTTCCTTAAAAGCATTTATACCATCTTCTTCTGATCCCTTTATTTTACTAATTGCAAATCGTGCTCAAGCTAACATTGTTACCTGTTCATGTAAAGCACAGAACTGACCCATTAAAAGAAACTTTTATTGGTGCATGTGGAATCATGGTGTTTATCTTGATCATCTGAAAACATCTGCCTTAGAAAAGCTTCAAGTTCTAGAGAAATACCATAAGGTCTGTCTGTCACTTACAGCTCTCTAATCATCTCTCAACTTCTATAATTTAAATGAAAACAGTGGGAAATATTTCATTTTTTATATACTTTTGAGCTAAGTCTATGAAACAGATGATGACTTCTTTCTCCGGTCCTCTGCAATGCAGCACCTGTGACATTTTTTCACTTGGATAATATAAGGTCACAGAATAAGGTGACTTGCATGTTGTTATTGAGCATATAGACCCTTACAGGAAGATTCCTAAGAGAAAATAATAAAATATATATATATATATAAATTATGTTTTCTCTTTAAAATGAGATAATAATCTATCTTATAGATGAAAATTATAAAGATATAAGAATTAATATTGCTAAAATGGGCAGATTCCTTGCATTGAAGTTCTCTCATATTCCCTCCTGGCTAGTGCTCAAATACATGGTAGGTCTTTGAGCAACTTCACTCCTCAGGATCTTAGCACAACAGCCCAGTTGTGTAAAGTGCTTCTTAATCATTACCTTCTCCTCCTATAATCTTTCATTTTTATCCAAGCCAAATGTATTTTGGGGATTATATCTCAATATATTGTCGTACTCACTGTTGATGCTTTCAAGTAGTAATTAGAAAGGGATAAACTCATCATACTTTAAATTTTCCCCACATTTTCTCTTACTCTTAATTAAACATTCTACTCAAATTTTGATTTACATGTTCATTTTAGTTACTCTAAACTAGAAATCTCCAATTAAACTATTTTTCATAAAAATTAGTTTAAGTAACTAATCATCTGTAGTAATGTTTATAACATAGTAAGTCATAAATCAAGTTTTTGTCAGTATAAGAGTTAGTATAAATTGTTGATAAACAGTTTCTAAGAAATGAAATCTCTTAGCAGAGTACCAAGCTTGGAATCTTCCAGAGAGAGATTCAGCAACATTCTTCTAATTTGAAGTTCTCTGTTATTGCTAGGATAGTTGTGGTCTAATTCTTTGCTCTGATTCTATGAAGAGAACATGAAGCAAAAACACAAAACAAGCCTTTTAAAGGCTGCTCTGGGAAGAAAGAAGATGAAAACACTTTAGGACTTCTTGAGTTGGTAGCTGTTGAATCACTAATTTTAGGAAGAAAATACTTAGCACAATAACTTCTTCCCTTGCAGTTAAAGCATAAACTCACCATTGGGGAAAATGATGCTAAAATTCAATAAAATGCACACTTGATAATGACCCTCATCTTCCAAAGAGAGGATATAAGATATTACGTTGAAAGTCACTACAGAGAAACTAAGGCCTGCTGTAACTCCTTGCCTGTACCCCTCATAGGTTAACTCCTACATTGGCCCCCAAGAGTGTGGGGGTTGGTGTGGGAACATGGAATCACTGGTGAAAGACACCCAAAGGAACAGATTAGTCACATGTAGGCTGTGGCTTGGAATGGTGCTGGCACAGTTCTCAGCACTCCCTGCTCAAGTTCAGAGTCTCAGATTTATAATAATTTAAGAAATAGACTTTTCAAAATAAATAAGTTGCAAATACTTGCTTTCTTTCCAGAAGTTTATGTTACCTTCAAATACTGGTCTTTTTGTTTCCCATTTTCTTGCCATATCACATTCATGATGGCTATGAGGCAAGGCCCTCTTAAGTAAGCTGGTAAATGAAAGCGTATTGTAAAGACTATTGTGTTTTTCTTTTTTATGAGTAATGAGAATAATGCACAAGGAGCTGAGGGGCTTGATAAAAAGTGTGTAGTTCAGAAGTTCTTGTAGTAACATAAGCAAGTTGTCGTAACACCCTGGACCCAGACAGTTGGAAAAGTAACAGAATAAGAGACAACAACCTCTTAGTTATTCTGGATTTTAAACATTGTGATAGTAGGACACAGCAACATCAAAAAACGAAACCCCAAGTTCTATAACCTGTGAGAAAAAATTGCAATATTTTTAATAGAAGTTCAAATCTGTCACAGATTTTTAAATTAAATAAGAATTGAAAGAAAGGAAATTCTACGTTTAGTTTAAACACAGTTCTAAGACAGTAGCTTCTAAAGAAATTGGCAGATACTCTACCTGTCCACTATTTCCTACTACTTAATCCTGGTATGTTTAAAATTTTCTATAATGAGATTTCTATGTTACTTTTCCAGCTAATAAGGAAACTTTGTGCTGTCTTATTGATGTAATGAGTAATAATAGAATAGCTTTTGCACTTGCAAAGCACTTACATTTCTTATTTCAACTGATAGTTCAGTGACTTATTAATTACAACTGACTAACTATAGTCTAGCCCAGCAGAGGCCAACCCCCAAGAAGATGTCACATACACCCACAGATAGCCTACAGACACAAATAATCCATGGAAACCAGCAGACCCTTGGCCACCTTCTGTGCAACTCAGCTACTTCAGTTGAGGGCCCTTGAATAAAAAAATGGTTTTAAACAAGATGAACACCAAATCCATTCATTTGGTTCTACTCTCCTACAGCAAATACTGGCCATCTCATTAATAATTAAAAACAACAGCTGCTAATGCCTTGGAACAAGAAGGCTAATTTACATATCCTGAGCTCTGGCAAGGGTTTTCTAGCACGTTCTGCCAAACCCGTGGAGGATTATGTTTTCTCCAAGGCAGGTAAAGGGCAGAAAGGCATCTATAGCTCAAACAGGAATATTAATAAAGTTGTAAAGGAGCATATAATTAAACCATATCAATTATTTATCTAATTATGAGGTTATTATTCATCTAAAATTACTCAGCAAGAAACAGCAGAGTCTATGGGGCACTAACACACAAAGTGTTGTCCAAAATCATCAGGCCTGAAAAACTCCATCTGACAATGCTTCTTCAACACTAATTAGCTATAAGATCTGAAGGAGGAGTGGGAAAATGGGGATATCGTAAAGTATTCTATGGAAAAGAAGCTCTGTCTTTGAAGGTTGGAGGTAAGAGAAAACACAATTTTTTTTTTTTACTACATGCTTCTTTATTACTGAGGTCATTTCATTTCAGAAAACTATCTCTTTATTCCATGGGCCCCATTGGCTCCCCAGGTCTGGAGCTGCTCTGTGGAGCATTTGTTTTAATTCAACAATTTAACACCAAGGCAGGATTCTCCATTTACTTCAGGACATAGGAGTAGTCTTAACATCCATATACAGGTAGTGAAGTTAGTGAAGTTTTAATTCACTGAGTAGATAGAATACAATACGTGGCAAAAAGTATGTCACATCTCTGATGAGGTGAGAATCTTGAGATGGGATGGTAAGCCTGAATTACCCAGCCAGGCATAATGTAGACCGGAGGGTCTAAAGAGGGAGGGAGTCAGAAGGAGAGGGAGTCAGAAAAGTGGCTTGACAAAACAGAAGCCGAGGTCAGTGAGAGAGAGCAGAGATTTGAAGACGCTGTAATACTGTCTTTGAAGATTGAGGAAGGATCTACAAGCCACGGAAAATGCGTAGTCTCTAGAAACTGAAACAGACAAGGCACCAGATGTTCACCCACAGCCTCCAGGAGAAATGCATTCCTGCAGACCAATTTTGAGCTTTTGACTTACAGAACTCGAAGATAATATACTCATGTTCTTTTAGGCCTCCATGTTTAGGATAATGGCTACAGCACCTACAGGAAACAAATACACTTACCACTTCCCCTCCGAATAAATTCACTGAGAGCTTAACATTTCACATTTCTATTCCAAGGCCCTAGGGATGATGAGCTAATTAGATAGCAACAACAGTGTTAATATTTCCTATTCACACTTAAAAGAAAGTCTTTTGTTCAAACAAATTAACAAATAAAAAGAGTTTTGAAGCTACCCTCAGGAAATCCTGAAGATGAAATTTAAATGTATCAGAGACAACTGAGCTTTCCAGCTGGCCTCTCACATTCACAGGAATACATATGAAAGCACTGAACAAAACAAAACTATTGATATGGAAGGGTTCCAGACATAGGAATGATGAGAAATTCCTATAAGACATGGAACAGTTTATGACAGATAGAAGTTTATGATAAACATTGTAGAACATAAAATATCTGAATAAACAAATGTATCTGGGGAGGGAGTAGAGCCCCCAAAGTAACCTAATTATACAGCCTACATCAAAATGGCAGAGGATGGAGGCAAATAAGAGATCTGGAGATTATCCCTTGAGTCTTGAGTCCTAGGTTCCCATGAAGGAGGACTTAGCCTCGGCTTACCCTTGGCCCCAACAACAGCCTATGTGAAGTAGACACATCATGGGAGTTGCTTAATGAGATACTTAAAGAAGTTAAAAAGCTGAGTTATTTCCACTTGTGAAAGCAAGAAAAATCTATCTCCAATTCCTCCAGAACCTTCTCTTTAAAGGAAATACAAATGACATTAGTCATTTTGTTCTAAGTGAAAATTCAGTATCCTTCTTGACATTTCTGAAGATACCTGGTGGAGGGGGTAAACACTGTTTCCTGGGTTACCCCTTACGCTACAGGCCTTCTGAAAGGCCACAGCAGTTCCATTTATAGTCATTCATTCCTAATATAACACTAATAAAACCCCACTGTTTTAATATACTCTCTTTGAAGACTTGAGTTTAGCTCAAGAGTTCCAAAGCACAGGAAGGAACAGTGAATAATTTAAAATTATATGTTAGGCATAATTATGTTGAATTTCCTAGGCTGCTCAGAAAAAGACATTTGCTCACTGGCCAACCTTCTTCCACTCCAGTGTGACATCATGGGCTACTTCTTCCTCCAAAGCCATTACCCACCCACTCCCTTGATCTTTGCTTCCTTTGATCCTCCAGGAAGTGACTCTAATCCCTGTTCCTGTATTATAGAGGGCTACTCACCTTCTTGTTATAGTTTCCCCCACCAAGAGTGATTGGACCACCTAGAATAATGTCTATGAAGGTGTTTTTCCAAACAAAAGAGCAATGTGCCCCCTGCAAAACCCAACTTTTTCTTAGGGAACAGGTGCAAACTGCAGGCAGCTTCTGAAATAGCGACTTAAATCTCCCTGGTGCACAAGGGAACAATCTCTTCAGCCCAGCAGTGATTCACTGGGTCAGGCAGCCACCAGCTGTAATTTATTTCTTCCTCTCAATGAGGGCCTGGAACTCATATTAATAAAAAGAAAGCTACTGTTAGTTTAAACACCTGCCCCTTCCTTTGGGCTTAAAAGATTTGGTAGGAACTCGCACAACTTATGACAGAACCAGTGGTAAACCCCAATATTGGCCAGACAGTCTCCTCTGAGAAAAATTTCAACACACATGAAAACATTCCATACTTCAAAAGAAGGCAACCAATGTGAAGAGAGAATTTAAACACCACCTTCTGCAACGAATTAAGATAAAATACAAACAAGTTTTCTATCAAAGAGAGTTTAGAAATTATTTAACTCCTATTTGCAAAAACATTTGAGAAGATACTATATTTATGAAGCTAAGGGAATTACTCATGGAAACGGAGCAACAACTTGAATATATCTCAGTGCCAGGGAATGCCAGAAAACAGTGGGACTTCTATAAGTTGCTGAGTTGGGGGGAGGAATGTTTGGACCACATTATTACCTATTTAGCCAAATTTTCCTTTGGACTTAATGACAACCCCCACCCCAAATTGTTGAGGATGAAAAAAATTTTAAGTATAATATTTACATTTACTTAAAAAAATTAACAGTGCTACACTTGTACTAGACTATTTGTTGCAGCTCGATTTACAATCGCTAAAGTGTGGAAACAGACTAAATGCCCCTTAATCCAGGAATGGATTGGCAAGCTGTGGTATATGTATACCATGGAATACTATTCAGCCATTAAAAAATGGAGATTTTGCAGCATTTGTATTAACCTGGATGGAGGTGGAACACATTATTCTTAGTGAAGCATCACAGGAATGGAGAAGCATGAATCCTACGTATTCAAATTTGATATAAGACTATTAATGACATGGTGGGGAATGGGGAAAGGGAAGAGCAGACAGAGAGAGAAGGAGGGAGGGGGTGAGGGAAAGGAGAAGAAAAAAAAAAGAAAAGAAAAAAGTGACTAATTCTCACATAAATTGGATTTAATTTTGACCAAAGTACATTACTTGAACAATAATTTTTAATTCAACTTGTTAATATGTTGTTTAGGATATTGCATCCTCATTTATAAGTATGAAGTATGAGTACAAATATGCTTGTAATTTCCCTTTATAAAAATATATTTTTTCCAATTTTAATATCAGGAGTATGCAGATGAAGTAGAATGATTTCGAAGTATTTCTTCTTTTTCTATTGTCTATAAGATTTGGTATGATCTTTTTTTTGAAATTATCTTTTATTTTTATTTATAAATATTAGTTGTCTACTTTTTGAACTTTGGGAAAAAATAATAAGAAGAAGTTAACTGAGAGTTAACTCAGAGTCGAAGCATTGTATGATAAATATACTCTTATCTGACAATGTGAATTTTTTTTGCATTATGATTGCTCAATATTTCGTTGCAGCAATCGTCTGATTTCTTTTCTGAATGTATTTATCTTTGTTCATTCTTTATGAGGTTTTTGTTTCTAGTCCTTATCCTAAACATTGTTATTGTTATTAAATTTTAAGCCTTTTTAATTTTGTGAAGGCAAAAAGTGGAAACCAAATAAACACATGTATATGTATAGAGGGAAAGGAAATTAACAGTGGAAAATCTTCAAATAAATGCAGAAAAAGAACAAAATAACAAAATAATGAAAATAGGACCTATAAAACATCTGATGATGAGCAAAAACAATCAGTATAATAGAGTAGACTAACTCAGTGGTTCTCAATCATGGCTTCACATTTCAATTACCTGGAAGACTTAAAAACATAAATAAATATATGCATATATAAAATTTTAAAAAATAAAAATATTTCATAGGCCACATTCCCAGAGGAGTAAATGAGGGGCTTTTAGGAAGGGTTTGCGCTTCACCCATAAACAAGATGCTCAGGTCCAACCTACAATACCCTTTTCTCTTATTCTAGTTCATAGTTACTTTCTTCCTGTTCCATATGTGATCAGAGCCAATAGATTAAGTAGAAAGAAGGAAGGATCTGGGGGCAGGTCTACTACTCAGAAAAAAGTGAGTCTAAGGGCTGATACCAAAAAATAAAGCCAATAAGGTAATATAAAACAGATCCCCAAATCACTAGAGTTTGGAACGTTTTAGAGAAGAAAAATCATCTTGCATACACCTCGATACTGTTCAAAGGCAGTGGTAAGAGCACCCCCTGCTTATTAATAAAGGCAAACATCACTGTCGTCGCTTCTGGTTAAATATACAGGACGTAAACTATGCTTGATACTTTCCCCTTTTGTAAGGACACATTGTCTGTAAGGTCTTTGAGAACAGGGAATGTTTTTTTCCTTCAGCCTCTGAACTATGTTCTTGGACTGTTACTTTACTTTCTCAGGAACTTCTGAATTGAGCTTTTTGGGCAAACACCTAGAACTTATATTCCATCTTCTTCTTTTTTATTTTGTGACAGAGCCTCAAGGTGTCCCCCTGGGTAGAGTGCTGTGGCATCACAGCAACCTCCAACTCCTGGGCTCAAGCGAGTCTCCTGCCTCCGCCTCCCAAGTAGCTGGGACCACAGGCACCCGCCACAACGCCTGGCTATTTTTTTGGTTGTAGCCATCATTGTTTGGTGGCCCAGGCTGGATTTGAACCCGCCACCTTAGGTGTATGTGGCTGGCGCCTTAGCCACTTGAGCCACAGGTGCCGAGCCTCCACCTTCTTCTTATTCCTCCTCAAAAAGATGTCCGTCCCTCCTCCCAGACTTTAGTATCAGCGAAGAATATCGGGTAGGTTCACACCCATTAAATGCCCATAGTATTATTTACCAGTTTCTATGGCAGTAATTTTGGTAACAAGAGGAAACTGAAATGTACTCAAGAACATTCCAAAATAGAAGTTGCATGTGGCTCGTGACTACCCCTCCCATCCAAGGTTGGTTTGGGGACCCAGCCCCCAAACTGACTCCTTTCATGTGAGTCTGTTTTGGGATATACCCCGGCTGCTCACTTGTTCACCTGACCTGAAGCCATTCCCTCCCTGAAGAGTGCCTTCTTGTTCACACTCTAACAAGGCAAATGCCTCCTTCTAGAGAAACCCCAGTTGCTTATCTATATTGCTTATTCATTCAGCTCTTTCCCCCCCCCACACAAGAAAGTCTATGGACTAGAAAATTGTTTGTGCATTTTAAAAAACCTAAGTCATTCCTTCTATTATAGAATAAAGCCACGATATGAATAGGAATGGAGAGAATGGTAGAGAACAAGCTACAACATACACAGCACCCAGGCCCTGTCAAGTCCCTGTGATATTTCCTCATTGGTGTCAGGGACAGATACTTTTTCTCTCTTCCTGATCACCCAAATAGTAACTGTTGAGTCAAACACAGACATTTCCGAAGGCAAACCATGCATTTTTGGAGACAGTCAAATTAAAATTCACGTTGAAGAAGGTAAACGTTCGGCGGCCGCAGCCCACTGGAGAGGCAGCTCTTCACGCACATGTCGGTCTGGGGCGAGCAGGGCCGCTCACCTTTGCCTCACGCTGCCTACATGTGGCACTTCTGTGCCTATCAACAACTGAGATGGGACCTGTTACAAAGGCACCTTCATTCCCTTCACTGCTCTTTCCCCGTATTAAATACCCACTAAAACCTCTAAAATGCAAGGATGTTACTATTTCTCCCCATGTAGCTTTTAAAATAATTTAAAAGGCCATGTCTTTCTGAAAGATTCTCCTAGTGCCAGAGTGTTGGCTTCCAAGGTACATTTGATTTAATCTGAGAGAGCAAAGATGTCTGAGTGTTCAGATTCTCTGGCTAGAAAGGTGAGTATGTGCATATTGCCCATCCCAGGAGGTCTTCGCAGTTACAAAGGGAAGGTGAGCGGGGAGGGAGAATGTTCAGATTGGGGACAGGCTGAAGGTCATGAGATTCCTAAGAACTGACTGTGTGCTCTCCAGAAGACGTGATGTACCTTTTACCAGCTAAGAGTGACAGCTAACCCCAACCTCAAAAGCAGTGGTTACTAAGTAATGGCTCTGTAAACACCATTAACTAATGAACTATAGTAGAACCTGCCTGGGGGAGCAACAGTTAGCTAGAGAGAGAGAGAGAAGTGGAAGCCGACCAATTCCATCATCTGTGCATCAAAGCTTCAATTACCTTATGCCAGGAAGGCGCCAGCTAAGTCTTCTTCTCATTGAATTCCTCCCAGAGAGAATTCCAATAGTAAGAAAAGAGAGAACAGTATCTTTCAATTCAACATTCTATTAAATTAGATTTGCTTAATATTATATGTTAAAGGGTTAGTTGCACTTTAACTTTACTGGAAAGCTCTTGCTTCTAACCCTAATTATTATAGAATTCTGTTTTCATTAACCCTTTAGCAATACCTCATTAAATTAACTTGACACTCATGTATTTTATCATTTTGAGTAAAAGAAATGGAAAACAATCGTAAGAATCTTATTGCCCAAAATACAAGGTCCAGAATTGAAGGGGCGCATCACGGGGAACCCATTGGAAAGGAGGGTTGGGGATTTGGCAGAGAAACCATTCAGCTACAGCCTGAAGATAAAGAGATAGAGAGGAAAAATCAAAAGCTAACTGGTAGGGGAGAGGTATGCAAATAGGGCTGGGAGCTGGAGACAGCCCGATTAATTTTCAGGGAACCTTGTATACAATATCATGAACAAAGAACATTCACATTACAGATTCTGTAGAGATTCACGGAGGAATATGAAAGAAAAAAGAAAAAACAAAAACCCAAAGTACATCCCAATCCAGGGCTGTTAAAGGAGTGTGTGTGTGTATGTGTGTGTGTTGGGGGGGGGGGTAGTCCCATTTATACTCGCACATGTATTAAAGCTTGATGCTGTCTGGAGCACAGACAATACCTATCACTAGAAATCTGTTTACAGTTTCCTTTTCCTAACACAACATCTTTTTGCAAAGAGCAGGCCTCCTGCATTATTTATATTCTGAAGACTTGTATAATAAGGCACAGGTACATTTCCATTACATTGCATGCATTTCTATAAAGGTACTCAGTAGCAAAACTGATACGGAGACTAATGAATCTTGGGTGAGGAGGGTGGCTGGGTGACTAAGTTAGGCTGCATGCCACTTTTACATATCACTACATTATTTTTATTGCCCACTGTTATTTCCTAACATTTATTTTAAAGAATAAGCATCCATGCCCTTATTTAAGATTTTCCATCTTCTGAATGATTCTTAAGATTATTCAGCTGCAAGACACTTCACAGACTATCAGAAAAACAATTTATAGACCTGAATTCATTCCCTTAAGATTTCCCTAAGGTTTTTTCCTACAAAGCATTTGTTTGATGAAATGAAACGTGTGTGTGTGTGTGTGTGTGTGTGTGTGTGTGTGTCTGTCTGGGTGTCCATGTTAGATTTCAGATGCTATTTTTTGGTCATAAATGCCATATATGTTGTTTCTATATCTCAGATCCACCTGCCTAATCTAGAAGCGTTAAGAGAGATTTCTGACCTCCAAAGTTACAACCCTTTGGAGAATTGAGTTAATTTTACCTAAACTCTTTGAGGACACTGCGATATTATCATGGAAAGCTTAGTGGTCAA
>NW_003852417.1:13496084-13503785 GCF_000181295.1 Otolemur garnettii
CGCAAAATTATAATAAGAATGATAGCAAATAATAATGAAAACTTTCTGCACGTGTGTTAGCTTATTAAATTCTTATAACAAAAAGTGAGGTCTCTGGTGCCTGTGTTAATATCCCTGAAAGGCAGAATAGGAAACAGACTCTCAGGCATTCAAAATTACTAGGTGGTTAGTAGTAGCAGCAGCAGGCTAGATTAATAGGAAAAGTTTTATTTCTCCCATAATTTCCAACTGCCCCCAAAGCAATTGCAAATAAATATACATTCTAAATATACCAATGCATTTTCATACTAGCAGACCATCGAGATAAATCCCTTAACCATCAGCTGCTCGAGCCAACTGGACCAGTCCTGCCAAGGGCTCTCTACATGGAAATTCTAGAGTTACCAGAGGAAAGACTGGAGCCCAGGTTGCCTCATCCTAGTGTGGGTCTTTTCCATTGTAGTAGGTCAAGCCCAGGAAAACACAAATGGAATCAATTCCTGGCTAGAAGAGAATTCTCCAGAAATAAGTGGCTAAATGATATAGCCGCTGCAGTGTAGAGAGTTGAAGATACAACTGGTGTGCCAAGTCCTATGGTCTAGTAGCAACTATTCCTGTTTAGATGTAACACCTGCCCTGTGACCATGTTCAGTGTGCATACTTGATCTCATCATAAATTTATAAAATGCTCATTTCAGTCCTATTTGTGCAAGTTCAAGTGAATCTATTATTTTGGAGGATGGCAAGTTTTTCCTTCACATATATGAATAGCAACTTTCTTTTCCTCTCGTTAAACATATAAAGAGAAGGCTGGCTCCAAATAGATTATCTTACTCTTATCTTTTTGTTTTTAGCATCTTAGGATCTAATATCATGACAGAAGCAAATAAATCAGTTTATAAAGTGTTACTTTGTACAGCAAACAATAAATAGGTCTGTAAGATTTGCACACTTCTTATGTGCCACAGCCAAGCACCAGTACCCTTGCCCAAAATCCATCAGACAGTCAAGGGCTATTTCTGAAAACCATCACGGTCTTCATGAAAGTGCTCCGCCATTTTCCCAGAAACTCATTTAACTCCAAACTCCCTTTACCATTTTGGATCTATTCACACCAAGATTCACAGGTATGCTGGAACCACAGAATTCCAATGCGGGAACCACAGAATTCCAATGCTGGAACCACAGAATTCCAATGCAGGTAAGAATATTCTGGTATCTGTTCACCCACAGAGGTGCAACTTTGACCAGCCCTTGTTGAGGGCTGGTGAAATTCATCTTGCTCAAGGGAATGCCTTTTTGTGAGTTAATACATGTATATGAATACTTGTGTTTTATCCAATTGTATATGCAATTATGATGACAGAGGTGACAGTGGGGAATTTAGTAGGAACGGTAGAAAACAACAAATCTTTCTTTCTGGTCTGAAAGAAGCAGATTCCAACTTCACATGAGACACAATTCACTTCTTTCAGGCAACTTTGCTTCTTCAGTTTTTTTTTTCTCTTTCTCTGATTCTTTCCTCTCCCATTTTTCTCTCTCTTTTTTCTTTCTGCTTTGTCTTATGTTTAACACATAGCTCTGTGTATTAGAGACACAACAGTGAATATCTTTGTAATATAAACAATTTTGTTACAACAATTCTAAGCAAGCACCTACATGTATATTAAGCACCTGTCATGTGTACTAAGCACCTACCACGTGTATTAAGCACACTGCTCTGACTACTTTACATCTAACATTCAAATTCTTATGAGGTGGTTTGCTGAATTTTCTATTGCCCGAATAACGGCATTTCCTCTTCCTTGGTCTGCCCTGTAATATAGAATAGAAAGCTGGGAATTACATTTCTCACAATCCTTGCTAGCAGGATTTTGGTCTAGATTTCACAAAGTAAAGAAAGTCCTTAACATGAAATTCAGAAAGGAGAAGGGAAGAAAATTATAATAGTTTCCCAGGCAGGAAAGTGTAAATTATTGGCTTATGTGGATGTAAAAACTTATCCAAGGCTGTGGTCTTTCCACTCAAGAAGATAGTTTAATGGCTTCATGGGAGGCACTATTAAGTTATAAGAGAGGAAGAGAAGGTAGAAAATAGACAGAACTTCATGTGAGGATTTTAGGTGCACGTGGCCCTAACTAGAAACAAATAGACAAAAAGCCTATTAAATATTTTACAAAGCAGAAAGATTGAGAAATCCTTGACATACAATAATCTGAGCATTTTTAAATTGTACAATTTGATAACTTTTGAAATATGTATGCATCCATCCATGAAATCATCACCACAATCAAGATAATGAATATCTACTACTTCCAAAAGTTAATTCAAGGCCAAGTGGCCTTGAATTCTAGCACTCAGGGTATCTAAGGAGGATGGATTGCTTGAGCTCAGAAGTTCAAGACCAGCCTGAGCAGGAGTGAGACTCCTGTCTCTACTAAAAATAGAAAATAGGAGTCCATCATGGTGGATGCCTGTAGTCCCAACTATGTGAGAGACAGGAGGATTGCTTGAATCCAAGAGTTTGTGGTTGCTGTGAGCTAGGCTGATACCATGGCACTCTACCCAAAGCAACAAAGTGAGACTCTGTCTCAAAAAAAAAAAAAAGGAAAGATAAAGAAAAAGAGCATGCAAAAGTTTATTCAAGCTTTTTAGTAACCCCTCCCTGCCCCCACATACCCATAGCCTCATCTTCAGGCAATTACTGATCTGGTTTCTATCACTGTATACTAATTTAAATTTTATAAAGATTTATAAAATTGGAACATATAGTATGTATTCTTTTTGTATGGTGTGTTTTACTCACCATAATTTATCAATTCTATGCATATAAATAGTTCATACCATTTTTGTGTTCCTTAGTATTCAGTTTATAGGTATACTACAATTACTTAAAATGTATCACTTAATATATTCATTGATTTGGCTGTTTCCAGTTTTGGTTTATAACAAATAAAGTTACTATGCACAAGCCTTTGTATCAACACACAAACAAGCACACATACATGTTATTTCTAGGATAAATACCTAGTAACAAAATGGCTAGAACATACTTTGTATGAGTCTTAGTTGGGCTGATATAACAAATATACTATAGACAACAAGATGTTTGGCTTCACAACAAACATCTATTTCTCACTGTTTTGAAATCTGGGAAGTCTAAGATCATGGTACCTGTCTAGATGGCTGTCTTCTTCTGTTTTTACTTGAGATTACTGTGAGGGTAGAGATAATAGGGTTACATTGTTTGCACTTGTCAGATGAAGTCCAAGGTGTAGCTCCCTCAGGAGCTGCACCACATACCCACACCTTGTGCCTGTTAGATGAGAGCCTGCCAGTTCTTCTCTCCCTTCCTTCTCCCTCCTCCCTCTGCCTTGAGTTTAACTGCATTTTTCTTTCCTGTGGGCATGAATTTGTTTGTCTACTGGTTTCCCATTAGTATTGAGTACTTTGGATACTTACTTTTCCATTCTTGTGATACTTTACGAAAAATGTTCTCCAACTCCGTCTAGGTTAATATAAAACATATAAAGTCTTCACAGTTTTCATGGCTGAATAGCATTTCATGGTATACATATATGATAGTTTAATAATTTATGGGCACTTGGATTAATTCCACATCTTGGGAACTATGAATTGAGACAAACATTCTAGTACAAATGTCCTTATGGTAGAATAGTTTTCTTTCTTCTTTGTAGATACCTAGTAATGAGATTCCAGGATCAAATGGAAGGTCACCTTTATTTAGTTCCTTGAGGATATTCTATACTTCTCTCCAAAGAGGCTGCATTTGCTTGCAATCCCACCAACAGTGTAAAGGTGTTCCCACACCTTCACCAACTTCTGTAGCTTTGGGACTTTGTAATGTCCGTTATTCTCACTGGGGTTAAGTGATGTCTCAAGGTGGCTCTGATCTGCAATTCTCTGATGACTAGGAATGATGAGCAGTGTTTTCATATGCTTGATGGCCTTGAAGAAGACTTCTCTGTCTTCTTCAGAGAAGGTATGAACAGCTTTCTTCTTATCGTATCCTTACATGGCAAAGAACAGAGAAACAGAGAGCAGGATCCCTTGGTATCTATTCTATCCAGACACTGATCCCATTACGAGAACTACACCCTCATGTTCTAATTAATTGCCAAGGGACTCACCTCCAAATACCATGAAGTTGGGTATTAGTCTTCAACATGTGAATCAGAAGGGAACACAAACATTCAGTCTAAACTCTTTTCCAAAGTATTTCACTACTTTGTATTTCTACCAGCAATGTACAAAAGTTCTAATTACTGCATATCCACCCTCAAATAAATGTGTGGTGTATCTCTTGGTGCTTCTAATTTATATTTCCCTAAAGACTGAGTAGGTGATTATATTGTTAGATTATATCGTTATATGTTTATTTTTCATCCATATGTCTTCTTTAGTGAAGTTTCTGCTTGAAATCATTTGGATTTTTTTTATTTAATTGTTTTCTCAGTATTCTGATTTTTTTTTAATGATGCCTATGTCAGACAAATGATTTGCAAGTATTATTTTTCCCACTGAAGGCTTTTTATTCTCCTGAGCATATCTTTCAAAGGGAAGAAGGTTTTTAGATTTTAAATTTGATTTTCAATTTCAATTGTTCCAGTTCTGTTCATTGAAAAGATTACTCCTTCTCCACTGAAATGCTTTTGTACCTTTGTTAAAGAAAATAAATAGCTTGTATGTGTTATTCTATTTCCATAGGCACTGTTTGGGTGACTTACTTATCTGTCTTGGTGTCAGTGCTGTACCATTTTGATCTAAGCCTCGGAGTTTTCACAGCTACTTCCTGTTGCTCAAATCCCTTCTACATGGGAAAGGTATAATAGTGACAGTAATAATAAAGAACAAAGGAGGATACCAAAAAAGGAGAGTAGAGAAGGGGAGGATGTCTTTAATAAAAATGAAAGAAGCAAAACATTCAGGAAGAAATGGACTTTACTGTATTCAAATTGAAAATAATTTCTGTGCATTGGAAGACATGGTGGAAGGCGTAAGCAGAGAGGAAGGAGATGGTGAGCTCTTTGAAGTAATTCTACTAAGAGGGAATTAACATCTAAAGTACAAAAATAAATCCTAAACATTCATAATAATATAAGAAATACTATATAAAAATGGACATGATAAGAATGCATAACGCAGTTTGCAATACCCAGTTGGCCATCATGCATAGAATGCTGTGCACAGCTTCTCCAGTAAACAGAACTGAAAAAAGGTGGGGAGAAAGCTGCATCTTCAGCTAAGAAGGGGAAGGGGACACCGTGCCTGAACGATGCTGTCATCAAGACCAAGAGGAAAAACAGATAAAAACCCCAAACACCTTTCTGAAGCCATTAAAGAATTTGTGGGCAGCCAGAACTCAGAGAACAGAATCTAACAGAAGAGGAAGCTTCAGAAGGTGAACAAACATTCTGTAGCTGGTTTTTTTTTTTTGTTTGTTTGTTTGTTTTTTTGTTTCCACCTTGGGGCCTTCTGTGAATTCTCACTGCCTGGCAAGAAGCTGAGAATCTGTGCAGAGGGCACAGAAAGAAGATTTGCTACTAAGAAACAGAGAAAACGGTGTGGAACTGGAACTTTCAAGGACTTAGTGAGGAAAACCAAGCCAAACAAATTAATGGAAACAAACACCTAGGTACTTGAGGAGCTAAAATCATGTTGAGAAAGTAGAATATCAATGAGTCCCGTAATTAGATAGCTGCCGTGGACGCTGCTCATTGCAAGAGACAAGGAAAAGCCTCTGAACAGCAAGGTGGAGTAGTTGGCAGTCTTTGGTGCCGAGAAAATTAGGTCTGAAGAGTTTAGGATTCAGAGCAGTGTTTTCAACCTTCTTAGCTCATGGCACACTTGGACCTATAGTTAAACTTGTGCAGCACACTTAAATTATGTTGGAAAAAAAAAGAATAGGCCTATTGTGCTTTAAACTTCTTTCAAAAATAATTCAATTAATGGCCTGTAAAAATGTTTACAACATGCTTAAGGTCCTCTCGTGGTACACCAGCGTGCCATAGCACGCTGGTTAAAGTCACTGCCCTGCAATTAGATGCCCCCATCAACACCACAGAATCTCAGCTGTGATTCATACAGGGATATGTCTTAGGAGAGGCAATGAATCAGAAGTAGAAAAGACTTACCTAAACTGGGAGTCAGCCTGAAGTACATTCACTCCCTAAGAATTTATGTGATAGGCTCTCAGCACATTTGCTTAACAGAAAAAGGATGAACTTTTGCTTGAGGAAGCTAGTGTCATCCAGAGCACATACGATGTTTTCATTATAATATCTGTCCCGCAACCGTATTACTGGGCATTCTGCAAGACCAAAACTGATGACCTAAAAGTAAGAGTAATGGTAAATCCAGATACTGGAGTTAACAGAGAGGAAAGTAGTAAAATAATCCCAGACACAAACATAAAAATGAAGCCTTCAAGGAAAAGCAAAGGAAAACTCTGTGAGTAAACAGAAATGAAAATCAGCCAAGTGAGAACGTATGGTAAGGACCTAACATGTAGAATTAAATGTGTGATTACGGCAAGGTAAAATCTGGGAGTGGATAAACGGAACTAACATGTTTGATGTGTTAGCCTTGTTAAGAAATCATTAAAGGTAATAATGTATATTAAAACATAATAAATCAAAAAATGCAGGTTTGATCTTTAGGGTAACCGTTAAAATAATAGTATAAGTGTATAACTAACCTAATTTATCAAAAGGAATAGCATAAGAATTATTTAATAATCATATGAGTAAGACATAAAAAGGCTGGAAAAGTGAAAAAATAGAATGAAATATCAACTTCGCACCAATCAAATTCGGAAAGTTGAAAATTCCAAACTTGATAAGGGTACAGAGAAATAGAAACCTTTACTCATTTCAAGAGAAATATGGTTAATACTTCAAGATATCATGTTGGATATAACAATAGAATTATGTAAATTAAAATACACGTGTACACAGAATACTAGATGTTCTTCTAGGATATAACCAAGTCTATATATGTTAAAAGTTAGAAAAGAAAGGAATTAGAATGGGAAGAAGGGATAACCTGTCATAAATTGCTGAGTTAGCTAACTCTCTGTATTTAAAGTCTCATTTTAAAAAATAAATAAAACTGCAATTAAATGTGATAAACATTATTTAAGAGCTGACCATTGTGACTTGCTTTACAAATTCTGGGACTAACTTATGCACATTATATTTAAATATGCATGCAGGTATGCATGTAAGTATATTTTCAGTTATTTATAAATTCAGCTATTTAATTATCTATTATGAGCCCCTTTTCAGTATATATATATTCCAAATTGCCACCACACCTTTACTGAAAACCAAGTGAAGGCAACTACCTTGCTCAATCTGTTATGAACATTGCTTGTTGATGACAATGCAGCCAACGCAATTCATGGGAAATCTGTACGGTAATTCTGGGAGGTTTTCTCTGTCCAGGGTGTTGTTGTCTTTTGATGTAACAAAATGAACTCACATATATAGTCTCTGACTTTCAAAGCTGCTATCCATGTTAATTACCAAGAATAAGGCCATCTAGTTTATACTATCTCAGGGATTCTAAGAATTAGGAACTTGCCATTATTTCCTTGACATTACACCATTCCTTAACACCAAACTGCAGTCATTACGTCGAGTGTGGGAAAACCAACCTGAGCCTTCTCATGACTTAAGGTAATTTTGTCTCATTGATCTT
>NW_003852417.1:13503829-13515852 GCF_000181295.1 Otolemur garnettii
AGACAGTCTCATTATGTCACTCTTGGTAGAGTGCTGTGGCTTCATAACTCACAGCAACCTCAAACCCTAGGGCTCAAGTGATTCTCTAGCCTCAGCTTCAGGCACCCACCACAATGCCCAGCTACTTTTTTTTTTTGCAGTGGTCATTGTTGTTTAGCTGGCCCAGGCCTGGTTCGAACCCTACAGCCTTAGTGTATGTGGCCGATGCTGTAACCACTGTGTTACAGGTGCTGAGCCTGACCTCATTTCTTATACCTTAGATTTGACCGAAGCCAGCCAGGTTCCCCTAATTCAGATCACCTTACCCTGAAAGTTAGAATCAGGAAGGCATTATCAGACTCTGTTCTTTCTGGAGTTTCTTACGGCACCTGTATAGTATTTTAATCCATTTCTCTCTTTAAACCAGACAGAAATAATCTCTGCATATTGGATATTTCAAATTAGAAAAGGTTCTTTTGGCTTTCTGTATCTAAGACAATGATTATTTACATGCCTTGGGGTGTTGTAACGAAATGTGCCCATCCACAGATGTTGAATAGAAAAATCTCTTCTAATTTGACTCTGCATTTTTAGATGCAGAAGTTTTCCTTCTGTTTACTTTCTCTAGGAAATTTGTTAATCTATTTTTCAAGAGATTATCTAAGAAGAGCGATTTTTTCAGTATTAGAGAGCCAGAGATTTCCTCAAATAAGTGATTTCATACTGTGGTCTTAAAAAATAAGAATGAGTCAGCTGTGGCTCAACCCTCACAAGTGGATGGAAAGGGCCAGTGACATTGAGTAAAACACCAGTGGTCATGTGTGATTGAAATTTAGGACAGGATTAAGTCTTTTAGGGACCCCTTTCCTCTTCCCAGACTGAGAGATAAAGTCCAGCGTCTGCTTCCGTCATCCAGAGATCATATCATTCTCTAGCTACAAACCGGCTTCTCCCTCCACCTGACATCTCATCGTCAATCCTACTCCTCGGTGCCTTCTCTTCTATGTTCCTGACCCAGATAATTTATGCCAGCCTGCCATAACATGTCACTTCTGAAGTCTCAGTAGCTGAACACAACAAAAAATGTATTTCTGGCTCATAGGGAGCCCAGTAGGACAGGAAGCCTGCCCCGTGGCAGCAGAACAAAAGAAAGAAGGAATTACCCCGGTTCTAGCTGCCTCTGAGGGTAGAGGCACACGTCACCTTCACTCACAGGTCATTTGCCAGCAGTAGTCAGCAGGCTCAGCTTCACTGCACGGGAGGCTGGAAGATGGAGAGGCACCCGGAGTAGGAATTTCCTCTCCTGAACAGACGGCTCGGCTGCTCTCGGCTTCCTCTCCCCTCTGCCTACTTCGCTCTCATTAACAGAGATCTGACCACAGAGATTTCCATCATTTAAGCATTTGCACGTGCATTGTCCCATTTAATTCTCTCAACAGCCATGAGCGATGGGCTCATGAGTGACTGGTAATTTACCCAAAGTCATGGCGTCAGGAAAGGGGTGATCTAAGATTTGAACTTGGATTTCCCTTTCTGAGCTCTGCTTGTTGTAGTTCTCAGCCTGCAGCCTGTATCGGAATCACCTGGAGGGCATGTGCAAGCACAGATTACTGAGCTCCACTCCCAGTATTTCCAATTCAAGGGATCTGGTGATGCACATAAATTTGCATTTTTAACAAGTTCACAGGTGATGTTGATGCTGCAGGTCTTGAGACCAAACTTTCATATCACAGCAACTTCCACGAGTGAAAAACCCAAACCCACTACATAGAATAAAGTATTTAAATAAAGAATTCTTTCCAGATCAGAAATGATTCTTAGGGAATGGGACGTGCTGTGAGCAATGCTTGCAAGCTCCTAACAGCCCCTTCCCCAGCTAGCTTTCCTCTCTGCGGGCCAAGATGCGAAGCAGAGGCCAGGCGCTGGTATCAGAGGAAATGAGGTCCGTGAGCCTGCCTCCTCTTCTTCTGGGGAAGGCACTGCCAACCTTTTTTCTCTAAGCATCCCATCTGCCCCAACCCACACTGAGCTCTGGTGTACATGTTCCCTGTTTTGAGGGGAAAAAGAGCAGAAACAGTTTTTCATTTCTTTCTGCCCATGCCTCTGGCAGGCACAACCACGGCCCATCTGTTCTCTTCTCAGATTCAGCCTACCCTTGATCTTTCTTTTTCTTCTAACTTCACACTTCCCAGAAGGACAGAATTATTAGCAGGTACTCCTCCTCAGCTCCCAACTTCTCAGACTGTCTGAAATGCCCCTCCCTCTCTCTCTCAAAGTAAAAGTCCCCAGGGGTTGGCAACAAAATCACTGATTTATACATATGTATAAGTAAACCTTCTTAGTGATACACCTGGTTGAGAAGTAATAAATGAATAAAATGAATAATAAATAAATATACAAGCAGTGGATTTTTTTTTTTTCAAGTATCCAAAGTAGTCTATTCCAGCATGTACCATGTGAGAAATCAACAGAGATTTTTGTGGATATACCTCGCTTAACACCTTCAAAGCCGCTTGTCATCAAGAAATTCCAAGAGTTCCAAGAAGAGGTATTGCCTAATGAATCTTAGAGTTTCCAGGCTATTTTCTAAGATGTGTTTCCTCGGTGTCCTGTTTAACAAATAGGTTTTTAAACACAATCTTAGAAGCGAAGGTAGAGATACTTCATGAGAGGTAAGCACGCCTCGCCTCAGTCCCCAGGGGCTCTATTGTATAGACTGTGTAAAAACGAGGCCGCCCTACCTCTGCACGGGTTCTAATGTCCAGGTGGTTTGCAGGTCCAAGGCAGAAGATCACAGTTCTAAAAGGACTCTACAAGCTCCACGCTACAATAAAAGGTGATGGCTATGTTCGTTAACAATGTCTTTGGCAGCACTGCCAGACCTGGTCCCCGCTCACCCACTTGCCCGCTGATAGAGGCTAATTCCTACGTGAAGGATTAATCACAGGACTTCAGCTAGGCACGTCCTGGAAATAAACAATGCTGCCTAGAGAAAAATCTTGAAAAGTCATTTTTAAAAAGCTCAACTGCTTGCATCTCCCGTACTAGGAGTGGAGTCAGGGAATTGCAGCAGAATCAGAGGCCAGGACGCAGTCACATGGGATTACGCTGGTTTCTGACAACACAAACACACAAACCTTTCTCAAATCTTCAAATCTTCCCAGCAGCTAATAGGCCAAAATCCCTGGTGCATTCAAAGGAGGATACTGTGGCGCCATCACTATGCAAGTGGACTAATCTGTTTGGACAACATGACATTTATAGGAGGAGGGAAAGCCAACTTGCCTGGGTAGTAACCTGGTAGGTTTTAGGAGGTGAGTAGGAAAGGGGGGAGAGAGTGTTTTTATATATGAAATTCGGTTCCTTTTATTTCAAATCTGGCATTCTTCTATTTCTTTATATGCACAACATACACTGAGTGACTGACACAAAAGAAGATGCCAGGTACAGCCAGGGCACTAGCCTTGCCTCGCTCACGGTCAGATATGGGGCATGGGACATGTGCACACAACAGTAACAGATAGTGAGCTGGCATGCCCTGTAAGAGGGAGAAACAAAAATATTAGAAGACCCACAGAGCAGCACTTTTTAATTGTAAGGTTCAAAGGAGTCTCATGAAGGAAGTGATTTTGAACTGACACTTGAGGCACAGGTGACAGCTTCAGCCACAGCGGTGCTCAGGATTAGGGTGGGTAGACAGAATTGCCTAAGCAGAAGTTAACAAAAGTAGGAAGACGTTGGATGGATCTGGGGGAAATGTTAAAAATGCTATTGAGATAGAGCATCTAAGGGGAGAATGGGGTTTGTAACTTGAAGGAAAATGCTGGGACTGGCCAGGAATATTAAACTATGATCCAGAATTGGTGGAATCTATAATAAGGAGTCATCAAAGATAATGAAGAAGGAGCGAGCAGACTGAGCAGACCAAGTTCTTTTTTTTTTTCTTTTGGAAGGTAATACTAAAGCGGAGGGATGAAAGAGAGAAGATTTGAGAGCCAAACTACCATGTGGAAGTCCACTCTGGTACATGCGCACTAGGCAATAGTTACCGAACCTTTGCAGAGTGTGGAACGTGTTCCATGTCTTACTCCCTGATTGGTCCACTCAAAAGGTATTCACCGACAGTCTGGTTCAATGCCAGGTGTTGTGTATAGAGCAGTGAACCAGAAAACAAAGACCTGGGCCCCGGTGGAGCATCTCCTGGAGCAGGCACTGAGTCTGCTGGGTTTGGGGACCAAGTCTTCTTCCCTCATCAGTGCTACTGTCTGAACAGGGAGACACAGAGGCTGCCTGCAGACTCTCTCCTAACACAAGACATCATAGGTTCATGGCTGAGGTGACCCTGAATCTTGTTAATGACAGAAATCTGCTCATGACCAACAGGCTAGGAAATGAACAGACGGCACCAAGCATAGATGTGTGTGGTTCAGGATAGGGACTAGGACATTCATAATGTGCTCGATACAGTCTAGCTTTCCCTATAGCTCCACCTTTCCCCAGACCACATGTGTGAGCTATTATTTGGGCTATCACCCTGCTCTGTTGGGCTACTACTTTATTTTATCAAATATATATTCATCTCTTCTTACTATTATTAATACTAACACTGATTAACCATCATTATTACTAATGATGATTGATTTTATTAATCATGATACCCCATGAATAATAAAATCAGTTCACATTTATTGATTTCTATTATTTTATTGGATTATAACAATTTTGAGTAAGAAAGGCTTAGTGACTTACCTAAGGTCATAAAAGCAGGTCAATTAATTGATTCTAGATTCTGGTCTGATGCTATGAAACTCCAGAGCCTGTCCTTTTGCATATTTGTGGCCTAATTAGTTTCCCCTGTGAATGACACTGCTCCGTGTTGAATTTCTCTGACTCATCAGGGTGTCCTTACCATTGTTCCTGCCAGATGGCCTTAGTCACACCCTTAGGCCTCTCCACAGCACTTATGTATACCACAATTTGTTTAGTGTACATCTTTTAATTTTTATTTTTTATTTCCTCTAGAGCCATATTCCCCCCCATGTACTTATAGTGCATTTTCATAATTATTTATAGATTACAAACACTTTTGAGCATATAATCTCATTCTGAAGATGATTCAGTTCCTTTTCACATTGTGTAGTCTGAGAGTCAAAGGTACACACACGCATGTGGGTGCATTACATGTGTAAGGTCACCCTCTGTGTTTCCAGTTCTATGCAGGCATTAGGAATAACAAATGACCTTATCTGACCTGAAAATCTCACTGTCTCTGAGGATGAAGGGACATCTGAACACATAATTCTGTTTGATAAGTGGTCAGGGTTCCTGCAGGAGGTAAAGGCCTGGCCCTTGCAGAGGGCCACAACTCCTCCCATGTAGAGTGTTCCACTGGGAAATATTATGTAGAATGTTGTAGGAATGGAAGAGGTTGTGACATTGGAGCCCAGTCTACAACAAAAAACCTAGAAACCCCAACCAAACGTGAAAAATGCCAACCGTCGTAGGAAAGGAAGGCTATATCTACACAGACTCTGGACTGAGGCGCTTTTCTGCCTCTTCATCATGACAGGTTTTTCCTCCAAAATATTTTAATCTTTAAAATGGTAGAACTCCTTTTTATTGGTAGCATTCCACAAGATGAGAAAAGGGAAATAAAATGTGTGTTTGTGTATTTAAAATGCACAGTGGCAGTTTCAATTCTCCTATTAAAAAAAAAAAAAAAAACCTTTTGAAAAACACAAATAAAATAATTAGAACACGTGGAAATATAGCCCAGATCATCTAGAGCAAAAGTCAGCAAACTACAGCCTACAGACCAAATTTAACTCACAGCCTGATTTTGTAAATAAAGTTTTATTGGAACACAGCCATGCTCATTGGTTGACATGTTGTATATTGGTGATTTTATGCTACAGTTACAACAGACCATATGTCCCACAAAGCCAAAAATATTTGCTATCTGAACCTCACAGAAAAAAACCCTTGACAATCACTGGTCTAAAGAGCAGAAAAAAGATGAGGAGATGAAAACTTAATATTCTTACGTGCTTTAGAGCAGTGCTACTCCAAGTATGGTCTGTGGAAAGATGTCAGTTTATGGTGCAATTAACAGAGAAATTGTGAATAAACTTTTGGAAACTTCTGTAGCAATTTCACAAAGTAATTTTAATGTCTATTGGATCTATAATAATTAAGATATTGGGCTTGTATTTTTCCCTTGAAATTTCTTTTTATTGCATCAATACATTAAAGATCGAAACTTTGAGAACATGTTCTTCATGACAGATCGTTCCGCAAGGCATATAGGTGGCCAAACCTATCCACCAGGGAGGCCAGAATTCACCAGCACAAAATGCCCATGGTATGATGTTTTTGCTGGCAAAATATGTAATCTTGACTATGTCAATACCTCTGTCTTTTGGTAGCTGAGGAAGCATTTATCTCTACACTCAGTCATTTTAATTCTTTGTCATAAGGTCAGGGAACCTCACAGTGGCAATGTATTCTCTCTTCTTCAACCAAGTTGAAAAGGGGAAACAAAGAAAAACAAAGACCCATGGGGTCTATCCTGATGCATTTTGGACTAGAAGCCAAAGAGTTCTCCTGTGTGTGGGGGTGGGGGTGGGGAGGGGGTGGGGCATTGAACCTCAGAAGAGGTCTGTAGGAATCTTAGAATTGCAAGTCATCGGTCTCTTCATTAATGTGTACCAAATTTATTCTGGAACTTGGTTTCAGGCTCCTTCAGTTAAAAAAATAATAATAATAATTTCTAAATCGCAAAATACGAAATCTTGAAAATTCCATGAGCCTGAAAATTACTCATCAGTTTCTCAAAAGCCCTGGGAGATGCCAGCAGACATAAACTTTCGTTTCCCATTGCCATCAATAATGTAAGTGGTTTCACACACGGTACAAAATGAATTCATTACACCTACTTAGACAATAACTCCCAAAGTGACAGCACAGTGAAAGGGATCTGTTTGCCGGCACCCTGGCTCCCATCACATGCTAAAGGCCAGCTTCTCTCTGTGCAGTCCCCTGGATTCATTCCCGCATACCAAAGCTTTCTGTGGGGTGAAGGTCTTTGCTGGGCACTGCTGGTAAACAAATTAGAGAAACCTCATTATGCTTTGTGAAAGGCCCAGCATTTTTCTCTTGCTGATTGTGGTGAAGTTCATCTGAAGGTCAGCTGTGAAGGCGCCTCGGTAATCACAGCAGGGCTGCTGTGTATGGAGTTTAGTCTTATTGAATACTGTGGCTTTGCTGGAGATGGATCCTAAGAACTGGAGCCCACCAAGCCCTAGGGGTAGGTTGCTTGTGTCTGTGCTGTGCACACTCCCAGTGCTGCAAGGGCTTCACCACACATCACTTGCTGCAGTGGAGGGAAATGAGGGGAGAAGGGGCTCTAGAGCTGTAAATGCAGCAGACATTGAGGGAGAAATTCTCAATAAATTCACTATTATGAGTAGCTAGTTCCCCCTACTCCCATGTGATAAGCACTTCGTGCAGTGACTGATAAAACTGTTTGTAAGCGCCAAGTATCAGGTAGCCTTCGGCAAGTCTGCTAATCCATTTGCTTCTTCAATGACACCCGTTGCACTAGGAGCACCTCTAGGCTCCCCTGAGGAGCCCTCTGGACATCACATGCTTGGCTCTCCAGAAAGTGTCCACCCGAAACCTGATGTCTGTCATCTCTCCCTTATCCACTATGTGGGTCATTAAGAAAGTTTTGAGATACACAAAACTCAGAAAATGTAAAATCTGCATGGACAGAAACAAATGAAGCCCTCCCAGCAGCTCTTACCAGCTGAGCAAGTTGGAACTTTCACGGGTGAATCAGAAGGGACGCTGTTGACTGTGTTTCGTGGAAGGGAAATAATGGACCTTAACACGGTCTGTCTCAAAACTTTAGTAGTAACCTACATGTTAAGAAAGCTTCCTAACCTGCTCCAGAGACGAGTGTAGGACCTGCCTGGAGCATTAAGGTGCCTGAGTGGCCTCTTATAAATCTTTCAATCCTACGTGTGTGTAGTGTCTGTACACACACACAAGGGTATCCCCAAAATCACTTCTTCCTTTGAGTAAAATGAAGAAGTGTCGTTAGTCTGTAATTAGGTGATGATATCTTCAGTCATCCTAAGTGGGGCACTTGGGAAGCACTGGGATAACAGGGCCAAAGGACTCTGCCAAGAAAACTGGACTATATGCCCCCCTTAAAAAGGCAAACAACAAGCAAAGAAAACAAAAAAATTAAAAAAGGTTTTAAAACCCCCCCCTGGGCAAAAAACTAACTCCCCCCCAATTCCGGCAATAACCTCCCTCCAAAACCCTTTAACTAGATCATTTCTGAAAAGTATACAGCCAGGCTAGAGATAACAAATCATATAACAGAGGAAAATTCAATTTTCTGGAAGGTAATATATAGATTACCTGCAGGAAATGTAAAAAAGCTATGGATAGTGATCTCATTCAAGAGAACTTGAGAACATTTTAAAATAAATGACATATATATGCATGTGTGTGTGTGTCTGTACACACACAAGGGTACCCCAAAAGTCACCCTCAAGTCCACCAGACATAGGGGAAAATGGGAAATGATAGGTAAATGCACTTTCATTTACAAAATATTCACTACAAAATTTTACATAAGAGTCTCTGTGTTGGCCACATCTTTGTAAAATGTATATATGAGTATTTGTGTTTCCTCCCTAAGAATTAAGGTATTAGTACAACGCCAAAGACCTGGGTAGATTCAGAAAGCTGTGGATGCATCCGTGCTTTGATCCAGGCGTTCAAAGCTTTGCTCGCCCACCAGTTTCCTGTTGCATAAGATCCTGGGTTGGGGAATAAACTGAATCTTGTGTTAGTTTCTGGATAAGTAGTGCATCAAGCCCCAGCCTACACCCATCAGGTGTAAAGAGCATTTTTCTAAACGTGAGTCCCAGGACTCTGAAATCTTTAATCGCACTTCCTCCAGAAAAGTAGGATTCAAAGATATACTCCAAATGGCTTTACCTCTTAAAACCAGTCACATCATACATAACCACAACACATTTGTCAAAACTATGAAATACACAGTAGTATATTACTATTCCTTAAACTATGTACTTCGGATTGTTTCAATTAGCAATAATCGCACCTCCGATAAACGTCTGTGGCTCCGATGCTGCCACTGCGCAAAGCTCATACTTCGGGTAGTTAATTATATTTTTTAATTCTCTTTTGTATACTTTGGCTCCCGATTAGGCATTTGCGTTTAGAAACATCTTGCTTTCCCCTCAAAGGGAAATATCTCAAACACGAGTTGAAGCAGGCGGCAGTAACAAAATAGTTAATTTCAACATTGGGAGAACTGATTTTTTTTTCCCCTGCTGAAATTGCTGGCTTTGAGTATGTATGTGTGTACGGGATGAGGGGTGGTATTTGTTTTCTCCCCTTTAACCAATTTCACAAGTGAATGAGCCTCAAGCTTATCTCTTGCCTCAGCAACTCAGAGAGACGCCCACCGTGGAGCTGTACCCAGCATTTACTGATAATCTAAGTACTGGATGTAATGGTCCCCTGTGTGTTTCCCGGGGACTATCCGCATGGAGTCAGGAGGTAGTGAAGCACGGCCCCTATTTCCAGATACAGCCATGCCTGTCTTTAGTCAAATTGTGTTTTCTTTTTCCTTCGCCCTCCAATACTGCCCATTTCATCTTCCAAATCACTGTCTTGAGGCATCCCTCTCAGAAAGAGCAGAGCAGGCTCCCATCTCTCCCGTGGCCAGGAATTAAAAAGTAGAATTTATGGCTAGAACCCTATTTTAGCTGCATAACCATTTTTCTCAGAATATATTTAAAGTTATCATGTACAGTAGCACTTGGCTCTTTGGCAGGCAGTGGCATTTGGAAGAACACTGAATTTAAGGACCCCCAAACTTGAGTTTGAGTTCTGTCTTGAAAATGTGTCCTATATGTGACTTTGAGAAAATAGCTTAAATTCTCTGCACCTCCAACCCATCTGTGGTCACTTGTCCAGTTTCAAGGAGAAAGTCCAGTGGTATGGGTTCCTCTGGCACAGAGTAGAAGCTCCGCACACACAACTTTTCTTTTATAATCAGACCCAAAGATAGGAGAAGAGAAAGACAAAGGTGCTGAACTGATCCCAACGTGAGAAGGGACATTACTGAATCTCTGCATTATGGGGCACTCTCACTTACTCAGGAATTCTGGTTTGCTCTTATGGATGTCATTAGCAAATCTTAAACGTATCCTTTAGCCCCAAATGGCCAGTTCTAACTGGGGAAGACCAAACCACGGGAATAGTCAGAATCCAGTAACTGAAGATCATGGATTCGGCTCCCAAGCCCAAGCTGTGATTGTCCTCACTCCCAAGCTCAGAGATCTGTTGCCCCTGAGGTCAAATTTTAAACTGGCTGACAAGACTTCATAGGACCTGAGCCTACCTTGTACAAATCAACTTGACCTCCACTGCTTTCCTCCTAACCCTGCCCCAGGCCCTGTGTCTCTCATCTGCTTGGTTGCTTCTGTGAACCTCCTCAGTCACTGGGTTCTCTAATCCTGCCCGAGGTCTTCTCTAACTTACTCCCAGCTCTGCAGTACTCCCCAAGGTGTAGCAGGCCGAGCTACCTTCGTGCTCTCATTATGTCTGTGGTCTCAGCTTTGGTCCTCCAAATGAAGTGCAAACAGCTTGTGTGCAGAGAGAGTTTTTCCTACACATTGTTCTCTACCTCCCAGTCACACAAACATGCATCCGGAATGTTGACAGCCGACACTTGAAATTAATTTTTCTGCAGGCATTTTTTTTTTTCAAAATACAATTTTGATAGCTTCCTATATCCAAAATCATTCTGGTAGATTGCTCTGTTTTGTAATATTGGGTAGTCAGAGAAGAGTGCATTTTTCACTTCGAAGAGGAAATCAAATTTCAACATTACTATACACTCTCCAGTAAGTAATGCTAAAGGATATGGAAATATTTTAGAATTTTCTAGATACCAAAATAATAAAAATTATTAGCTGAGCTTGTTCATATGTTCAGAGTTCAGGTCTTTGGTGAGCAAAGAGGCAGAACATATTTAATACTCTGAATTATTTAGTTGCAGAAAATTCAATCTACTTAAATATATATAAATCTGACAAAATAGTGACCTTAATTTCAATGTTATTTAAAGTGACATATGTTTTATCAAAAATAAAATGTGGAAGCCTCTAACAAAGGATGTTACAATATTTTTCAAAATTACCAGTACTGTATTTTGGGAAATAAGTCAGAAAACTAGAATAATAACAAGCACTCATAATTCCCAACACCCCTGGGGGCTGTTTACATACCAGTGTTTTTCTAGTTTTTATGATCCATGCATTGTATTGATCCCTATAAGTCTTATGAGCATTCAGATTATTTCCAGATTTGTATGTTATGTTTTTGTAAACCATGCAATAAGGGATGTCCTTATCCAAAAATGGAAATTGCTACAACATAGAACATGTGGATTTTAAATGTTACCAGATAGTATAAAATTGCTGTCCAAAGTGCTGACAATTTACAGTCCCTAAAACAGTATATGACAGTACCAATTTCCCTTCCAAAAACTTACTATTGTCAAACATTTTGAGGATTGATACTTTGACCATGGGAACGTGTTCCTTTCATTTCAATTTATACACCTTGTTGTTAGGGAGGTTGATTTCATGTGTCTAATTGCCATTCAGGTTTCCTGTTCTGCGAGTTGCCTGTTCGTAATATTTATACGTTTTTTTTCAACAAAGTGGTCTGTCTTTTTTCATTGATTTCTATCGTTTTATATGTTGTAAATTCTAGACCTGATATTAAAAATTGCAATTTATTCCAGTATGTAATGCATATTAATTAGAACATAGGTTAGGTGCTATAACAGTGTGGCAACGAAATACAGTGCCCCAAACAAAATAGATGTTTAATTACTTCTGATATAAAGTTAGGTTGGTAGGACAGAGCTAGCACCAGGGCTTTGTGTTTTAAAGAGACTGAAAATATTTCTGCCTTGCTTCTCTCTGGTT
>NW_003852417.1:13515890-13517263 GCF_000181295.1 Otolemur garnettii
TGACAATCTTCTGGTGTGGCAGTTTGGCTAGGCTATACTTCCCAGTTATTCAATCTGATACTAGTGTTAAGTAATGCTGGGAAAGTACTTTGCAGATGTGATTAAAATCCATAATCAGTTGACTATAAGTAAGAGAAATTATTGTAGATAATCTGGGTAGGCCTCAACCAGTCAATTGAGAAAACTTAGCAGGAAAGCCAGGATTTTCCTGAAGAATTTCTTCCTGTGGAAAGCAACTTCTGCTCACCCTGAGATTTCCAGTTCATCCTTCTTGACTTTCACACTTGCATTGCCCACTCCCACAATGCTATACGCCAATACCTAGATAACAGAGGCATAGTAGATCCCACTGAATGTGTTTCTCTGGTTGAAAGTTGAGCCTTGAATGGATAGAGTCACCGGCTGTCTAGCTCATCGCTTATGCAATGCTTACTCGTACTTGGACATCCAGCCAATGTCATTTATTGCAGGTTTCAGTGTGACGGGATCCTACTTTTACCAAACAAATTCTATATTAGTTAAGTAAAAGTTAAGTTTCTGCAACAAAGAAAACCCAAAATTCAAGGGGATCCAAGGGGATCCAACTCATCCTTAAATGAGTCAGAAGATTGCTTGTCTCTTACATAAAAAGCTGAGTGAGTTATCCACGGCTGTTCACGGGCATGGCAACTTTACTTCTGAAACATTAAGGATTTGTAGTATCTACTTTTCTACTACCACAAAGTTGTATTTTCTAATTTGTTTATTGTCTGCATATTTATTAATATTTTAACATATACATCTTGTACTTTTAAAACATATGCTAAAAATAATCAGTATTTTATCTTCCTCTGAAAATAAGAGCCAAAAATCTTTTAACTTCTCTTTCTGAAGATTCTCTTTGCATCTTCCATGCATTACTCTTAAAAACATTTACTCCAGCCTGCTTTACAAGACAGTAAAATAATTCATAGTATATTGTATTATAACTTTAATTCATGTGTTGAATGGTCCAGTGTAATCTATCAATTTCCCTTATAAGCAATTTTGCATTTTATCTAATAACTATACATTCCTTTTTATTTTCCCCCCCTTCAGTCTCTATTTAGTACATTATCTTAGCTTTTCTAACCTTGGCAATATCTTTGCACAAGTAACCCTCTTGAGTACTAATTTAAATAATTATAGTTGGCCATTTCATTCAATCTTTGAGGTTCAGGTGCCCTTACCTTCTAAGAGTTATTATTGCTGATGAGAAATTTAATGTCATTCTGGTTGCTCTTTGTTTATACGAATAACAGTCTGGTTAGAGTCAATACCTTAGATTAATGCTTCTCTTCTTAGTCACGATGTGTAGAAAAGGTGCATGGCTCTATTTCTGATTTATCCACAAA
>NW_003852417.1:13517598-13521401 GCF_000181295.1 Otolemur garnettii
AATTACTGAATTACATTGTCTTAAAATCCTTCCTAGAAAATAAGCCACTTTTAATGACAATAAATGGGAGGTTATGATTCCAGGAACGGTCCTTCAACCAAACAATGCAAAAACATTTAAATAGCAGTGATATTATACGAATCTGCTCTTATTCTTTTTATTTTTTTAAATCAATCTAGGCACGTTTTGAGTTTGTTTTGATGGTCAACGATGCCCTGTATTCCATTATTTAGGCCAATTTTGTACCAATATTGACTGACAAATCAGCCGTTCTGATATGTCATTAATATTTACGGAGTGCCCAGCCCAGGTTTAGCACTAATGTCACCTTGACTGGAAAAATGATGCTTAAACATTATTTAAATTTATGGCAACAAGGAAAAGCAATTATTATTATATTTTTATTTTAGAAACTGATGCAAATAGTTCATCTTGAATGGCTATCACATAGAATATTTATGAGCTGGGAGTGCCGTCAGACTTTCTTTGAAGAAAAGGAACTCGGGAAAGCTAATACCCGCAACCACAGTTAAAGCAGCAGCCGTAAGAGAGAAAACGTCACTTACTCTCATCTTGCTCTTCTGCAATAAATTTCTATTCCTAAAATTCTTAAAAGAATGAGGAGGAGAAACAGTGCTTTCTATATTGTCCCCTACCCGGAACACAGCGAGAAGGAGCTGGCCCTCCTTGCAGGCTGGCAAACCCTGGTAAGAGAGGATCACACCGCAGTGGGCTGGGGCACAAGTAGCTCAGCAGCGGTTCTGAAACAAAGTGCAGCCTCTCTTTCTTCTTTTTTCCAAATAGAGCAATAGTTATGTCCAGACTTTTTCAAACAGATGTTACAATATCCGAGTTTACAAATGTATGTATGGTTCACAATACTTAGTGCGGTCAGAAACTCAGGACTCTTTTTCCGGAGAGAAGCTGAGTATTAATCAAGACTTGAGGTCGGAGTCCTTTTTAAGTCACAATTATAGGATGTCGCTCACTGTCTTAAAGCCTCTAATAACCCTCCTTGGAGATTCAGTTCACCAAAAAATATCATTTGCAGTAGTTCTGTTTCAGGACTCTGTGCTTCAGTAGAAAACTGTTCACTCAGTGATTGAAGGTAACATCCTGGCCCTGACCCAACCCCCCAGCCAGAAAGCCCCCTGGTTAGCAGGGAATGTAGGAGACAGTACCACGGCCCAGCCCGCCATCATATGGAACAAAAGAACATGACTTTGAAACACTTCTTTTTTCTGCCTACTAGTGAGCCCATTCTTTCATTCGAATTTTTCCCATTAATTTTTAAATAGATTTGAGGGGGAATGGGTGGAGGGAGGGGGATTGGAGGGATCACTTCTGAGGTTTATCCTACAAAGGTACAAGTGAATCTTTCTAAGAGTAGAATGTGAATGTTTTAAAACAATAACTGAGAAAATGACATGAAGGCTGTGTTGACCAGTTTGATGGAAGTATTTCGGATTGTGTGTGAAAACCCCACACTGTACCCCAGAAGTGCGTTAATGTACATAGTTACCATTCAATGAAAAAAAAATAGATTTCTGTTATTTACTGCCCAGCTACTTTTACGCTGAAAATTAATAGGCATTTGTGTCAATTAATTTATTTTTCTAGAATTTCGAACTGGTATTGCCTTTTTTTTTTCTTCTTTCATCTATTTAATTGTAATCCTAATCATGCTAAAGTTCATTTCTGGTCCTTTGTAATTTATGATCCTAGGTGATTATATTGGCCAGCTTGAATTGTCATCACAAGGTTTCCACCACAGAAACCAGTGGCTTCATCAACACACATTTATTTTCTCACTATTCTGGAGGCTAGAAGTTCAAGATCAAGGCGCTAGCAAGATGGTCTCTGGCGAAGCCTCTCTTCCTGGCTTATAGACAGAAGACTCCTCCTGCTTTGTATCCTCAGGAGCCATTTCTTCTTGGGGTGAGGGGAGAAAATGAGGGAGGGGGAATGAGGAAGGGAAAGAGAGAAAAAGACAAGAAGAGAGAGGTATCAGGATACCACTGGTCTCTCTTCCCCTTCTTTTGAGGATATGAGGTCTATGGGATTAGGACCCACCCACACTTAGGACCTCAGTCAACTGTAATTACCTCCCTAAAGGTCCTATCTCCAAATAAAGTCACAGCAGGGGGCAGAGCTTCAATATATGAATCTGGGGGAGACATGATTCAGTCCATAATAGTGTTCCCAACTTTTGCTTTGTTCTGATTGCTGACTCTTCAATGTGGTGAATTATTTCCTCAAGACAGAATATAAATTAAAAATTAAAAATCTGAAACAAACTTCAAAATGGGTACGATGACAATGTTCAAAAAGATAAAAGAAAAAAGATCAAAAGGCAATAACTCAATTTTCTAGAATGGAAAGATATAATTGCTAAGTTAAATAAGTGCTCATTTGTCTTTTTTGGCTGAGCGCTTAAATATTGGGACGACGGAGGGATCCCACAGGGTAATTTTGCATTTTGCCTCCCAAAGTTCCATGTGTTTCAGCCATTCTCTGTGAGCTTTTCTGGGTAATTCCTTGTCCAAGTTCCCCAAAAGACATAGGTATTTTTTTGGTATTCACTACAAGACCTGAAATCTGATCCTAACAGAGCATCTTACAGAAATGATGGATGAATGGATAGGTTATTTTACCTATATCATATTGTTAAATATTATATATTTCCTTGATCACTATCTCATGCATTTTCAAGCAGCAAAGTCTCTTTAAATCATGTATATACGCTTAAAAATGTGTTTCTCAAAGAATTCTAATTGAAGTTCATAATTCCAATGAAGATTTCCTTTCCACACCCTTTAGTTGTTTTTTTGTTTTTTCGTTCTTGAGACAGAGTCTCACTTTGTCATCCTGGGTAGAGTGCTATGATATCACAGCTCACAGCAACCTCAAACTCTTGGGCTTAAGCAATTCTCTTGCCTCAGCCTGCCAAGTAGCTGGGACTACAGGCGCCCTCCACAATGCCTGGCTATTTTTTGGTTGTAGTTGTCATTGTTGTTTGGCAGTCTGGGGCAGGGTTCAAACCCACCAGCCCCAGTGTGTGTGGCCTAATAGCTGAGCTAGGGATGCCAAGCCTACACCCTTTAGTTTTGTTGCTGTGGGGAAAACAAACAGAAAACCTAATAATTACAAGTGGAGGAACTCTGCGGCATGTGTGTGATGATAATATACTGTATGATATGCGTCCTTTGTGAGACTAGTTACTGAGTTGCTCTATTTAATAGATTACACACATTGGTGAAATCTTTAAATGGCATGGGTTTGTTGCTTATATTCGATTAATGTTGATTTTGCAGTCCTTCCTCAAAGCAAGTGCCAGTAAGATTCTGTCCAGGCTGGGGAGGATGCAGACTGACGCATTAGGGATGCTGATGTGCTTACAATTCTTGAGTCATTTCATATCCATATCAATTGTTGGAGGTCGATATCATTTTATTTTACATACATTACAAACCAGGAAATGAGCCTCAGAGAAATAGACCAGATCAAATCATCTAGCTAAGAGTGCAAAACAATATTGGAACCTAAGGTTTTACCCTTAAAGACACTTTCTGCAGAAGATCATTTTGTCTCATAATTTAATGCTCTGCTAGAAGGCGCTTTTAAAAATAACATGCAATTCAACATATACCCTTTTAATTTAATCACCCTTTTTTGCAAGTAAAATCTTTCATCCAAAGGGTGGCGCTGGTGGCTCAAAGGAGTAGGACACCGGCTGCATATGCCGGAGGTGGAGGGTTCAAACCTAGGCCTGGCCTAAAACTACAAAAAAAAAAAAAAAAAAA
>NW_003852417.1:13522177-13524140 GCF_000181295.1 Otolemur garnettii
AATAACATTTTTAGTATTGCTGAGGCATTTCCAAGTTGGAGAAATGTCATCTTCAGAGCCAAGAATGTACATGGGATTACACAGGCATGTATTAATCAATGCAGAATATTAAGAGGAAAAGTTGACTCCTAGTTGTAACAGCCAATTTCCCTAGATTCTTCAAAGCAGTATAAATTTCAAAAATTACATCCCATTGTCATAGTATATGTTTAATTAAACATATTCTTCATGATCAGGACTCTCTTCAAAATCAGATGTACATGTATACAAATATATCACCTTAAAAAATATTAATGGAAGAACTGGAACAGCTGTCATTTAGAAAGTCTATTCACGCTTCTGAGTCTCTTGTTCTAGAAGAAAACCACTCACCAAGAAGCAACCATATTTCATTTGAACGGATCCAATTCTCCAATTTACATACATAAAGTAGACATCCAAGTGTGTGCCACATAGTAGATGCACACAAATAGCTGTTTTAAGTGCTATTATTTTCATTCTGAGGCATTCCCTACTTTTTCAGGGAATATATTATATACATTGTAAAATACTAAGAACATAGAGCATGTAAAATTTTAATGTGCACACAAAAGTCTTTTACAACCTCCTCACTCACTAAGTGGTCCCACATTAAAATAAAATAAATCTTCACCCAAAGAGAAAGCACTTAAAATGTGCGGTCTTTCCAGATTTTAGTTCCCTAAAGAATTCATTTTTCTTAATAGTGTCAGGTATAATAAAATCATCAGTTCCAAGGAAAAAAATAATTAAACCACTTAGCATGATGTTTTATTTTCAGTATTTAGAAATCAGCTATTTCTTATGATCAGTAATTTGGGATTCTATTACATTTTATGATATTAAATATAGATTTACACAACAAATATGAATGGCTCTGGACTCCTCAGACATTTGTCACTTCAGTTACAAACCAAGATATCATCCAAGACCTTACGTTCTTAAAAATGACTCAGAGAATGTGATCAAAAAGTAGGGTCTATACAAAGGAACAGCACAAATCCACCAAATTATACCTTTCAGATGTTTCAAATTCCTCGAAAATCAGAACCACACTTAGACAGAAAAGGCATTGGTTGATTTATTATTTTCATCAATTCCTTTTATTATATTATATTTATTTAAATGCATTAGAACTCTGTAAGTTGACCACCCAAGCGACTGTAACAAATTTGTCAACATACAGAGGTGGTCAACATAAGGAACTAGGCCTAGTTGTACTGATATGTACAGGTGGTGCATGTCCAGTCTATGAAAATCATGTCAACTTAAGGAGGTGGTCAGTGTAGGGAGGTGGTCAGCTATGGTGGTTCTATTGTATCTGAGCGCCTGCTGCATATGAAGCACTATTCTTTACATTAAGGATTTATAAAAATAAACAAAAACCAGAACAAAAAAGAAAAATAGTACCAGTCACTTCCTTCAGAGAGACAAGAAACTAGTTAGGGAAAATGTGAAACAAAATAAATAGAGCTTGGTGTGCTAAGGCAATGTTACTGCATGGGATGAGTGGGTAGCACTGGGAAGGATCACCTTCTCCTCCAAGGCGTGTTCTTCAGGGGTTCCACAATGAGAATGTTAAACCTCTAGAGCAGGGGCTCTCACCTGCCTAATGCCGCGACCCTTTAATATAGTTCCTGTGGGTCGCGACCTACAGGTTGAGAACTGCTGCTCTAGGAAGAGAGAAAACTTGAGTAGGGAAAGAGTAAGGTCATGTGGGGGGCACATTCCAGGTCTTTAAAAAGGCACTGTAGATCTGTGCTTCTCGGTACATTTTCCTTCAAGAACAAACTCATAAACCACTCCAATAGTTGAGTAGATTTCTGGGTTCTATCTAGAGCTACTGAATCAGAACCCATTAGAATGGGGCCAAACCATACCTGGGTGGAGCACCTGTTTAGTATCAGATGCATGGGCAGCACAGTGATGTATTAAATAGAGCTAA
>NW_003852417.1:13524538-13536191 GCF_000181295.1 Otolemur garnettii
TCAGCTGTTATCTATTACTCAATAATTTAGATCTGATTATAGCTCCCTGATCTAAATAACAAATTTCCCCCAACTCCTGTGTTGAGTTTAGAAGGCTTTTGATCTTCCTTCATGTCAGTGATAAGTGTGGACAGAGAAAATACTGTCTCATTATAGAAAAAGTAACAAAATAACAAACAAATACCGTAAGTGGATCAGAGGCAGTCTTTAAATGGCTGCTTAACTTTTCAATGAGAATTTGCCTTCTCAGCCTCTTTAAAAATTGCCTTATTTTTCTTTTACCTCCCAAGATAAATCTTAGTTAAAAACAGCTTTATTGTGGCTGTGGTTTATTTCTTCTTCCCACTGAATATTTACTCACTCACAGGAACTATATAAAAACCTGGGTTACAATGGTTCTTTATTCCTACCTTGATCTCCAGCACAATCTGTGCAGTTAATAAGAGCAAAAATGTTCCTGTATTTTACTGACTGGCTGAAAGTTTAAAACCTGCTTAGAGCTTTTTCATTTGAAATTTCTAAAGATACGCCATTTTACTTTGTCTGAAAGTAATAGAAATACTTAATAAAACAGAACTAAGTATAAGTGTCTATAGACTGTACTTTTATCATACTATCAATTCCAGAAAAACAAACAGAAATAATGAACTGCATATTTGCAATATATACAAAACTACATTCATGACAAAAGATATCCGTCAGATAGATGCTCAGTTCTTTATAGGAGTTCACATAACATCTTTCCAAAGGATGGTTTTGGACACAATCTGAAACCAAATAAACAATCCAAATAACCACCATTCTTATTCAAGCCAAAAGAGGTGACAATAACACTTTATTACTTAAGAAAAAAAGGCTAGGCAAATAATATTTTTTCCATTCATTCCAAAAATGGATGTTATTTACCAAAAACCCTTGCCAAAACCTGTGATATAAATATGAGTACAGCATATTCCTTAACAGTCTATTGGCAGGTGTAAATAATGAATGGGGGGAAAAATAACGTGGGTCATGAACTTCCTGGTACAATAAACAATTTTCTTAGGTATCCTAATTTACCCCAACATTGGGTCTTTGATTTGTTTTATATCAATATATCATATTCCTAACGATGTGGTTGGGTTTTTTCAATGTAGTCTCGTGATTCCAACTTTGTGTTTACTCTGGAACAACTAATTGGTTTCCTGTATTCTCGGCCAATTTCAGTAGTTTATTCAGGTGAGAAACACTGTGATTTATAAAATGCTAATTCAAGTTTGGTGATTCATGGAACATTTTTTGCTACTTCCCAACATTCTTCAACTTAGCTTGTAACTACACATTTCCAGACTTATGCCAGATGCAGACCCAAAATAACCTCAAGAGCTCATAAACACTTTAATTTACTCTTATCAGCCCATAATGTTTTATAATTTTGAACTTCAGTTTCTTGTTTGAGGAATTGGAGTACATTAAAACGAAAGAAGAGAAAAAAAAAACTACACATGAATGTAAAAAGCTTAAATAAGAACCAGATGTCAGAAAAATTGCCGCCAGAGCAGTCAGTCTCTGAAATACATGAGCAAAATTTTCCAAAGTAAAATTTGAGGAAATAAGGAACATCTAAAAAGATACAACCTAACCTCCCTAAATACTGGTTAGCCTGTTAACTGGAGCCTGTAACCTGTTGGTTACATATAGTTTGTAAACACTGGGATATTAGTCCCAGAGAGCCAAATGTTAGTTTCTGAAGAGCCAATGAGATTCTCCAGGTTCGCAACAGGTGTAAAAATTATTGTTAAATAAAACTTTATTTTTCCCATTTATTTACTTTCTGAGTAATGTGATTTTTTCATCCATCCAAACTTTAACCTTAATGGAAAACTAGTCCAACCTCCTACAAAATATAGGAGAGCACCTGCCAGCATCCCTGCCAGTCATTACCTGTCAAGTGAGTGAACAGTGCCAGGGAGGAGAAGCATGGGTTTGCGAAGCAATTCATGTCAACGCAGACTGATAACTGTCACTGATCTTACTTTTTTCGTTCCTGTAAATCATTGCCATCCTTTCATTCAACACATATTTATTGTGCTGGGACATAGCAAACAAGGAAGTGAACATATACATAATTCCAGACTTGCCCAAAGTGCTATATTTAGCGTGAGAAAGTAATGTGCTAGAAAAATCGCACGTTGGGGTGAACTAGGACAAGGGGATCGTGGGTTTGGAAACCTGAAGAATGAAAAGGAGCCAGCCAGGGGAAAGTCTGGAAGTAAGGGCAGTGGCACCACAATCTAGATAAAGGTCTAGGAAAATATCAAACCTCTAAGTGAGAAGAGACATGGCAAGGAAGGGGAGAGACCATCATTAGTTACGGTAGGAGAGGGAAGCAGGCAGGTTCACACAGGGCCAAGGGGGCCACGGGAGAGGGTTCATCTTCTGCTAAGATGAGTAGGAAGCCACAAAAGAGTTTTAAGCTGAGGAATAACATGATTTACCCACACCCATGGTGGAAAAAATAGTCTATCAGCCTGGTTGTTATAAAAAAACAATCATAGTGGAGTAAAGGTGAAATTCCCATTAGGAACCTATAGGAATAGTTTCAGTGAGATACTATGGCTTCTGAGAATACAGTTATTGAAAATAATTATCAGGAAGAAAAGGTGGGTTCAAGACATAGTCTGTAGGGACACTAATGGGAGGCCGATGAATTAGATGTTGTGGGAGAGGTAAAGAGAATAATTAAGGTTATATTACAGGCTGCTGACTTTAAAAAGTGAGGAATAGTGGCACCCTCAAAAAAGATGAGAAGGAATAAAGTAGAGATCTTGGAAGTATTAGAATAGGTTTTGTTCATGTTAAATTTGAAATGGCTTTGAAGCACCCATATGGGGATACACAGTGAACCATTCCGGAGGATCTGATTGTAGTCTGGAAGAGAAGTGTCACTTGGGATTCAAATTTGCTGTTACCGCCACGCAGATCCTGGGCAAAGCCATAGTGTTGAATGAACCACCTTACAAAGGAAAATAGAGATAAGGTAAGGGTGGGTCCTGTAGTGTTCTACAATGTCATTCCTGAATCAACACATTGAATCCCATAATGGCATAAACGTATTCATGATCTATGTACAAATGACTTAATAAAATAAATAAAAAGAGAAAAAAAAAAAAGAAGAGGAAAGGAAATGGTCAGCTGGAAGCCAGGAGGAGGGTGTGGGGGCCAACAGCCTGAGAAAGGAATCTTTCCTAAAGGAGAGGCCTTAGAGACGGGGTGAAGAAATGACATAAATGCATCTATGGACAAGAGCACTTTTGGTGCAGTGACAGGGACTGAGGCTGCCCAGGGAGAACCAGAACCACAGTATCTTTGAGTAGTGCAGTGCTGATGGGAGACAGAGAAATGGAAATGTAACCAGACAGACTTTGTTATGGTTTGATTTGTTTGTGTTCTTAGTGAGAAACATGAAAGGATGTTTGTTTGTACAAATAAGAAAATAATAGATCAGAAAGTGCTGGACCAGGAGAAAAAAAGAGAACTGAAGGAATAATGACTCTGGGGAGGCAAGAGGATTTGAGATCCATGGTGCAGGGACAGACTGCCCCCCACCAGGGAGGGGTTTGGGGCAGGCAATGTCTTTTACACTTGAGTCGTTCTCTTCTAAATTAGTCCTCAAAAACTAGTTATCTAACATGTGAAGCTGACTAATTCATCTTGAGGAAAATGCCCTTCAGTGTGAAAAAGTGAACGGCATCAGGTTTTCCTCTCCCAAGATTCCTAAGAGAGAAGTGTGTTCTGCCTCTCTGAGACCTACACTCAAGAGTTGCCTATATCCCAGACAAGCAAGAAATATGGTTGGTAAATATAATGAACAGTCCTGCGGAACCGAACAGAGAAAAGTCACATGTCTGAAATGAGATTAATGAAATTTAGATTTTTTTATTTAATAAATGTATAGTAATTATAACCTGGTAATGGTACTATTAAAAAAAAGTCCTATGCTACTCCATGATATCACTGCCCAGTATTTGAGTATAAATCAAAATTAAGAGAAAATCTAACTTGAAGAGTTCTAACAAACAATGGAGTCCATTAGGATCTGTGGATTGCAGTGGCATTTAGGTATAGGTTGGGCCAGGATCCTAAAAAAGGTAACCAAGTCTTGCTTCTCTTCCTTTATGAATCTAGTTTGCTATCTCAGTGTTGCTTCAGCTCTCAAGAAAGCTCTTGCATAAGATGACTACATTAGAGTTTTTTAAATGCTCATCAAAAACACTAAAGGAAAAAGATAAGCAACAAGCTGGGAGAAGGTATTGGAAACCTATAACAAATTACTAGTATCTAAAAATATATCTTTACAAATCTCCTATAAATCAATAGAAATAGGAAATGCAATATCAGAAAAATGACAAAAGCATAAATAGGCTGAGAGTAGGAAGGGAAACATGAATGGCTCAAAAACATTGCAATTGTTCAATAGAAACAACTGTTCAGTAAAATACCAAAGAAACCCAAAGTAAAATAAAATCACAGTGAATCCATTCCATATGTACCAAAATAACCAAGTTTAAAGCGGTGGCAACGACATGAAGCAATGGAACTTTCATGTTTGCTAGTGGGGGTGTAAATTGTCACAGTCACTTTGGAAAAGAATTTGTCATCACTTAGTAGAGCTAAAGATGCACATTTCTACAACCTGGCCTTCTTGCCACCAGGAGTCATGTACAAAATTGTCATAACAGCAATAATGATGCAAAAATTCATCAACAGTAGACAAGAAAAGGAAATTAACTGTGGTCAATATTCCATTCATATAGTACAGCATTATAAAGTGAAAATAAGCGAACTAGAGCCAACCAGTCACAAGTCACAAGAAAACAGTGTGTATATCACAGACATATAAAAATGGTTGTGAATTCTTAGTTGAAAGTTTCTTCAGAATATATATTTGTAGATATTTTGTTTAAAATTACCCTAGCCTTGTGGCAGGTGCTGTAGTCCTAGCTACTCAGGAGGCTGAGGCAAGAGGATCACTGTAGCCTAAGTGTTTGAGGTTTCTGTGAGTTATGACCTCATGGCACTTTATCCAGGGTTACAGAGTGAGACTCTGCCCCCCCACCCCCCAAAAGAGATTTTCTTTAAAAATGCAATATCTTTAGCCACAGTTGAATGACATTCTGGTGCACACAGTGTGGCAGCCTCGTACAGGGCAACGTCTGCCCTCTTCTTTGTTGCACTGCTTACTATGTACGTTAGAAGCCAAAAAGGTAGTTTTAGGTGAACATTGTGAACCAATTTCTGATCCAAACCAGTCAAGTGATACTGAGTCTTTTCAAAATAAACTTTTTTAATAATGAATTTTCAAGAATAATCCTAGGTCACTGAGTAGTAAAAAAATAAATAATGATAATTTTAAAAACTCTCAAAATACACAACTACAAACAATTGGAAAGATAAAATTTAAGAATGTTCTTTGAATCATCCCATTTAATTCTCTAGATTATAATAATCATTGCCCCCCCCCCAATTCCTCCAGTTATAGGCCATGTATGACCTAGGATTGCTTTCTATATGGGACCGTAAAATTACAAAGTGAGCTCTGTTAATCAACCATACCCACATACACTCGTGAACTGGATCTTGAACATAATAAATACAGATTCCTAGGCCCTATCCAAAGTGAGTTTGGAGGGGTTCTCCAGGATTTTCTAAATTTAAGAATTCCTCCGGAGATAGGTATATATAGCCTAGGCTGAAAATGCTTGCTTAAATCAGGAAAATCATTTTTCTTTCTTTTCTTTTTCTTTTTTTTTTTTTAAACAAAAAGCTTAGTAGAATAAGGGACTCATGTTATTAAAAAGTGTTATTACATACATGTATAATAGCATCCAGGCATAAGTACAAGTGACCAAAGACTTGGAAACTCAGGCTACCTCCTTCACTTGAGCACGTGGCCCTGGTGCCTGCCTTTCATGTGTCTGAAATGAATCGTCCTCTCCACTTTCGCCTCCACTACCCAACCATGGTACTTGACTTCTGGAACACTTTCCGTACTAATTTGGTGTTCCAGAAGTAAAGTAACCCTAACCCTCCCCAGGGGAATCCACCCTGAATACCATTACCAAATGAATCTCCCTTGGGCATAACTCTGCTGGTCAGGCTTCAGTAGGTCCTCACTGATCACTGGACACAGCCCCCACCATCCTGCCACTGGTAGCCCTTGAACCTCTGGTCCTAAACATTTCCCACCTTCTTTGATTTTCCTTCATAGACATTATATTTCAGGCAAGACTCTTAATGCTCTGTGTACCTATTTCTACTTTTCCGCACATATGTGCTTTTATTTTTACTCTTAACAGAGTGCATCCAGCTTATGTATATTCAAATCCCACCTAGCATCCATTTCTAATTTTATCTGTGTCCCAGGGCTTTCCCTGACACCTCTCCCACTTAAAAGTCTCTACTTAATCAACTCAGCTATTATAATGATTTGTACTTTTGCTCTCTGTAACCTATTATCATTTAGAATCATTATTATCTTATCATCTATAGAATGTGTAAGCTCTTTAAAGATAGGATTTCCATCTGATGGATTGCAACAGCATTTTCCCACTATTAATTCCCCAGAAATCTTCATCAAATTTATACGTACATTAAAATACTTTTGACAAGAAACTCATAATATGAAATTATACAAATTTTTATGCTATTCCTTCTCCTCAAAATAACAACAGAACAGCAACAAAATATTTCCTATATCTTCTTCTTGGTCCTACAAATTTTGAAGTATTTATTAAGCTGGCACCAAGTTCTCTATAAGCTTACATCAGATTGTAATGACACAAAAAGAAGTAAGACCCTGTCACCTTGGAGTGTATCAATGAAAATATTAGAGGACGTGTGTTGACATAAACAAACAACCCCCCATATTTTATAATATGTATAATTGCCATTAATTATATTTAATAGAAGATAGTTATGTACAAATGTGTGCATTTCAGCAAAGCATGGAAGGGGTGACTTCAATAAACGAGATTTCAAGAATGTTCACTTGTGTTCTCATTGGATCTTAAATAAGTGATACTGGGATTTTTTTCCCCACCATCTATCTTGTCTCACCCTGAGCTGACCTACCCAGTTTGGGCTGACGATTACAATTCTTTCAGATTCCATTTTCCATTTGGGTCTCTGCACTCGTTTACTAAACATTATCTAGGCCACCAGAGAGAGTTGATCTGATTCCATATTTTCTGACCAGCTCATACATCACTGATTTTGATTTGAGGAGGAAGATGGTCATCATACACATTCTTCTCTGTATTCCAATGCTATCCCTTTAAAGTGGACTAATGAGGGACTTCATATCATTAAATATATTTACCCCTCTGCTTCAGGGGGGTTAAACTGGGGAGACTACATCTCATTCTTCTTTTGAAACTAAAACTCTTCAAAAATGCTTGTGTCTCACTCTTATTCCTTTTTTCATTTCCAATTCTTTAAAAGGTCTTAAAAATCCTCAAAGCCTATGCTAAGTTTTCTCCACACAAGGAAAGGGTCAATTTTAAACCACTTAATTGCCAATCAATCTTAAAGAAGTCAAGCAAAAGCAACATCTGACCCAATTTGTTTAGAAACCCATTCATTCAGCCTGGTGGCTTCTCTGCCATGCAGGAGACCTGTCAGACTGAAATCAGGAAAAAAGCTTATCGAATTTTAATGTTGAACTAATGTTGCTTCTGCAGTCACCTGCATTACAGAGGTGATGGGGAGTCCAGGGAAGAAGTGAAAAATGGTCTTTCTCTCTATCACATTTTTTTTTTCTTTTGCAAAGAGTTCAAACGTTCAGTCTGTCCTTTCTGTGAACCTACTATTTACGGCAACCTTTCTTAACCTATATATAATGCATGAAGAAATCTAGGCAGAATAATATTGCATGTAGGGACTCATATGACTGATTGCATTGAACCCTGAAAGCTTTCGAATGTCAAGATCATGATATTGCCAGGTCCCCAGCTAACTCCACCTGCTAAGGTAACTCTTATCAACCCTCAGAACAATTATGCATAAATTTATAGTATGAGACTTCAAGTGTGGAATCTATCTCAATGCAGGGAACTTATATGCCTTCCTTACTTCTCTGCATTATTTTTCATAATATAATGCCTTCAATAGGGTTTCATTAATGCTTTCCACTGAGTGACAGAGTCTATAAATTTGTGCAGTGATTTAAAAAGCGTATGTGACATTTGAACAGGAGGAAAGACCATAAATGAATATCGAATTTCCCATCTCTTCTTTCCCAATTATTATAATGGCTTATCCTATCATTTTTCTTCACCCCGTATCTCTCAGTCTACTCAAGGCAAAGAAAAGTAAAACAAGGAGTAAAGATGGTAGATACTAGACCTAAATTAGTAATCATTCCAGCTCTACCTCAGTACCCGGAGCACCTGAACCTTCATTTCTCATGACATACTCATATAAATGCCTGCAATCAAAGAAAGTGGCTCACAATAGCCTGTTCAGTTAGAGATTTAACTTCATTATTATTTTTCCACTGTGTCCCACACTGGATTTAAAATAGCTCAACTTTCATATCCTGTTCTATCACATATGTGAGTTGTTAATTGTTTTTTTAAGAAAAGATCCATTGATTAAGTTTGGGTTCATCCAAAACAGACCCTGAGATGGGGCTTGTGCCCACGTAGCTTATTTGAAAGTGGGAATGATGGAGCAAAGCTATCAAGAATGAAAAGAAGAAAAATATAATAATGTGTGCAGGTTACCACTGGGGATAACTGGGGCTCAGTTCTATACAGAACCTCTGAATGGCCTTGCATGTGAAAAATCCTCTCTTAAAGCATTGGGAATGTAAACCATTTATCTACCAATTTTATTCCACATTGTTTAAAATTATGTTGCAAGATCACTGGTTTTCTCTCATTTCTGATTTGCCTAAAATACATAACTTTGGACTAATTTCTTCAGCCTTTGAAAAGTAAATCCCTGAGGCAAGAAAACTGAAATATTTTATGTGCCTAAAAGTGAGGCACTAGAATGAACCTAATACAGTAGTGTTTTAAGAGGTGTGGTGAGGATCACAAATTGTGTGTTTTATTCATAGCCTCCCAGTGTTTCTCAAGCTCAACACTATTGACATCTGAGTCATATGGCTTCTTGGTTTTGGAAGGACACTAAGCAGCATCTCTGGCTTCTACCTGTTAGATGCCAGTTGGTGCTTCCCACCTTGTGACAACCAAAAAGGTCTATAGACTTTACTAAATGCCCCTGGAGGCCAAGAGAGCTCTGAGGCCATCAACCTAAGTTATTTTACTTAAAGTAATCTGAGATAACCTTTTGATTATCAGCTAGTATGCCAGAGGAAACAGAAATATGAAGTACAAGATAATTCTCTAGTCACCTGACTCTACCAACCAAAAAAAAAGTAGAATCAACTCATTCATTTCTTTATTCTTTCATACATTCAGAAATATCTGTTGACCATCTGATATCTTCCAAGCAATAATTGAAGGCCCTAGAGGATGTAAATCTGAGTAAGAAGCAAATTTTGCCCTGCCCTTATGGAGCCTGGTTCCCAAGATCAATATAGAGTCCTGAAGATACTCATGCACATTCTGTGACAAAGTGGTTGAATATTTTTGGTTGTTTGTTTTGGTGATATGACAAATTTGTTCTTCAGCGCACTTTCCAGAGTAGAGGGATTATTAATACAGATCTGAAGAATGTGGAATGTGTTCTAGAAATGTTGCTAACAATATAGAGTCCAGGGGTCCTCAAACTTTTTATACAGGGAGCCAGTTCACTGTCCCTCAGACCGTTGGAGGGCCAGACAGGGGGCCCCTGGATGAGTCAGCTGCTAAGCAGGAGAGGCAGCAGCGGCAAAAACACCCAACAGGTGGGATAAATGTCCTAGGTGGGCCGCACGTGGCCCATGGGCCGCAGTTTGAGGACGCCTGATAGACTGTCCAGGCTTTAATTTCTGTGATGTTAGATAAAAGAAGAAATAAGAAAAAGGTTCTTTCTAGAAGGCATTTTGAAATAGATTCTGCATAAAAATAAGTCCCAGAGGTAAGACACACACATATTTATGTTTTACAGGACATGATATATATCATGAGAGGAAGCTTGTATGCACCATTGTATGTATACACATTAGGAGGGCATATAGACATATATACACGTATACTGAGAGAGACACTAAACTTTTAGTATTAGCATGTTAATAATTTTTCTGTGTTTTTTTAAAGGGTTTTGCAGATCCTACAGAGATCAAGAAATTAATAAGGAAATATTATTAACAACTCTACACACATAAATTCTAAAACTTAGATAAAATGAACCAATTATTCAAAAAAACACATTATTATCACAACTCAAGTGCTTAAGAAATAATTACAACCAATTCTAGGTAATATTTTCCAGAAAAAAAAAATGGAAAGAAAAAAGAACATTCCCAATTTCTTTTCTGAGCTAGTATCAACCTCATTCTAAAACCAAAGGCAGTGCAATGAAAGAAAACAATGAGACCAATATTTCACATGAATACAGTTGTAGAAATTCTTATCAAAATATCAACAAATAGATCTCAGAAATACATAAAAAGAAGGATGATCCATGACCAAATGGGCTTTATTGTAGACATGTAAGGTTATTTCAATATTCAAAAACCAATCAATATATTCCATCATTTTAACAGGCTAAAGAATGAAAAGATTGCATTTTCTCATCAATAAATGTACAAAAAGCATTTGACAAGATTCAACACTTATTCATGGAAAAATTCTTAGAAAAATGGGAGTATACAATACTTACTGAATTTGATAAGACATCTAAAAAGAAGCCCAGAATTAGTGTCATTCTTTAATCGTGAAAGACTGAACAGTTTCCCCTTAAGATTAAGAAAAAGGCAAATTGATATCTGCTTGCTTCTCTGTGATTCAGCACAGTGTTGGAAGTTCTAGCTAGTACAATTAGCAACTAAAGGAAATTAAAATACATAGTGATCAGAAAGAGAAAAAAATCATCCCTGTTTGCAGCAGATATATGTCTATATGTAGAATATCCCAAAGAAATCTCCCACAAAAACTCCTACAACTAATAAGGAAGTCTATCAAGGTCATAGGATACAAGAAACCATAAAAAATTAGTTACATTGCTATATGATAAATAAACACATGAATGCTAATGCTAAAAATGTACCATCCTCCATAATCACTCAGGATGAAATATGTGCTGCATATACAGGAAAAACAAAAACACACAGACATTGTCTAGCTCACAGATTAGAAGCCTCAACCTATTAAAGATGCCAATTCTCTCAAAGTGATTTAACACAATTTCTATAAGAATATCAGTAAGATTCTGTGTAGACAAGTGGTATAGTTAAAACAATTCTAGAAAAAAAGATAGGAATCAGTCTTCCTGATTTTAAGCCTTCTTATCTCATACCAAACTGCATCTATAGCCAAAGAAGCATATTTAAATTACATTGTAGATACAAAAATCAATTATTTCAATAACTTTGTCCTTGTTATTTTTACAGAAAAATATAATGAAGCTACTTAAAATTTTCTATTCTTACAGACTTTTAACTCCTATGTGAAAATGATATTAAGCATGATCTAGGTTGCCACCCCTCTCATTCTATGCATAA
>NW_003852417.1:13536660-13538348 GCF_000181295.1 Otolemur garnettii
AAGAAAGGAAGGAAGGAAGGAAGGAAGGAAGGAAGGAAGGAAGGAAGGAAGGAAGGAAGGAAGGCAGGCAGGCAGGCAGGCAAGCAGGCCAGCCACAAAATGATCAGAAATCAAATAGCCAATGGCAACAGTAAGTCCTTACCTATCAATAATAAAATTGAAGGCATTTTTATTAGTAACTTTATACTAATAAGTAAGAAAACCTGATAGAAATGGATAAATTCTTAGACACATACAATTTACCAAGATTGAACCAGGAAGAAATCCAAAATCTGAAAAAACCTGTAACAAGAAAGAAGCTGTAATAAAAACTCTCCCATCAAAGAAAATTCCAGGGACATGTCATCTTTACTACTGAATTTTACCAAATGTTCAAAGAGGAACTCATATGTAAAATATTCCAAAACACTGAGAGGAGATACTCCCAAACTTATTCTCTGAGGCTTATGTCACCCTGATACAAAAAAATAAAAAATAAAAAAACAGTCAAATACACAACAACAACAAAGAAAACCATAATTGAATATCTTTGCTGAATGTAAATGTAAACACCGTTAACAATTGCAAGCAAACTGAATTCAACAACACATTAAAAAGATTATCCATCATGATCAAGTTGAGATCAGTGCAAGGATGGTTCAACATACACAAAGAAATCAATGTGATACATCATATCAACAGAATGGAGGACAAAAATTGTATGATCATTTCAATTGATATTGAAAAGCATTTGATAAAATTTTATATCCCTTCATGATAAAAATACTATCAGAAAACCACATATAGGAGGAACATAACACAATAAAAGCCTTATATGACAGACCTACAGATAGTGTTTTACTTAATGGGCATAAATCAAAGTCTTTCCTCTAAGATCTGAAATAAAACAAAGATGTCCACTTTCAACACTGTTATTTAACATAGCACTGGAAGTTGTACCTAGAGCAATCAGACCAGAGAAAGAAATAAAGGGCAACCAAATTGTAAAGGAAGAAGTCAAATTATCCTTGTTTGTAGATAATATAATCTTATATTGAGAGAAATATAAAGACTCCACAAAAAAAGCTATTGAAACCAACTAACAAATTCAGTGAGATCACAGGATATTAAATCAGCATACAAAAACAAATAGCATTTCTATATGAAAATAGGAAACAATCTTAAAATGGAACCAAGAAAGTAATTGTGGGAATAGATAGGCTGAGACCCATGGGTACTTCAAAAGCCAAGAAAAGCCTGCAGGTGGCCCACCCTGTACTCCTAATCAAGAACAAAGGAGTCTAAATATGCCCAGTCATGGGAATGTCTATGTGACCATCCCTTTGTGGGGAAATCAGCAGTGCATGTGAACTGAAACCATCAATTAATAGGTCAGGCTAGAGAACCTGAAGTGTCTATCTGAGGAGATGAGACTTGCTCTCCCACTTCTCTCTCCTGTTTTCACTGTTATCTGGCCACCTCAGATGTTCCATTACCCTATGCCCCTGTTTAACCTTTACTCAACGTTTCTGGTGGCTGTCATCTCCCGTCTCTCATTCTTAACCTTGACTACTGACTTCTTTTTTTGAGACAGAGCCTCAAGCTATCCCCCTGGGTAGATTGCTATGGCATCACAGCTCACAGCAACCTCCAACTCCTGGGCTCAAGCGAGTCTCCTGCCTCAGCCTCCCAAGTAGCTGGGACTACAG
>NW_003852417.1:13538575-13539612 GCF_000181295.1 Otolemur garnettii
AAGCAGGACAGTTTGCTGCCTTATTTTCACACTGCCACCAGGCACATGAAACAGTGTATGTCCTTATAGGCTCCCAGGTTTTATGCACTAAGTTTGGGGTAAGTTTCATGATTTCTCCAGTGCCATCTCCCTTGCTGACCACTGTTTCAGGTTGAGGGGGTCTACTAGACATCCAACAAATAATCTCACTTACAATAGCTACAAATAAAATAACATCTAGGAATACACTTAACCAAAAAAGTGAAACATATCTATGATGAAAACTATGAAACACTGATGAAAGAAATTGAAGACACACACACAAAAAAAAAATGGGAAAATATTCCATACTCATGAATCAGAAGAATGAATATTGTTAAAATATTCATGTACTACCCAAAGCAATATATAGATTCAGTACAATGGTCATCAATATATGTATCAAAGACATTCTTCATAGAAAAAGAAAAAACAATCCTAAAGTTTATATGGAACCACAAATGATCCAGAACAGTCAAAGCCGTCCTGAGCATAACAAACAAACAAATAAACAAAAACTGGAGGAATCACTTGACTTGATTTCAAATTATGTTATAGAGCTGTAGTCACCAAAACAGGCACAGTCCTGACATACAAATAAACAAATATACCAAGAAATAGAATAGAAAATCCAGAAATAAATTCACACATCTATTGTAAACTAAATGTTTACAGAGGTGCTATGAACACATGCTGGGGAAAGGAAAGTCACCTCAATAAATGGTGCTGGAAAAACTGGATACCCATATGCTCAGGAATTAAACTAGAGCATTATCTGTTGCCATATATAAAAATTAAATCAAAATAGATTAAAGACTTAAATCTAAGAGAAAAAAACTATGAAGTTTCTCAAAGAAGATTTGGGGAAACCCTCTAGGACATTGGTCTCAGTGTTCTTGAGAAATACATCAAAAGCTCAGGCAACCAAAAAAAAAAAAAATTGGACAAATGGGATCACATCAAACTAAAAATCTTCTTCATGGCAAAGGAAATAATCAACACAAGAAGAGACAATCCAT
>NW_003852417.1:13541343-13542180 GCF_000181295.1 Otolemur garnettii
GTAAGCAAGATAGTTCATTATGTATATATGTGAAAATATTTAAAAATACAAAAAAAAAATCACTAACCTAAATCTGAAACATTTCTGGTCCCAAGCATTTTTCATAAGAAATATTTAACTTGTGTTTCCATATCACCTATGCACATCCTCCCCTATACTTTAAATCATCTCTAGATTATTTATAAAACCTAATACAATTTAAATTCTATGTAAATAGTTAAATTGTATTTTTATTTATATTACTATATTATATTATATTATATTATTATTATTTTGGTATTTTTTATTGGTCTAATTTTTTCCCACATATTCTGATCCCTGGTTGGACTAAGCCACAGAGGCAGAACCCATGAATATGAATCAGCTGACAGTCCTTTGTAGGTGAGTAGCAGATTCTGAATTCTTTTTTCAAGATTCTTGTTGTAGAGTCTTTCATTTTCAGCAGAGAAAATATGATTTGTCTTAAAATAAAATAAAATAAAATGAAGAAAAGCTACCTAATAGCCTACTTCAATGCTATTCTCAATGGGAGACTACAGCTAATTCCTTTGATTTATTGGTCTATTATTTGATTTATTGTAATAAAAGTCCTGTTAAGTGGCTCCAATTCATTAATTCACTGAGTTTCAATCTGACAAATCACCCTTTATAGTAAATATTTGATAATTTGTACAAAATTTTGTAAATCCTGCTATTCAAAGATCTATCTGTATGTAAGCTGATAGGGCTAATCCTTATTTAAAATAGCCAAATGGAGTTCACTAAGAAGAATCAAAAAAGTCATGTCATTAATTTTCTGAAAGGAAATGCAGGATTCATCTGCAGGTTTTTATGCTT
>NW_003852417.1:13542254-13545346 GCF_000181295.1 Otolemur garnettii
TGTACTACAACTGCACTTTTACCAGCTATATCGATGAAAAATAAACAAAAGGATATTTGTAGATGTAACTAATTTAAGGATTTGAGATGAGTAGGTTATTCTGGATTATCAAAGTAGCACCAATTGCAATCACAAGATAGAGACAGAGCAAGATTAGCAATACACACTCTGAGAGGATAAGACAGAGATTGATGTGGCACAAGCCAAGGAATGCTGGCAGCCAACAAAGGCTGGAACAGACAAAGAATCAAATATCTCTTAGAAAATGTCCTTGCTTACACCTTGATTTTGGCTCAATAATATTGATTCCAACTTCCTGCCTCTAGAACTATGAGAAAGTACATTTCTTTGTTTTCAGCTATTTGGCATGTAGTGATTTGAACAGCAGCTACAATAAATGAATATATTGTCTATTTCCCCATCAGATGTTCATTTCCTCTGCTCCCATTCCATCCATGCTAGATTTATCTTTCATGAAAACACAGACATTTTCTGTTTAGTTCACTGCTCTACTTTTAATGCCTTAAAACATTCTTGATATACAACAGAATTTCAATAAATGTGGTTTTTTTTGAAAATTAAATGAATGAATGTATCAAAGATATTAATTGGTACAGGAACTAAAAAGAACCTGATATGAATTGCCTATGCATTCTGGAAGAGCATCTTTTTTTTTCTTTTCTTTTCTTTCTTTTTTTTTTTTCTTGAGATTATACTTGTTTTTTCTTTGATTTTTGGTTTGTATTAATATGAGGGTACATATGATTAAGTTACACTGTTTTCATTCATAAGGAGAAGTCACTGTTGTAGTTGAATCCTTCACCCAGGAGCTAAACCATATACCCCTACATTAACCCTGTTAAACCTGCTAGATGGGCTCCTACACAGTCCCTTCCCTTTTCCCCCTCCCATTCATGGAATTTCATTGCATTTTTCTCTTGTGTGGTCTTGTAGTTGTTGATCTACTAGTTTCAAATTAGCATTGGGTAGGTGGTACACTTTCTTTTCCATTCTTGAGATACTTTGCTAAGGAGAATGTTCTTCAGCTCCATCCAGGTAAACAAGATGTAAAGTCTCTATCTTTTTTACGGCTGAACAATATTCTAAACATATATTATTACAGTTATTAATTCATTCATGGGTTCATGGGATTTGGGTTGTTTCCAGATCTTTGAAAAGGCTTCTTAAAAGGGCTAGTGAATGAGGTCCTCTAGGAAGCACAGATCTCTCAGGCTAAACCTTATGTGTCTACAAATGTCTGCTTTGTTCTCTTAAGTAATGCTGAGCCTCATTTCCAGAAATAGCTTTAGCTCCTTAACAGAGAGGGTGATGGTCAATAGGATAATTTTCCCTGGATTTATTCTGATGCAATCATGACCATGATCATGTCATAAAAAGCATAAATGGCAAAATATCCCCCATTCCCATGCAGCCATCCTTTGTGGAGATGAGAGTGTAAGAGGTGACAGCACAGAAAACACACTGGCCTGAGAGACCTGGGCTTAAATTCCATTTCTGTCATCTCTAATAATAATGAACATTATTCAAGACTTATTTATGTGTTGAGAATTGTGCTGTGTCTTTTGTACTGATTCCTTGTCAGTTGTGTAAACTTGGACAAATCATTTAACCTTTTATCTTCATGATGACTCTGAAAAGTATATATTGTCATCCCCACAGTACAGTTTCTCTGCAGAAACTGCAAAATAGAAAACCGAAGTCACATGCCCAAGGTCACATAACTAATAACTTTTGAAACTGGAATTCACATCTCAGGTGTCTGACTCCAAATTCCATTTACTCTCAATGTAATCCACACATCTCTCTTAGCTAACTTTGGACCAGTCAACCATCTCTCAGGCTAATTTTCTTCATCTATAAAATGGAGATAATTTCAGGGGATTATTAGGATAATTAATAAGTCATTGTATTTAATGTAAAATGTTCAACAAAGGAACAGGTACATTTTGATAGGTCATGCAGTGGACCTGAGCTTTTCACAATGCAGCCAGCACATTTGGACTTTGGTGTTGTTTGTTTCTCTTCTCTGAGGTGTCTGCCTCCAGCCTCCTCCTTCTTTCTCTTCACACAGACTTTCAGCCAGTCTGTTCCCTCATCCTTCTCTTTAGAAGGATTTATCAGCTATTTCTACTTCAGTGTTCGGTTCTCATCTCTTTGCCCACGCTGAAGGATTTGGCTTTTAAGTCCCTCGCTTACTTTTAAAAGACAAACTTTTGCCAAAGAGTGTTGTGAAAGGAAAGGTTCTGAGGTATCAGCAGGTGAATTTGGTGGTTTAGGAAACATCAGAGATGTTAGGGTCCTCTGAAACGCATTGCCTTTGCATAGAGGACTCCTCTGAGCAAAAAGTGGCTTCCTAAACTCCTGGCTGCAGTCCTTCCCTGGAAGCCTATTAAGCGGAGTGTCGGCATCCTCCCTGGTCAGATGCAAAGCACTTCAGCCCAAGTGTTTCTCTGCAGATAGGACCAGCCCATACTCCTGCCACTTTGCAAGCTGTGCAAACATGTGTGTACTGAAGGCAGCTCGGTTTTGAGCCAGCCCTTCCCTGCTCCCTCCCTCCTGTGCAGACACAAGGCCATGTTCTGATCTGCTGTATCCATATGACAAGGAGGCCTGTCAGGGAGATGTGGTGTCCCCCCAAAGCCGATCTTCCTGCAGACATGACCCAGAAACATAGTTATTTCTTCCCACAGAGAAGAGGCACTGTGCCAACTTCTCCAACAAACCCTGGAGGGTGGGGCCTGCATCACACGTCTTTTGCTTTCAGCAGATGTTCCGCGGGAGTGGCTGCCAGGGCATTTCTGTAGCAGTGAAGGTGTTAAAGCTTCAGGGCCCCGGAATATGTCTGTGCTGACAGATTGGGGGAAACATGCTAACGCGCTTATGGTGATGAGCATGTAAAAATAGGGCACAGATGTCTAATTTAAAAGACAAGAAAATTTCTTGGCATTTACATCTTATTAGTCATTACTATGTTGTTCTTGTATTTTATTCACACATTTAACTTTGGGTGTTCCTCTGATTTGCTTTGCCAACTGCAAGCTACCATCCCATAAACCAAAAAAAAAAAAAAA
>NW_003852417.1:13545398-13547934 GCF_000181295.1 Otolemur garnettii
TTCTATACATTCCAGAGGATAATTAAGAATAATGGAAATTTCCACTGATCTTCATTTGGAACCTTATTTAGGCTTCAGTGTAACCTGCTCAAATTAATACATCCATATATTGGGCCATCTTGACCTGATTTGGTAACAAGGAAGAAGCTTGGATGCTTGTAAAATGTGTCTGTAAGAAGAAGAAAAAAAAGGCTGATTTTAAAAATTATCTCCAAGAGACTTGAAAAATAACCACTCTTTCTTGTAATCATTAGGGTTTATGTTAACATATATGATGGCTCTATTAGTTTTACCCAATTTTCACCCATGGTGTGTTGAAAAGAAAAATAACTAAGTACAATCACAATTAGTGGTTCTACAGTTACATAAACACTTCTCATATCTGTTAGATTTTACAAGTCTTATGATAAGAAAAAATGCTGAGATGCTAGCTCATAGCCTCTATGCAAGGGAATGATTTTTAACTCAATAGACAGGAATGCTTTGGAATTTTCCAAATTCTAGAGCAGCTGGCTTTGTTCACATACAAAAAATGGCAAAAACAGCAGAGAGAGAAACTGAAGTCAGGTGAATGGTTTTCCCTGTCCCATACCTTACAGCAAGTTTTTCTATAGCAGAAAAGGGAAGGATCCTGGTCCATGTTGATAAATATCTCAGGGCAAGAAAAGAGAAAAATATTACATGTTATCTACATCATCAAAGCATGTGCTAATTAAATGCATAACACTGCCTGGTGCGGTGAGAGGGGCTGCCCCTATTCTCTTGGGCTCAGAATGCAAAAGCACACACACTCACCCACACTCACACACAGTGGCGTGAACAGCTGAAGAGAGTTGTGAGTGACCAGTGGGAATAGTACATCAAACTACTAAATTAATTGGTAAGTTAAATGGCTAAGAGAATATAAACATGCAGCTAAATCTCAGCTACCCTACACATTCACGGTGCAGCCTTGGGTAAATCAAAAACCTTCTTTAAGCCTCAGTTCCTTGCAAGAGTTAAGTGAAGACCAACTCATTCAAATACTTTAAAATACACCAAGTGCTTAAATGGTAACTATTAGTTTGTTCATCCTTTCTTGATGTGATATCTATAGAGACAAATTCAAAGATAATGAATAAAGTAGAATCCTGTTCTTAGCATGTTATTTATAATAAACTTTTACATCTAATTGTACGAATCTGTTGTAACTTTGCACAACACTTAACATTGTCAGAAGCTACTGATAATAGATTCAAATATGTCAGACCCAGGACAAACTAGAACTAGCAACTGCTGGGCTTTTGATGGGTCGTTCTGCTCTGGAATGTGTGTGTGTGTGTCCCATGTGCCCCCTACTCACTCCTGTGGAAATGAACTCCCCCTAGAACAGTCCATGGACTACTCAGTCTGTTCCCTCAAATGTTCTTCCCTTGAGGACACACCACGGAAGTGGTGTCTTCACCCATGAAAGTCCACACACTCTAGAATTCTAAGGTTCTAATGAAATCCTTTCTCTGCTAATTCCATCATCTGGTAGCTTTCTAAGCATAGTCTCCTTTGGAACTCATAGAAGGTCCTTTTTCTCATTAATCCACATCCTCAAAAATATTTTTCAATTAATTAAGGTAATGTAAATGAAGAACGTAGCATAGTTTTTGATTCATGCCTAGCACTCAATAAATGGTAGCTTTAATTAGTAGTAGTAGTAGTCCACTTATAGAAAATCAATTCCTAGCACACTTTTAAAGAAACCACTAAAATTAAAATCATTAATGCAATCACTATTAGTAGTACCTAATTTTATAATAATTATCTTTATCTTCATAATCCAAATATTGCTAATAACTCATAGTTATTTCAATTACATTAATTACATCTGACTCTACAGCAATCTATGAAGTTCTGGCAGAGCCATTCCTCAGCTAAGCCCTGAAGCAGACTTTGCTGTGAGTTTCCTGTCCTCTGTCTGTCTAGTATTCTTCTTTCCTTTCTCCTTGTTCCTGAGAAGGATGTGGATAACATGACCCTCAGTAAGGAGAACTGGCAGGTGCAACCCCCTTTCTCAGCCCCTGTTCTGTGTCACACTCTCTCTGGCCCTGGCTTTCAGCAGGTGGGCAGCCAACAACCCCTGATGGGATCATGAAACCACTTTACCACTGACTGTGAATATTCCCAGAGTCATCATCTCTGGAAAAGTCCTCTGAAAGAACAAAACTTAAAGTTCAACAAAGTTGATTTTGAATGATAAAGTCAATGCCAGGAATGATAATTGAGGACATTTGGGGAAGGGTTATATTTTCAAGAGGCAGGCCCATGTTAAAGACTTTTTTTTTTTTAATTTGGAAACTTTATTAGAGACCACAGTGCTGAGTGGTAGCGTCCTTCTAAAAGAGGGATAACAAATCCAACGTAGCCCTGGGTGCAGCTGCAGCTTTCCTAACAGAATAGTCCATAAGTGCAGGTGGCTGCGGTACGGGGGCCTCAACATTGTCATCAACTCTTACAAAACACACATTCTGGGAGTTAGGGAGGAAAATTGATCAGGGCATGTCAA
>NW_003852417.1:13548072-13554451 GCF_000181295.1 Otolemur garnettii
TCTTCTCCCTCCCTTCCTTCTCCTTCTCTTCCTTGCCCTCCTCCTTTAATAAACCTTGAAAAAGATAAAGTACATTCTTAACTCAAGAGCCACAGTTTGTAATTTTGCAAAGTGACCAGCAGAGTCATGGGGAGGGAAAACAGGGTGGTTTAAAAAGATTTCTGTAAAGAAGAATGCAGAGATGTGGGCTCATTCATCCACCTGCCTCTCTCCAAACTATACAGAGGTGACCGTTATTTAGTTATTGTAGCTAGTGGCATTTTAGATGCCATCTGTGTGGACAAATCCTTAATGTTAAAAGAGAAAACAACGTGAACTTCTAACTAACCCCAGAGGTCCAACAAAGCTGGCCACCCTGCAGAACAGGGAAGGGGCACTTTCTCTCTGATCCAGCCTATTCTTCTTCACCATCTATCTGAGAGAATTACACAAGCAAAAAGACCCCTGAAAGCATGGTGAGCAGACAACAGTTTGCAACACGGACCCCAACAACCTGGAGGAGCTGTCAGAAAGGCAATGTTCCACTGGAGTTATGAACTCATTAATTAAATATCAGTGTATCAAATGGGCTATGAGCTATTAATTCGAAAGCTATTACTGGCTTTGAAGTTGAAATTATAAGCAAAGCAATTAAAAAGTAACTTCTCAACAAGAGCGTAAAGGGAGCATCGTGTCTGTTTATGTACATTGGCTCTTTAATTGGAGATTGAATTGCTCCCTCCAAAGTAATGATTATATAAGTGATCAAAGTACCTATTTTATTGCAAAGCCTGGATGCTATAGTTATTATAGAAGGAAAATCTGCACTCTTTCCTGTGCTTCAGTCATGCCATCCAACGGCTGATACACTCTCTCTTCCCCACAGGTAAATAGGGGTAATTGTGAAAAGTACAAATCTCGGGGAAGATTGGCTCACATGTTGATTTTTGCTTTGGGTCATTTCCTTTTATTCATCATACCCACAGGAGAGTTAACCGTGACCAGAAGATGGTAGGTCGCTTTCTGATTCTGATGTAGATTTTTTAAACGTCCTAACTCATTAGTCTATACTATCATTTTCTCAACATATATAATACTTTTACTCTAATCCTAATGAACAACCCACAGCACTCATCTCCTATGAAGTCTAATGGAATTCCCTTTCTTGCCTGTTTGCATCCTTCCCATCCCTGTATGTAGCTTTATTATAATTGCATAGTCCTTTTTTATTTTCTCCCTTTATGCCTTTCTCTCTAGCCATTTGCGTGTGTTCTCTCTTGGTTTGAATCACACACATAAAAGCAAAGCAGCTTCTGGAATCCTGTGGACGTCAGGTATCTCTCTAAATGTAGACCTTACCGGAGAAACATTAATTAGGAACAAATAAACAAACAATTTCCCCGAACAAAATTGTTTCTCTGGGCAGAGTTGCCATTCTGGTTGTTTGTACCGAGACATTGTTTCACTCCTATCATGTACACACAAACACTGCTGCTAGGGGTTTGATTAATGGACTACAACTTGGTCTGAAGAAAAGTGAACGCTTTTAGTAGATTGGAGGCAGAAATGCCTACAGTTTATAACCAGTGACAAGCCACTCTGAAAGAGCAGCTGGAGACTTTACATCTATTTAGTTGTGGTCTGTAGGAACTTCTATTACTTTTTTTCTCAGTGAATTCTAAAAGGTTCATTTATTCCTACAAAAGTCAACCTTTCTTTTCTACAACAAATGAAAAGTTAAGATGGGCAGTCCAAAGCTGGCATTGGAAGTCACCTCGACCTGGCCAGTTCATCCATTCAATACCGATTCATTGGGCACCTTCTTTTTGTCAGGTACCATCTCAGGAATTTGAGTTAAGACACTGAACAGTGCAGACAAATGCCTCCGCCTTTGCATTGTCTACACACTAGCATTAAGAATGTTTGAATTGGCTCGGCGCCTATAGCTCAACCGGCTAAGGCGCCAGCCACGTACACCTAAGGTGGCGGGTTCGAATCCCCAGCCCGGACCCGCCAAACAACAATGACGGCTGCAACCAAAAAATAGCCGGGCGTTGTGGCGGGCGCCTGTGGTCCCAGCTACTTGGGAGGCGGAGGCAGGAGACTCACTTGAGCCCAGGAATTGGAGGTTGCTGTGAGCTGTAATGCCACCCCACTCTACCCAGGGGGACAGCTTGAGGCTCTGTCTCAAAAAAAAAAAAAAAAAAAAAAAAAACAAGAATGTTTGAATTGAGTGCCAATATTATTGGGTGACAATGGCATTCTTGGCACACAGTGGACTGGAAGAGCTTTATTCCTCCCATCACTTACAATACTTTAAGTTGCTCATTAGTTCATCTCAGTCATTGTTTGACTGAGAACAATGAACGTTTGAACTTCCCCCTGAAGCCTAATCTACAATGTGATGGCCTTAGGTGGGCTCCCCACAAAGGGAAATGATTAGCACATGAGGGTAGAGCACTCAGGAATGGGATTAATGACCTTGCAAGGAGACCCAAAAGATTCCTCTCTCTTCTCTCACCACCTGAGGACACAGCAAGAAAATGGCCATCTTTGAACCTGGCACAGGGTCCCCAGGAGACCCATGGCCATATTTGAACCTGGCATCAGGCCCCCAGCAGACCCAAGCATGTGTCCACATGGATCTTTGACTTTCCAGCCTCTAGAATGGTAAGAAATAATTTTTTGTTGTTTAAGGCCCCTACTATATGGTATTTAATTCGAGCAGCCTAAAGCTAAGAGAGGCAGCCAAAGAATGTAATGGAATAAAGAGGGCTCCAGGGCTAATGTCACCCACAGAGAAGTTCTGGGAAGGATCATACTGCAGTGCCCATTTTGGTATCTAACATGGGGGCTCCAATCCCATTCTTCACATTTAAAAGAAATACATTACTAAAAAGCTAACCCTTTCTGAGATTCACTATTTTATATTTAATTTTTATTAGATCATAACTGTATACATTTATAGGGTATAATGGGATGATTCGATATACAATGTGGAATGCTTAAATCAAACTGATTAACATAACCATCACCTCACTTACTCATTCTTTGTGGTAAGACATTCATAATATACTCTTAGTTGTTTTCCCTTTTATCATTTACTTAATGGAGACCCTACTCAAAAGGCTTTGTAAGGACATAATAAGATAATATATGTAAAACACTTAACACAGTGTTTTCTCCTCAGCAGGCAAGTGTGAGCCTCCCCATGAGGCTTTCGTTTGTTTTGACAGCCGAAAGCCTGCTGAAGAAATGCTGGCAGACTCCCTTTCATCCAGGTGCAACCAGAACAGGGAGTGAGGATATTGAGAGAGAGAGAGAGAGTCTGTCTGATGTCCTCCCCTGGGCTCACGAAGACACATAGGTAGTTAGTGTCCCCTGGGCCAGACACAGAAATTTTGTAAGTTTTATGAGAGTGTTGGATTTTGCAATAGTATCTCCCATTTTTCTCCACAGCACTTCTGGAAATAATTTATACTGTTTACCAAAAAAAACAGAGCCAAAGCCATCAGATTAGCAAAATCCAGGATTCATATTTATCCTGTTGTTAATGAATGATGGAACAGAGGATACAGCCACAATTACCCCATCATAACGGATTTGCCTCATTTCTGCCACGTGCTAGATGTTTGATCATTGAAACAAAAGAAGAAAATGAGTAGCTGCATTCTTGGTAAGTTTTTTCTGGTGCATCAATATTCTCTCCCAACTCTATTCCTGATTCTTTTAATTAGGGGCAAACAAATCACAATCACAAAGGTATTAATGCTCGTAAAGCTTAAAATCTCTTAAATCTCAAAAGAAATACTTGGTGTAATTAAAAAATGAAAATCTATCATTTAAAAAACATTTTCACATAGCATATTTTGTATTTTGCATTATAATAATTGACTCTGCTATTTATTTGCGGTTTACCAGCTAACAGACAAAGAGAAGGCATATCACCATTCTCAGACCAAATCCACTGTTTTGCAGCTAAAAATGATGATGGCAGAAGGCATATGCGGAGACAAGCCAGGGTCTGTGGGTTTCAGGGAGGGAGGTGGAAGAATTCATGAAAGATAAGAATGTTCATATCATGTCATCATCCTTAAAACGAGTATATTCTAACTCCACTAGTTTATCGCTTCCTCTGAAAAATTTTATTGCTCAAAGATTCTACATGTCTGAGACGTAATTCAACCATGGCAGCACAAGTAGAGGTCATCTCCTCTAGGTCTGAGATAATTAATGAAGGCAAATGGGCAGTGCATAAGGGATTTAAGAAAATTAATTTAATAAATCTTTGTGAGGATATTTTACATGGCTGGCTCTGTGCTAAGTGCTGTGGGACATGCAGGAGCTCAATAACGCAAGGTCACTTGCTCAAGTAAGACACATATCCAAGGAAAACAAAAAGAAAGATGACAGGCTTATTAAAATAATAACAAACTTTAAAAGTAATTGTTAAAACATTCTACAATTAAGCCAAGATAGAATACTGACAATCTACAGCAGTGGTTCTCAACCTTCCTATTGCTGCAGTGTATTTTCATTGTTAAAAAAGGGGTCACGACCCACAGGTTGAGAACCGCCGATCTACAGTTTCCATCACCTTTCTTTTGGGGTTCAAGTTCTATGCCACATTGACACACAGATAAACTTAATCTTTTTACGTGATTTGTATCATTACTTTAGCATATCGTGATATGTTTTGTACTTTACATCTAATACACAACTTCAGGTCATTTCATTATGGGACAGAATGAAGACTAAAAATAATGACTTGGTGACTATTAACAGAAACCCCCTCTGGATATAAATGTGCATTTTGATACATACACTTTATTAAGAATAATCAAACCCTGTATAAATTTACCTAAACTATAAAAACAAATTTTACTTCCAAGTATGAAAGATTTTTGTTTTTTCAATATAAAAATGTCTTTATTTTAACTCACTTTTATTACTTTTTAAACCAGTGCACACAGTATAGTAAAGCGAACCCCCCATGTATCCAGCCTCAATAATGATCAACTCATGGTCAATCTTGTTTCCCACCTACTGCCCACCTCCCACATGTATATCAATATGAATAAATAGAAATAATTTTAATTCGATGTGCTAGAAGTTTAAAAAAATCTGTGAGAGATGATTTAGTGAAGATCAAAGAAGCTATTGTCAGATTTTACAAAATCTGGAAGCGCAGACAGGTGCAGGTCAATTGCTGGAAGGTGCTGGGGATCCGAAGGCTCTTGTCCAGGGTGGCTGTGGTCTGGTCGTTGATCTCCACTGGCTGCAGGACGGAGGTGGGTGGATTGAGAGAGCTGAGCAGGAAGGAAGCCGATAGGTCACAGCTGTCATTTGTTTACAGCTTTGCCTGCAGCTGCCTTAACTTCTGAATCTCTGACCAGTGCTTCTCATTGACAGAATCTCATTTACTGGGAACTGATTTGGGGAGATGTAGCCCCAGCTTCTCCACTGTGATGCAGAGGACATTACAGATGAGGGTGGATATGAGTCTAAGCTGATGGCAATGTGGGACAGCACCATACACACACATACACGACTGTGTTCAAAACCTTCAACAACCTCAAAAGGCAGGCACTATTCATCTTGTTTTTACAGATGAGTAAACTGGTGCATGAAAGGTTAAGTAACTCATCCAAGGCCACACAGCTGGCGGAGCCATCGTGTAACCCCATGTTATATATAAATCCAAAGGCCTTGCTTCTACCCACTACATGTATTTCCCAACATTATATCAACAAATATATCTTCAAATACCCCCTTTATGATTTATTTTATTCCATCTAATGCATTTCATTGATCTTCCAGGTTAGTTAAGTTATTAAGATAGGAAATTACAATAGATCAATGCGACCTATTCTTGATAAAACCATGAGCTCCTTTCCTCCCTAGTCACTTATATGTTTTATTTTTAATGTCCAATTCTAGGTTCTAGGTCAATATCCATATCATGGCCATCTTTCAAAATTTAATTTCGTCTTCTTTCTAAAGTATATACTGAGACTTCTAGTGAAATGAACTCTTTTGATTGCTATTAGTGACTCCCAAATCCTTGGTGACAAAGCAAAAGGAAAATTAGGAAACAACAACAATAAAAAATATTGGAATAGAACAGATGAGCAAGGAGTAACTCCCTTAACAGACCTGGAGGGTGAGTATGTAAGGAAGCAATAAGAATAACGAGATTGCAGAGAACGTAAACCTGTCTGGGGGGTGGGGAACACATATTGGAGATTCCATAGTTTTAAAAGGCAGTTCCAAGTGGGACTAAAAAAAATTGACTGAAAGTCTATACTAGAAGTTAGATTGTATACAAAACATTCTCACCTCATTGGCTGAGGACGATCAGCACCTGCCCTTCCCTTTCCTTACATGTGACTGTGAACTT
>NW_003852417.1:13554718-13584496 GCF_000181295.1 Otolemur garnettii
CACTCATGTGCACAGAGATTTCCAGAGTTTCACTGTTAAATATGAAAGGCGAGGAAAAGAAATTAACAAATGAAAAGGATACATGAGGATGTGAGAAAAAAATGATGCCGAGAGATAAAAATCTAAAATAAAACAAAAATAAAAACAAAGCCACAACCATCTTTATACCCACCTACCTTCACAACGGTAAAATAAGGTATTCAGTGCATCAACAAGAACAGAATGCCATGAAAAGAAATGTCTGGAGAACTACACACACACAAATATGGAAAAGATGCACCTTAAATTTAGGAAATCTCCCCCAAAGGAAGCAGAAAAAGACAAAGATGGAAATAGGAAAGATAAAACAAACAAAATAGAAGATAATCAAAGGGCTAGTTTACTTTTCTCAACAACCAAGCAATATAAATTTTACAAGAAGTGAGCTAAGATATTAAAGGTGAGAAAGACCATAGCAGCCCCTGATAGCAGAGAGCTGGCCCGGCATTCTGAGCTGGGCTTTGACCTTGCTAGAAACTGACCTACCACTCAGGACTGGCTGGGCCTTGCTGTTTTCCTATTCAGCACACATTATTTCACAGGAAATTAATATGAGACAAGGCTACTCTATGACCATGATGAAACAAGACAAAAATAAGACTACTCTATCACACGATGAGCACAGACAGAAATAAGAACATTTCTAAACCACAAAAATACCCTAGTAGCCCCACTCCTAATATGAATCAGTGCTGCTTCATTACCAATTACAATTTTAGCAAGTCTTCATTTCGCCCACCTTCTAGAAAGAAAGGACCCCACATAATCATCCCTGCTTCCTGACAGCATCCAATGGAGAGCAGAACCCAGTGCCTTACCCTTCTCAAACTCGCTTAACACAAAAACAAACCTTATAATTAGTGCTTTAGGGACTCCTACTTCTGAAATGTCGTGAGCTTTATCAAAGGTATTTTTAAAAAGTTATCAACTGTATTTTGGGGGAAAATACTGCAAACTAAAGCAAACAAACAAAAATGTTGAGCAATCAAAGACATGGACATGTGGAAAAAGAAATTCAACCCCAAGGAGAAGCCCGTGAGAAACCAAGATGATGGTAAAGAAAGAACACAGGACAAGAGCTGGGCAGAAACCTGGGCTGCAAATGCTCAGGTGGGAACAGAAAAATGGGAAACTTCTCTATTACACATCAATGAACTAAATTGAACAAGAACTCTGATGTGTTTAAATACGTCAAGAGGAAATATATGTTGTTGCCTACAAGTTTGGGAATTAACTAATAATCAGTATAATGAAAGAGTAAGTAAAAAATATGGAAATTACTAACTCAAACCCAAATATATATACACATAAATACATATAAAAACATATACATGATATATTTATATTTATAAATACAATATTTTCACATTATATTGGCTGGCTGAACAACAGGAATTTCATAGACAAATAATAAAAATTCTGAAATTGACTTAACCTGTGATATAATCATATTTTAGTATGGAAAGATGGGCAACTTGTGTGTAGAATCATGTAAGATAAGTAACTATTTATTTTAAATTATAGAAATTTGATGAAAAGTTTACAATATCAATAGTAACAACGTAAGCAATTCACTTAGAAATATGAACTTGGTTGATTGGCAAAACAATAGTTTTCAAAAACCATGTCTATGAAGCATTTTAGGGGAGTAAAAATCCAAAACAGAATGACAACAGAAGAGCTAATGGAACATGATTGTGATGGGGGCTCTGAGAGCAAATGTAAGAAGCTGTGGCGGGTGAGGTAAGAGACACAGCCAGGGTGTGGATGCCGCCGGCCTCGCAGGCTCTGTTAGGAAGTTTGGAAGCCAGGCCAGTTGAAAAGAGAAGTCACTGCAGGTTAAAACCTGGGAAGCGATAATCTCCAAATTTTCCTTTGCATAGATGGTTTGGCAACCATACGAAGACCGTTTCTGAGCGGTCCAAAACAATAAGGAGACAGAAGTCAGGAGGCTCTTGCCATATTCAGGAGATAGATGATGGGTTGGGGTCAGGGTGGTCAGCGACAGGGGAAGAGTTAGCCATGTGAAAGACAAATTTAGAAAGAAACATTAGCCATAGGTAGTGGTATCGTCTATGGGCCGTCAAGCACAACTCAGTTAACTGAGTGGAACATAGAAAACGGACAGCGTTTCAGCCATCAAACAGAGAATGCGAAGTTCAATTTGAGACCTTTAGAATTTAAGCTGAATTTGAGAGGAGCTGCCACCTAAGCAGCTCCAAGGAGAAATCTGAGCTGCAAACCTGCCCTTAAGAGGCAGATCTATGTTGCTACCAGGTTGTATAAAAGTTGACACAACAGGCTTGATGGGAAAAGCTGGTTATAAAAGAAAATATAAAATGGGGAGAGAGAGGGTGCCTGGGATAATGCTTGAGAAATGCAAATGTTTTAAGGTTGGTTAGAGGGGGAAGAACTGGCATAAAAAAGGCCAGAACAGAAAACAGTCAGAGACTGTTGCCTTAGGGTTAGCGGTGGTCAAGGCTGCTGTGTCAGTACAGGGATGGGGAGAAGCCAGACCAGGGCCGACTAAGAAGTCAAAAACCAGGAAATGCGGATGACTATTCATAAATTAGGCTAGGAAGGAGGGAAAGAGGAGTCACACACCATCCCCAGGGGTTGGCTTTCCTTTAGGTCGTCTTCCTTTCCTAGAGAAAGTCAGTATTTTGTTTAGGGTGAGTGAGGCTTAACAGTGCTCAGAGCTTTCAGCTCCTCGGGGTCTGAATAGCGCTGCCATCCTGCCAAGTCCCCAGCACCATACTGTTTGTACTCATCCCATGTTGTTCTCACTTTCTTCCTCATGCCCCCTTTCTAAAGACGCCATGAGCTCCTCAGCCTCTTCCCAGGGTGCCTGGGGAGCGTACATCACTGTTGCTCATCAGAACCATGGACCACGGTGAACCCAAAATTCATTTCCGAAATCTTCCCTGCACGATTGAGTCTCCTCCCCATTTAAAGACCCACCTTAGGAAACCCTGTACACTTTTCCCCTGGATTTTTGACATCTAGGTTCAAGTCTGCTCAAGGCTCTTCTTTCAAGAGAGTAACTTTTCAGTAAAGCAAGTTTTTAGTTCCTTCTATTCTCTGCATTTAGCTGACTGAAACGTCTAGTAGACATCTAATAACGTGAAACCCCCATCACTGCTTTCTGCTCCGTACCATACAGGAGACCCAATATTGAAATAATGTTCCCCCGGGAGTTGAGTGGCTTGGCCTGTACACATATATTCATCCACTCAGCAAATATTTGTTTAGTGCCTACTGTGTGCCAAAATGATATGATTTATTTTCCTTTCTCCTATCATCTCTTTTTATGATCTATTTCAAATAAATTTTATATACATGAAGGCTGGAGTATTTGAAACGATAAATAAATCAATAACACACTGCCTCAGCTCAATTCAAACACCCAAGTAATTTCAAAATCCCAGTCCTGTGGCCAACCCAATTTTAACGCTGAGACGTTTCAAATACATGTATTTAAAATAGCCAGCATACATCAAGGTTAGCTATGGTCCAAGTAGTATTGTAGGCATTTGTACATATTTACATGTGTAATCCCCAAAACAACCTTATGATACATCTTTATTTTTTTTAACATGGAAAAAATAAGTTATTTTAAAAATTGCATACATTTGTAGTAGAAGATAGCAATTAACGAACTAGAGTTGACAGTCCAGATGTGTCAGGCCCCAGGCTGAGGAATTTATAGCATGGATTTAAGGAATAGAAGCACCTACAGAGAAATCAATGCAAAAATCCTGGAAAGACTAGAACAACCACAGAGAAGAGGAAGAACAGCAAAAGCACTTGCCATAAGAAGGACACTAGTTCCCAGACCCATTCCATCTCATCTGAGGCTCACATTTTGAGGGTTTACACTCTGCTTTTGAGCCCTAACTGATAATAACCTTTCACTAGATTTTACAACCCAGAATATATGATAATAAATATTTAAGGTTACATAGTGCTCATCAATTAGAACATACAAAATGCACCTCTTTGATCAAGAAGGAACCCTGAGTGTTTAATTCCTTCCACTGGCCTCATTAAATCAAATTTCCACATATTAGTTGGATTTCGCTGGCTCTTATAGATGATTTTGGGGGGGGGGATGTAAGAATTATCTAACACAGAAAACAATCGTTACTAGACAGCTAAATGACCAAATGTGGAGCTTTGTAAGAACAGATTAACCCAGGGCTTAACTGTTGTCCTTGAGAGTTTTTTGTTTGTTTTTTACTTTGTCCTATCTAAGGGGGTAAGAAGTTTAAAGTATTTGAGTTCCCTGATCAAGAGATTGACATTCCATCAATCAAACCCCCCAGAGGGTTTTCTAAGAAAACACTATATTTGGGTGAAATCCTGATGAAAAAGGTAGAAGAATATCCGTTGTTATGGAAGTACAGAGTCAGACCACTGAAACCCCTAACTCCCGTGAATTAGTGGTTATTATATGTGAAGGAGAACACAAACTTTGTTAATACTTCTTCCATCCACTGTGAAATATTGAAACTCAGCTGTGATGTAGCATTTAACTGCACGTCGAATCAAGAGTCCAGTAATAGAAATTGCCTTTTTGCAGTAGAAAACAGGGTTAGAAGCAAACCAAAATAACACATAAAACAGATCTCCATGGAGAAAATTGAAGGCTGTTTCTAGCATGTAAAGATGGAGGATGCAATTCCTGTTCTGTGAAAAGCTTTTTCCTGGGGTTTTAAATTTTCCTCTTGATTATGTGTGGAATCAAGGGGTGTCTGTGTGATTGCACCCATGCGTGACTCCAAGCCACAGAAATGGGGCAGACACAGACAGATGGTGACAGGCTCATTTTTAAGCCCAACCAGCAGGGACAGAAGTGAAGAACGGAAGGCAGATCATAAAGTTGGCACTAAATTTTCATTTCCAAACTCTATATCCTCCATTGGTTAAAATGAAGTTTACTTCACTAGGAAGTGACAGGTTCAGAACAAAATAGTCCTCTTCCTCTAGCTTATTTACCAATTTGTTTTGAATCATCCATATTCAGAGTTACGGGTACGGACGGATGATCTCTTAGACTATTTCCTAATATATACATTGGAACAGGCTTGTAGGAAACAGCACAGTCCACAAATAATTCTTTGTAATAGAGAAGAATGAGAAACAATCTACCTTCTAAAAGCAGAAAACTTCCCCATCCATTAGAGGACATCAATACAAATTAGGTTTTCAACCAATTTTAAGGATAGAGGAGTCTGCTCACGCTGCTGTGTTTTGTGAACCAAATGAGATACGAATCAAATATCCCGTATAATCCTCATAGATGACTACATAGTGAGGTTTTATTTTTCAAAAGTCCTGGGATATTTAAAACATTATCCATTGTAATCCCTCAGTATTGGACAATGAGAGATTTCTTTTTTTTTGCTACTATAACACATTTTTTAAAATTTAAGCTTTATCATATGTATCATTTTGATGAAAATGTGCTTAAATACAACATATTCTCTTCCTCCTGGATCTGCCACTGCATTTTTCAAAGTCTATCCCTATGTAATCATAGACAAAGAATCCTCCTCGGCCAGAACAAACACATCTCCATTGCTTTTGTGGAGTCTGGGCTCATAATCCCCCTTTCCTCTTCCTGTGTGATACATCCGGAGCTAGATGTCGGACTCAAGATCACAGCCTATAAAAAATAAACACAAACACTAGAAATCCATGTCTTCATTACTACAACTCTCCACAAGACAATGTCCACAAGAGAAGAATTATTAAGCATTCCTGGGGTATGCTCAAGTGTGCGCTCTAAAGATAAGTGTCTACCGATAGATTTTCAAAGGGAAAACAGAAAAGGATGGAAATGCCCAACTTGCATAAAGGTGAATCTTTTACTACCTGGTTCAGAGACTTACCTTGATGTTCTGTTTCTTTCTTAGGTCACTGAAAGCCCACCACACAAAGGCTTCCTGGATGCTTCTTATTCTCCTCTTCCTTGAGTAAATCCATTTTCCCTGAGCCCCCAAATTAACTGACCTTTACTAGTACTTTGCTCGAAATTTCTAGTTCTTCTGCATCCATTTTGTTAATTTATGTATTAATATTGTATACTATGAGGTTACCATGCAGCACTTTCCTAAGTTCTCTCTCTCTTCTCTTTTAATTAGCAAACAACTTTATAAGGGAGATACTATTATTAGCTATATTGTGCCTAGGAGAAATGAGAAGCTTAAGGAGATTAATTTGCCAAGGTCACAGAGTTAATTTGTGGTAGAATTAGGACTCAAATTCAGACAGGATAGCTCCCAAGACTTCCTTTCACCCCTATTCTATATCCTGTCTGTACCTGTTATCTCTTCACGGATGTCATTGTCCTACTCAGTTAAACACATGGCAGTTTTTGAGGCCACAGGAAAATATTTGATCCTTAGCTCAATATGCAATATGCCTCCTCCAGTTAGTAAAAACATTTAAAGTTAGTAATGATCCTCAGCTTGACATACACACACACACACACACACACACACACACACGAGTATATATATATATGTATACACATATACATACACACCCGTATATTTGTGTGTGTGTATATGTATGTATGTCAAGCTGAGGATCATTACTGACTTTAACTGTTTTTACTAACTGGAGGAGGCATATAGAGAGAGAGATATGTATATATATAATCAGACTGAAGTTTGCCCCCCATTAATCTGAGGCTTTGAGACTTTCCTTTGGACCCTTTGGGGTCATCAGCAGAAAAGACAAAACTATTTGCACTCTAGGGGAAAACAGGATTCTTGGTTGAAATTTTCATTTAGCAAATGTTTAACATCATGCCTTCTTCCCCTAAGTTTTACGTACTTTCCAAATACTGACATACATTCCTCATCCATTATGTTAGGGCAAGCGAAGCACACGGATATGCTCTCTTTAGGACGGCGATATGAATGGATGGATCTAACTCTTCATATTTATGTTGGGGAAAATACACATAGTATCAATATCTGAAAGCCCACTAATGCCTACCCTTTTTGTCAGAAATAGCACAAATACGATTTTTATGTTAGTAGTAGTTCCTTTTTCACTGCTTTTAAAATCAATCCATGAAAACTTTCTGCAAGCCTGTGGTCGTGACTCTTCTAGGTCACTAGGACAGTTTTCAGACAATGCTGTGGTCTGTTATTTCACTTCTCAGAAACGCAGTGGACAGCATCCTTTCTGACTCACCTGTGTAAGTTTCCACTTGCTTGGCTCATCGGTGTTGCTGGGAGGGCTTTATTTGTCTCTATCCGTGTGGATTTTATGTTTCTTGTTTATTGTCAATCTCAAAACTTTCGTAATGACTCGTATTATGGTATCAATTATATGGTGTGATTGATTTGGGAGCCTTTAACATTGAAATGATACTGAAGTGAATTCCCCCAAATTGGTTATTTTTAGAATAACTGGATACGTGGTCTTGTCAACATTTGAGAAACCAAATAACAGTCATAGCCTATGGAAAAGGTTTGTTCCTTATCTTTGCTATGTATTTGCAACATTTGAATATTGGTCCATCACATAAACTGCTTTGACCTGTGTTTTGTCAGCTTTGATAGGTAGGTTTAGATTTAAGTATTCTGATAGGGCTCTTCTACGTTTAGGAATGTTGAGTTTATCTTACCCACTGTTATCATAGCCTATTTTAAAGTTTATTCTGGTCTAGAAATGCTTTGTCAGTGGTTAGATCAACAGACTAGAGAAAGAAGTTTAGAAATATTATTAATATGGGCACTTCACCTCATTTAAGACCATTCCTGTGGGAACATGTTCTAATCAACTAAATAAAAATGATTCAGCCTGTGAAAGGCTACTTTCTTTAACCAAGACAATGCGAAATGGATTGATCACTTTTCCTACAAAATAAGGCTTTTGTGTGGGAAAAAAAAAGTGTGACATACTCACATAGAAACTGTTCATGGGGCAAAATTTTCAAATAAAACTCTTATTATATTGATAGACGTTGAAATGGCTACTCATTGAGCAGGGACATAAATATCCATTCTACCCAAAACAAATTTAGCAAAAGCAAAATATATAACACCAAGAACATTTCAGCTTTTCTCTAACCCATGGAGCCAGCCTTACATGCCAACCCGATTCTATCGCCTCTCCTCATTAAGCTTGAAAGCATATTTTGTGTTGCTTTTAGCAGCTCCTAAAATTTCTTTGTCTCTTCGCACAGCACCATAAAAGTTCCCACCTGACAGATCATAAATCGTTCTCACAAAGCAATCTGTCCCCTGGCACACTCTGGCTACATCCTATTCTCCAGATACATAACTAACAGCATTTATGCACTTTTGCCCAAAACTTAGTTTCAAGATCTGGGAAATGCTTGACCCTATCCTATCAATTCATAGCAGGGAATGGCCCACTTTTGACAGAACATTTATTCACACTGGGAATGAAAGAAGAGAAGGTTTCCTCTGTGATGAAACACGTTCAGAACAAAAAAGAGTGAGCTATCCGAAGTCAAGGATACCTGGCCACCAGAAGACTGTACCGCCTGGCTATTTAGGACTCTCCTATGCACTACCGGGCCCGTCATCGTGTTTTCCACCCCGTCTCCGGAGGACTGTTTAAGTCTATGTGGTTTGCATGCCAATTTTTTTTATTTGCTCCTTCATCCCCCAAGCATTTATTTTGAGAACCCACTAGATTCTAGACACTTTGCCAAGTGTTAGTCTCAAAGATAGAGAGGACATATGTCCACCCACAGTTGCACATAGATTTGTGGGTGATGCATGCAGCTAGACAGCTAAACTTCAGGGAAGTGTAACAGAGGTGTTATTAAGCAAGAAGAACCTTATTCTTTGGAAGAGAAAGAGAGGCCAGGAAAGCTTTTATAGAGGAAGTAAAATGAAAGGAGAAGTGTGAGGTCTGAATGGGTGTTACTTAGCTGGGCACTGGGTAGTAGGTAATTTGCCTATAGAAAGTGCACAGTTGTGAAAGTACAGCGTGTGTGAGGGATGCGCGTGGTTCAGAATGAGGGGAATCTATGTGCTCCGTGGTGAAGAGGAGGTGAGTCGACAGAGGAAGGGAAAGGCACAGCCCACAGGACCCTGGATGTTAGTCTGCTAGTTCTCCCTTAACCACAGTCTTACATGCTGTGGTTTCAGCTCCCTACGGGCAACTGTGGTTAGCAAATATTAAATAGAAAGTCCCAGAAATAAACAATTCACAAGTGTGGAATCGCATGTTGTTCTGAGTAGCCTGATAAAATCTCCAGCCATCCTGTTCTGTCCTGTGCAGGACAGGGATCAGTCCTGTGACAGTGTCTCCCTCCTGACACATGTCTGTCTTTACTTACTTAGGACCTTCTGGGTTATCAGATCTAGTGTCAGGGTTTGTGTTTGCGTAACCCCTATTTTACTTAATAATGGCCCCAAAGACTCATGACTCTGGCATATTATTGTAATTGTTTTACTTTATTCTTCATTATTGTTATTTTATTGCTATGGATGATTTATAAATTAAACTTTATCACAGGTACATATGTATAAGACACAATGTAATATACAGGGTGGCCATAAAGTTCATGTGCAATTTAAAATTGGGTTTGGTACTATATATGGTTTGGGGGCATCCACTGATGGTCTTAGAACATATCTCCCAAGGACAAAGGGAAGGGCTGCTGCACAAGGTCGTTGGGCATTTTTTCCTGTGATGAAGAGCCAATGAGAGTGTGGCATATGGAAATTAAGTGGACAGATGTTCACCATTACTCAATCTCTAACAATAAATACAACTACAGAAACCACAGCAAGTATGACAAATTACAAAAATGACCACAAATTCTCCCCATCCCTGTACATGACCCTTTGCAAAGTACCTCTGAAACTCCTTCCATCCAGAAGAGGAATGAGTCTCTTCATTCCTGGAGTCTCTGTTTGTTTTGCGATGTCCTTCAGTAGATGGGATAGGAGCAAGCACATGCCACCAGAAATTTGAAAACAGCTTGTTCTCTGTTGCTGCTCATGAATATCTTAAATTGCACATAAAGTAGTCTAAGCTAGCCTCCTGGATTATGAGAGACATATTTCCTGGTCATCCTGCTGCCTTATCTAGCAGCCTGTTAATTATAGACATTCACCACTCTTGGTCCTATCCATACTTTTCAAAAAAAAAAAAAAAAACTGCTGTGTTATTCTTTTGGGGGTCTGCCTGTCTGTCTGTTTGTCTGTCTCTCTCTCTCTGGATGCTTCTCAGAGCTCTGATTTGCCCTCCTCTTTCCCCACATCTGCAGGGCATAGAAGGATGGATGAGAAGGGGAGGCCATTTAAATAAACCCAAGTTCTGGTGAGATGCCCTGCAGGTCACGTCATGCCCCCAGAGGGCAGCACTGAGAAAGGACAAGCTGCCACAGCAGCCATGGAGGACCCCTGACTTGATCAATTTTGTTGTCGCTTTTACCAACAGATCTTACTTCCTCTTTATTCTCAGGCTGTCTGCCCTAGGCAGGTGACAGTGGCAAATGGGCCAGAATCTCAATGTCTTCTTTGTATTGATTTTCATTTATTTTGATCTTTACAGTCTTTTTTCCTTTGGCAGAGAGAAAGTTTTTGACCAAGGGAAATGTTATTCAGAGTTGGCTTCCTTCTAAGTTGTACTGTTAAAAAATTAAATAAATAAAAACTAGTAAGCAATAAAATGAGTGACAAGTAAGGGTCAAAAGAAGACTGATCAAGGGTAAATTGTAGGAAAGCACATCAAGGCAGAGTTGGGGAGAAAAGGAAAGTCTAATATGAAGGTCTACCTCCTTCCTCTCTGTCTCAGGCTCCGAGAATAATCATACTCTTGGAGAAGAGAATTTGGCTTTGTACAATTTCAGCTAAAGAGCAAAGAAAATTCAATATTAAATCATGTCATGTTCTGATTCCACTCTGATCTGTGCAACAGTACTAGAAACATGGCTGTGCCTTTAACACCAGGCCCAATACCTGTACCGGCTTCCATCACTTGCCAGTAATTCAGCTGCTCTAGAGGCAGGTTGAGCCTTCTTTATTCCATGTTAGCTCAGAGTACAAAGATGCCTGAAACTCAGCCAATTTTTTAAAGCTTCATATTTATTGATAATTTTTCCTGTTTTCCTGCCTAAATCTTTACATATATTAGTTTCCAAAATGCCTATCTTTGTGTCTAACTTTCATTTCCCTTTTTAACACTATGCTACTTGACTTTTACTGTCTGTCCATCCATTCATTCGTCTGGGCATGTCCCACCTTGAATGAAGGCCAGTATTCCTCAAGACCTTCTCTCATCTCTTTCTCACTTAGCATTTTTGGTCTGTTGCTTTTCAACATTATACACATTTTTCCCAGTATGGGGACTTTTAAATTATTCTTTTAAGATATAATTAGGTAGATCATATCTTTCAACGAAGTTCAATTGTAAGTCCTACATAAATAAGCACCAAAGATAACTTACAAATATCCGATTTTAAAAGACATGAGAGAGTTGTCAACAGTAACGAGGACTAGGTGAATTAAGATCTGGGAATATCAGTGAGTTGACATACACAGGCAATTTTCTCCCTTGAAGGTATTTTTCCACTTTGGGTGTGGGTCAAGAATGAGAGTTTGAAGGTTAACTTAGGCTCTGTTCTCTCCTGAAAGAATGATAGAACAGTTTTGTTTTGGTTTGCTTTTTAAAAAAAAAATCATAGCTATGTACATTAATGTAGTCATAGGGTACAATGTGCTGGTTTTATATACAACTTGAAATATTTTCATCAAACTATTTAAAATAGCCTTCATGGTATTTTCTTAGTTATTGTGTTAAGACATTCATACTCTACATTTAGTAAGTTTCCCATGTACCCTTGTAAGATGCACTGTGGGTGTGGTCCCACTCCCTCTACCCATTCTCCCCCTTCCCCTCCCCTCCCTTTCCCTTTTCCCCATATTCTTGGGCTTAATTGGGTTATAGCTTTCATATGAAAGCTATAAATTAGTTTCATAGTAGGGCTGAGTACATTGGATACTTTTTCTTCCATTCTTGAGATACTTTGATAAGAAGAATATGTTCCAGCTCCATCCATGTAGATATGAAAGAGGTAAAGTCTCCATTTTTCTTTAAGGCTGAATAATAATCCATGGTGTACATATACCACAATTTATTAATCTATTCATGGGTTGATGGGCACTTGGGCTTCTTCCATGACTTAGCAATTATGAATTGGGCTGCAATAAACATTCTAGTACAAATATCTTTGTTACAGTGTGATTTTTGGTCTTCCAGATATATATCTAGTAGAGGAATTGTAGGACTGAATGGCAGGTCTAGTTTTAGTTCTCTAAGAGTTCTCCAAACATCTAAGTAGCATGGAGTGATGAACTAGATTGGAATGTAGTATAGCTCTCAAACACACAGCTGTTCATCCTCCCTATAGGGCATTTGCTGAGTTCTGGGTGGCAGTGGGTCTTGGGGAGCTAGACTGAAAACTTCAAAAGGACATTAAGAAATATTGTATAGTCTCTTTAGTGTTTTGAAGACCAAAAAACCCAACCTACAACTCACTAGTCTCTCCTAAAGTCTTTGGGTAGGAAACTTAAGAACTAAAATTAAAACTCTGCAGGACAGAAATGAATCTTTCAATCTTTTAGAGGTGGATAAAAACCCCCAAGAATGGCACATTCTAGAAACAGAGATGAATCAGAAATGGATGGAGTCTTACTAAGACTAAAGGTCAAAACTGAACATTCTAACTTCTGCTTGTAGCAATTAGTTACTCACATTCTCTGCCTAACAGAGGACAAAGGGAACATTCTCTAGAAGAAATTTAGAATTATTCACAGTCTCCATGATTATTTTTATTATAAAAATCATGAGACATTTAAAGACACAGGACATTGTGTCTGAAAATCAAGAGAAAGGACAAATAACAGAAGCTGACTTGGAGATAATCTAAATAGAGTTTTCAGCCAACAAAGATTTTCAATTGCCTATGATAAACATGATAATCTTTTTAGGGCTTGTTGGGTTTCTTTAGTATCTTTTAATATTTCTGGAATCTTTCTCAATTGTCATCACTCAGATAATATGTCTTCCCCTCTGCTGCCTCTGGAACTCTGTTTACATATCTGCTGGACTACCTTCTTTAAGCTGTGATCTGATCTTGAAGTTCATTCTAATTGCTCATGTGTAATGCACTTCTCAAAAGACCTGTTATAGATCATTGTAATGAATTGCATAATGGTCCCATAACAGGCCCCCAAACAGCTGTGAAAAAGCATGAGTAACAGGCCTATCCTTCTCTTTGAAGTAGACTGTGAGTTGGAGAAAGCTAATTGGATAGAGGGAGGACCTAGCATTTCATTGACTGTCGTAGTTTGTTTTATTTATTCTTTGGTTTTCTGTACTAATTGCTAATCTGTCTGGTTCTACAAAACACCAAACAGTAAACCTGGTAAGTGAGAAAGTTGGGGGTGGAGGCAGAGGGTTTTTAGTGGATTTTCCCAAAGAAGATTTATGCATCAACAACAACTGCCTAAATTAGGAGATGAAAAAAGGGCCCACAGCATTTTTACCTAAGCAATGCAAAGGAGGCCAGCAGCCCATGACTTGAGGACAGGAGAGGGGCTGTGTGTTACTTGGCACTAGCCAACTAGCCAACCAGATACTACAGTTTATCCCCAGACAAAGACACAGGGGAACTTATACTCTGATTTCAATAACATGGAAATTAGGAACGCCAACTTTGGTTTAACTTCTACAACAGAAGCTCCTTCTTTCACTACAAAAGACAAAAAATTCAAAGCAAAGTATAGGGAACAAGTCCCATTCTCCAGAATGAGTCTGTAAAAGTGAACTTCAGGTTGCCTTAAAATTGAAAACAGATCTTCAAAGACGCAAGCTCTGGAATTGTTGGAACTGTCACGAACAAAATGGCCTTTTCATTGAGATATACTAGAGAGATCATTCAACTCACGATGATGGGATTTTTCTTCATGTCACTTCTACTGATGGCTGCCAAATTGCCTCATCTGTGTTCCCTGGAATGGGCTTTCTCCCGGGAGGAACTCGGATTCTGTGTAAACATTTATAAGGTGAGACAGAAGGAGGCTGTATCCCAGGATGGGCATCTCAGGACAAAGCTCCCACTTGCCTGTTTACATTACTCAGCAGCCAGGAGAAGTGGGTTTCCAAACAGATGCCCCCACTTTTCTCTCCCTATAACCTTTCCAAATCTTTCACACTTCCTGATGGAGAATGTCCCTCCCCTGATTGCAGCTTTCTGTAGCCAGAGGGCCCTGTGTAGCCTTTCTCTCCCTACTTTGTACATCCAGCTGGGCAAAGTTTATTCTGTTTTATGTACCATAATCTGTCATGGCTGATTTTGTTATAACAAGATCTGAACAGATGGGGAATGGTTTACTCAAGAATTACTTGCATATGAGTGACCTATAGAAAATATTGGAAGCTGGAATGCAATCCTTGCAAATAAAATCCCAAACTCGTTATCCTCCCCACAGGATGCCCATGTATCTCACCCCCGCATGAAGGTGTTAATGACTATTAAAAAAAAAAAAAAAAGACCTATAAAGGCGTCCAGTCCTCTGACAAATAGCACACAGGCAAACAAACGAACAAGCAACAGGGAAGGGCAGTAACAATGCTTTGTCTTAACTTGTCTGATATTTTTTTCTATCAAGTGACATGAACTTAAAATATACAAACACAATCAGTTAACAACAGAATGAAAATACTGCAAATAAGGCAATTTCCTTAGAACTGGAAAATCTCCAGAATTAGACAGATTCCCATCAGCATTTAATAAACTTTTTTAACACCTACTGAGTCCAATTTCATAGTTCTTCAAAGTTCTTGCTAAGCATAACGGGAAGATAATCAGAAATCCTTATGGACAATATGCTGTCTGAAAAGAGTATTACAAAAAACCAGATTAGGCGATGAGGGCACCATTAATCCTCTAATCCAACTGCCCATATTTATGTTGATTTTTTAAAAATGCCATTCTAAATTCTTAATGCTTCCACTCCAAAGAGATCACACAAACAAATTTTTAAAATCCTTGTCTGCCTGAGTTCTCTGTGGTTTAGTATGTTGTGCAGTGATTGCTCAATTAGATCCAGCCTGAAGCCATTTCTACATTTTTAAAATTGCAACATTAACCATATGATCTTTGAACAGCATTTATGGTCCAACTCCATATTCTCTGCAGGACCTAAAATAACACAATGGAGAAAAGAAAGACAAAGGAAAATTTGACTTTTTATGATGCTCAATCATAACCTCTCCTTCTTGTGAAATGTACTCTCCCTTTGAATTTACTCACCCACACCTTAGATATTTTCCATCACTGCCAAGCTTCCCATCTCTTCAGTATATATGTCAAAAGTAGGCATCGTGGGTTTTTTTTGTTTGTTTCTTTTTTTCTTTTTGCCTGTATCTCAAAAGTCAATCCTTGATTAAACCATGCTTCCATTGCCTTTTTCTATTTCAGATTAAACAGTTTCTTTTGCATAAAAAAATTTGATTTCTGAAAGGTAAAGACTACTGACTTTGATCTTTCAGCCTTAATGCCAAATAATATGAAATGGATAAGTGCTAAATTCCATACTTAATAATAATAGAAGATCAATCTCTACATTCCCCTTCCTATGGCCAATTTATCCCATGGTTATTGCAAGACAGCACAAGAGATAGACAGCTATTTAGACAATGGTCAGAGCTGATGCTACTTCCTTCTTTGGTAACAGCAGATTTGAGGGAGCACCTTGCAGATTCAGCGCTGGTCCACAGATAGCTTAACGTCGTGTAAAAAAAATGGGCTTCAAACTTATCACCCAGAAATGTTAATATGTTCCCCATACCCTGAGTTCACCATGGTTGGAAATATGGGGCTTCAAACCCTCAAAGCTTTCCCCACCGTGACTCACAACTTTGCTAATCATTTCCTAAGGTACTCTAAAAAATGAGTCACCCGGGTAATGACACTCAACATTTCAACAGCTCTTTATCCCTTTTAGTTAATTAGCCTGCAATGCAGAAAATGACAATGGTTCTTATTTAAGAGGAAAATGAATGGTTTTGCTAAAGTTGGGAAAGTCAGCAAAATTGCTCTTTAGAACACAAAGCATTTTGCCTCCTGCCTGTATACCCAAGGGGATACATTGCCCCCACTTTTCTCTCCTCCCCAGACACCCGGGAACAAGGACTTGTTTTTCCTGCTATGTTGGCGTCTATTTACTGAGAATTCAGGCAACCATTCCTTCATCACCTTTGTTCACGCACCCCTTCCATGAACAAAGTAAAAGTCAGGGCACAATGGAGGGCCAATGGGCTAATGGTTCAAAGCTTTTTTTGAAACTAGGGAAACACTCATGACTTGAACAGAAGAAACTGAGGGAAAAATCCACTGGAATTGCCTGCTTTTACACTGCATCTACTCACCTGCTTGTCCTAAGCACCGTCACTATCAACCCACCACCATCCCCTTCCTCATGGCCACACCACACACACACAAACAGGCCCACACACTCATGCACTCACACACACTGTTAATTCCATATCAAGAGTTTGGGAAATGTAATTTAAATACACACACTTAGTATCATATTTTATGTATTGTTTATAATTTGCTGTCTTTCCTTAACATAACACATTATAAATTTATCCCGAGAGAGAAAAAGAGGAAGGAGGAAAGAAGGAGAGAGGGAAGGAGAGAGGGAGGAAAGAAATTCACTCCTTTCCAATGCTATGAAATATTTCACTGTGAGAATGTCACATTTCATTAGCTAAAAATTATTGCTCTAATGATTCAACGTGACACTGGTTCCAGGTGCTTTTCAGGATTGCATATGATGTTTTCATTCTATATATAAAGTGACCATTTTTCTCATACCATTTGTTAAATAGTACATCCTTATGGGCGGCACCTGTGGTTCAGTGGGTAGGGTGCCAGCCCCATATACCCAAAGGTGGCAGGTTCAAACCTGGCCCCAGCCAAATTACAACAAAAAAAATAGCCGGGCATTATGGCAGGCAGTGGTAGTCCCAGCTACTCAGGAGGCTGAGGCAAGAGAATAGCCTAAGCCCAGGAGTTGGAGGTTGCTGTGTGCTGTGACGTGATAGCACTCTACCGAAGGCAATAAAGTAAGACTCTGTCTCTAAAAAAATAAAATATTTCATCCTTACCTTATTGATTTGACTTTTTATGAAGAAGAAAATTCTTTGCTATTATCTTTACAAATATTCTCTTCTTGCTAATTCTTATTTACCTTACCTTCTAAAACTATGAAAAATATTTGGGAGCTTCCTAGATCATCCTCTCTCTATCCTAATTTCTTTTTTTGTCTCTTCATTGTCTTACCTACATGTTTGATCCTTTCCCAGATCTATAGTCTTATTTACTTTCTCTTTAGCTATGATCTTTGTCCATTTAGTCCATCTTCATTTTATTATTTATTTCCATGTCAATGGTTATCATTATTGCTTACTTTTTTTCAACTAAGTCTTTTCTTTCTTATAATATTCTCTTTTTTTCTTAATGGACTCTTTATCTTATTAAAAATTAGAAATATACATTTTTTTTTTACTTCTAACACTGTTTATTTATCTCATATCTTTGCTTGTAAAACCTCTTATTTATTGAATCTATTATTTTCCACTCACAACAATGGGATTTCTCATGTTTTTCCACAATTGTTGTGTGTGAGTTTCTTTTGGTGAAAGATATCTTGCTTGAGAATCTTATCCTTGTCCTGAGCTGTAGACCCATTACTATAGATCAGTTTCAAGTTGCCCATGATCTGTTTCCATGTGGTGCTGAAAGGTCAATGGGGAATGCTTATCGTATAATCTCAAACACCATGTAGTGAACCTTGTTCCAGCATCCTCCCTTATACGGAGTCCATAGCATTAGGTCCTACCCCAAGATATGTTCACCTTCTTACATGAATCCATTGACTTCTAGGAGCCAATGCCTAATCTCCATGGATACTGAAGTTCCTTCTTCATTTTTGACACCTAGAATCTCTCTTATATTTGACCTCTTCTATAAGTCTAAAATTGGGCATGTGAAACAGAGCGCTTCCTTCAGGGTTCTACTTAGTCAGATCTTAGCCTATACTTCACCCGGAGTTCCCATCCCCACGTCCCCACCTTGATCATCCTACATATCCCTGGGTCAGTCTCTTTTTCCTTCAGTTTGTGTGTCAGTTACCCTGACATCATTACCAAACTGCTTTAATTAATATAGTGATGTGATATGTTAATATTTAAAAAGACAAGATTCACTCTCCTTGCTTGTTTAAAATTTCCTCGGCAATCCTTGGACCTTTACATTTCTATAGGAATTGTGGTAAAGTCAGTTTTTGGTAGACTTATCATGATGATGGGGCAAACCATTGTCACAAAGGTATAGGAAACTCTACCCAGGCAACAAATAGGTGCATATATACTGTGGTTGATCCTACTCATGACTGCTCACTACCTGATTCTAACAGATTTCTGTGTGTAGTTTAACTTGGACTTTCTGGAGCAAATGGTTCTACATCTGTTCTCTTACTCCCTAGAGTTACAGCCATAATGGCACTGAAGCAAGTGTGCAGGCAGCTGACCCATCAGTACACACCCTCCTCCTATAGACAGGTCGGGCCTGGAATTGCCAAGCTTAGAAGCAGGAACTCTGTGGAAAAATCATTGCTACAGCTCATCATCAAGGAAGGACAAATACCAGCAAATCTTCACTTAATATTTATAAGCTTTCCAGTTATATCAGTAACTCTGAGATTTTGAACCAAGGAGTAATTTCTGTCAGAGGTCTGGTCATTGAATAAAATAAGGCCGGATTGTGAGATGTGGGCAGTTGATTCTTCACTCCATCATATCTTTGTTTTCCTGCACCTCTTTAAGCCAGGCAATGCAACATCTTCCAGGCTATGACAGCAAGGAAGGCATCAGTATACACAGGGGGCACAGAATGTCTCAGTTTTTTGGAGAGGAGGGGGTGCAGGGACAGTGTCAAGAAGGAGAATGAATCACTAGCACAAATAGAGGCAGGGAACTGTGGTAACTCTAACCATGTTACAAGGACAGTGTATTATCACAAAATTACTAATTTGTGGAGGCGACAGTACAATTTACACATCTCCAGTTCCATCTCTAATTGTCTGACACTTATTTGGTGCTGAAAAGAAGCTCACAGCAGGAGAGGGGCGAGAGGCAAATCAATCCCCCATTGCTTTCAGGAGCCACAATGGACACAGTCCCAGCTTGCAGGGCTTCAAAAGGAATGGTTTCAAAGGGGTGGGGGAATGCCCCATTTCTGTTAAGAGAACAGATTTATGAAACAGAAAATACTGTTTGGTAGAGATAATATTAAAATTGGAATAATTTCTGCTTTCTCTTCCTCATAGGGCTGCTGTGAGGCAATGTGAGATCATGGAAAAATACTTTGTACATCCAGAGTGTTGAGATGTAAGGGAGACACACCAATGGTGGGGGTGGTGTCATCACCAGGGCTGGAAGGTTAGCAGATCCTCCATCTTATTGGGTTATTCATTGATTCCATTCTTCCTGTAGTAATTCTTTGCAGGAATTGTTCCCTCTCATCTTTGTTATTTTTTTTTTTTAAATCTCTAAATAGCGGATCAAACCTAGGCTTCCTGCTGTCATCCCTTTGAATATTCTGGCAGACAAGCAAAGAATGATGAAACTGGCGTCAGTCATCTTATATTGCCTCAGAGGCAAGTGGGAGCGTCCTGAATTAATGGAGTCCCACCCTGGATGGATCAAAGTCCAAATGGGCCATACATAGCAGGGAACAGGTCATCTTTCTCAGCTCCCAAAAGACTACAAAAGTAAAGGGTAACAATAAACTCGGGATATTTCACCTTAGAAGTTAAACGCAAGCAGCAGCCACTTGCATTGCAGAATGCTGGTATAAAGCTGAAAGATATTAAAAACCTAGGATGATGAACTACATGAAGACTTGGTGGAATTAGAAGGCAGCCTCTGCTAACAAGGAACTCAAAAGCCTTATTGGAATGTATACACACAAGGACACATACACATACATGTGTGTAAAGAAATTTAACATTAAAAAGGCAGTGATGTAATTTGATCAACTGTCAAATATACGATGTTCACATGAAAACATGTTCTGAGATTTTATATATTTATATATGAAGAATGAAGATGTTCTTTTTTCCTGTTGGTGAATAGGCAAGGCTCTCTGGAGGAGGACCCAATTAGGTGGTGCCTGAAATACAGGTGTGTGTATACATAATTCATGTGTGTGTGGGAAGGAGAAGGAGGATGCTGCAGCAGCTTCACCGTGAGTCGGAGCAATCTTGGTAATGAAGACAGTGGAATCACTTTAGTGGAAACAAAAGATCTGTAGAGAGGAGAAGAGTGAAATCGTAAAGATGCATTTAGTAAGATTATGGAGGTTCTTCATCACCAGAATAAAAGAAAAGACAGAAAGAATTAAAGAGGAGAGATTTAATCATCATCCAGCATCCAGCTGCTCCAGCATTGGCAGCAGTAATGGAATGAAAGGAAGATTCATCTCAGGGTATATTAGAAACACGGCTTTATCCAGAGGCTACTAGTCAATCAAGAGTGAAGTTAGCTGTTTTGTAGTTCATTATAATACTCAGTATTTCAGTTGTCCTCATCAAATAAGCTTGTTGAAAACCTGCTTTACCTTGTGACAACTTAGCATTTTATTTTTTATTTTTTTGAGACAAAGTCTCACTCCATTGCCCCAGGATGGAGTGTCATGGAATCAGCCTACCTCACAGCAACTTCAAACTCCTGGCTTGAAGCCATCTTCCTGCCTCAGACTACTGCCCCAACACCAGCTAATTTTTCACTTGTTAGTAGAGATGGGGTGTCACTCTTGCTTGGGTTGGTATGGAGCTCTTGAACTCGAGTGATACTCTTGCCTCAGCCTCGGAGAGTGCTGAGATTATAGCACCCAGCCACCGTGCCCAGCCACAACTTAACTTTGTAGAATCATTTTAGTTTTTGCATCTCAATAAGAGAATAGAGACCATTGAAGAGTCAACTTGACATGATTTGCCATTACTTCAACAAGATTTTCATTAATTTAGAATGAAACTATTCAAAAACTAATTGGAAACATAGTTTGCATTTACCCTCTATCAAATCATTAGCCATCAAAATAATTGGAATTTAGGAAGTTAGCATGATGCATAATCTAGGGAGAGAGAGATATATAGGTCACCGTGGAAACTAAGCTCACTTTTATAGGGGCCATGAGATAGGGCTGTGCAACTAATTAAGGGGTAAGTGATGAATCAGAAATGATCAGAAATTATCTAGTTCATTTAGTATGAACTATCAAATGTCAACTATTAACTTAGGTCACATTTAGAATACAAGACACTTAAAGAATAAAGCAAAATAAATTTAAACAATGGAACATAACACTTAAATGTCAATTTATTATAATTATTTATCCAGAGAGAGTTACCTAATAATATTTATCAAGAAAATACATATGTTTACATAGAAATTATAAGCAAATGAGAATCTCCTCTGAAAAGAAGCTGAGGGGAAAATGATATTTGCAGGGTATAAATCTGACAAAGGGTTGATAACTAGAATCTACAGAGAGCTCAAATTAATCAACAGAAAGAGAGTAAATAATCTCATCTACCACTGGGCAAGAGAGATGAACAGAACCTTCTCTGATAAAGACAGATGAATGGCTAAGAAACATTTGAAAAAATGCTCACCATCCCTGATTGTCAGAGAAATGTAAATAAAAATCCCAGTGAGAAAAGCCCACATCACAGTCTCAAAGCTACAGATGCTGGCATGGATTTGGACAAAAGGGAACACTTTAACGCTGCTGGTGTGATTATAAACTAATACAACCTTTCTGGAAGGAAGTATGGAGAATTCTCAAAGAACTCAAATTAGACTTCCCATTTGATCCTGCAATCCCATTACTAGGCATCTACCTAGAAGAAAAAAAAAATCATTTTATCATAAGAACATTTGCACTAGACGGTTTATCACAGCTCAATTTACAATCTCCAAAAGGTGGAAATAGCCTAAATGCCCACCAATCCAGGAATAGATTAACAAGCGAAGGTATATGTACACCATGAGATACTATTCAGCCATTAAAAATGATGGCAACTTTACATCTTTTGTATTAACCTGGATGGGGTTAGAACACATTCTTCTTCGTAAAGTATATTAAGAATGGGAAGCAAGAATCCAGTGTACTCAGTTCTAATATGAAGCCAATAGACAATCCAATACACACCCCCACTGGAGGAAAACTCAAATCAATTCAAGGTGGGGGCCAAGGGAACGAGATAGCGCAGAGAGGAGAGAAGGAAGGAATGTGGGTGTGCTCCACTTAAAGGGCACAGTGTTAGGGTGTGGGGCACACTTCTTAGGGGCAAGACACAATTATAAGAGGGACTTTACCTAACAAACGCAAACATTGTAACCTAATTCTGTGTACCATCAATGAACCTGAAACAATAAAAAAGAATTAAAAAAAATACTAGACCCAACTTTTGAACTATATACTCACTTTGTACATAGATTTAGTCATTCAATAAACATTCATTGAATGCCTATTACATCACAATTGCTATTATGGGCATTGATTGGACAGCAGTGAATAAAATTCATCTTTTCATGGAGTTCATACCCTAGGAGACATAGAAACAAACACAAAAGACACTCCATGTTGTGTAAAGGAAGGAATGATAAGTTCCTTGGAGAAAAATTAAGCAGAGTGGGAAATTCAAGAGTTATAGAGGCATTTTGTTAAGTAAATTGATTGAGTAAATCCTGTAGAATGCTTGGGAAGAAATCAGACTGAAGAAAGAAAGATGGTCCTGAAAATACCTGGGGGAAAATTATCACTGGAGAAGGGTTAGCAGGTGCCAAGGTCCTGAAAGGATCAGGTTTGCTGCAATGGAGGAAGAGAAATAAGCCAATGGAACTGGACCAGAATAGAGAGGCTGTTGAGGAGCTAAAGACCCCAATGTAGGGCATCAGGTCCGTGTCAAGGACCTTGAATTTGAGTCAAACTGTGGTGGGAAGTATTATAATAAAGTTGTATATAGAAGACATATCAGTTGATTTATTTTTCAGAGAATTCATTCTAACTGCTCTACGAAAAATAAAGCAAGTATAGAAGCAGGGAAACAGGTTAAGAGACTATTGCCAATGTTTAGGTGAGAGGTTGGGGAAGCTTGAAGTATGGTGGTAACTACGGGCATGGTGAAAAGTGCTACGTTTGGGAATTGATTTTGAAGTTCAGACCAACAGGAAGGATTGAAAGCTGAGGAGTGAGAAAGAGGCATACAAACTAATATCTGAAGTTTTTGACTGGAAGTTGGAGACCTTGAAGGGGAGTTCCTAGAGGCTGTGGAGGGAACTGGATCCTTGCCCTGGAAAGTTATGTTTGAGATGGTCCTGGAGGACCCCTAAGTGGATACGCTGAGCAGTTCCTGGAAGGTCTTTATTGGACAGAAAAAAATAAGAGTCTTCAGCATGAAGATGCGTCTTCAAAACAATGAGACACAGCAAAGAAAGGGATAGAGAAGTGATAACAGGAGCAAACCTGGGTAATTCCAAAATTAACAGCCTACAAAACTGAGGAGAAATCAGCCAGAGAGACTACAAATGTAGACTAGAAAATTAGAGGAATTGCCAAGGATGTCCCAGAAGCCAGGTGAAAGAAAAATAATGTGATGAATTGTATCAGCTAAAGGTAATACGTCAAATAAGAAGACAACTAAGAAATATTTACTCAGGCGTCTGTGGCTTAAAGGAGTAGGGCACCGGCCCCATATACTGAAGGTGGTGGTTTCAAACCCAGCCCTGGCCAAAAACTGAAAAAAAAAATTACTCAGTTTTTAAATGGAACTCATTCATATTAGGAGGAAAAACTATCAGTGGAAAAATGGGTAGAAAAGTCTAAAGACAGTAGATTCAAGAGAGAGCAAGAATGGAAAGTTCGTGAAGATTTTATGTGATTAGGAGAAGAGAAATGAGAAGACAGCTGGAGGAAGACCTAGTTTTCTGAGTGTTCTGTGTGTAAACTGAGTAACTTACACCCATGTAGTAAGTGCAAGTACATCTCCTCAGTCCATATCATCCAGATTACAGTAATGAATGCCAAAGGTATTCTTTTAAATTTATTTCATGATTAAATATATCATACATAGAAAAATGAGTATATGTACACATATTTATATATGTAGTATATATGGATATTTTTGAATATGCATATCTTTAGAGGCATCTATATGTTTACATATTTTTGTATATGTGTGTGTGTATACATATAGATATATAGAGAGAATACATTCACATTTTAGTATGAAAAGGAACACCATGTACCTACCAGTCAACTTTAGAAATATAACCTTAAAGGGAGGGGAGAGTAGGTGGAGGGAGGGGGATTGGAAGGATCACTTCTGAGGTTTATCTTACAGGGGTACAAATGAATCTTTCTAAGAGTAGAATGTGAATGTTTTAAAACAATAACTGAGAAAATGACATGAAGGCTGTGTTGACCAGTTTGATGGAAGTATTTCGGATTGCATGTGAAAACCCCACACTGTACCCTAGAAGTGCATTAATGTACATAGTTACCATTCAATTAAAAAAAAAAAAAAGAAATATAACCTTAGCAGTATCTAAGATACTCCAAGTATGCTCATTTCTTTTTTTTTTTTGTATGCTCATTTCTGAATGAATCCCGCTTCCTTTCTCTTATAACTCTGAATATTTTATTAATCATTTTATTGCTTTTCCAAAATATTCTCATCACATAATATATAACATATCTGAAAACCAATGTAATTGTTTAGTATGATTAACTATAATTTTCACTTAAATGGAAACATTGCATAAATTGATTTATCACTTATGTTTTTGATAGACATAGTATTTTGGAGACTCATCTATTTTGACTCATGTATCTCTAGCCCACTGAACCTCACTGCTATGTATAGCGCTCCTTGTGGTACATAAATGTACTGATATTCACCTACCCATTTTACTACTGATGGACAACTTTCAGTTGCTTCAAGTGCATTGCTCTGTAAAACGATGCTGCCATGTACTTTTGTGCATCGCCTCTGATGCACATGCTTTATTTTCTCCTGGGTCTAGACCTAAAAATCAGATTTGCAGGTCATGGGATTCACTCATTTTTCCCTGTGTTTGGTAATGGCACACTGCTTTTCAAAGAGATGAATTTACATCCCTCTGGTAGTATATGACAGTTCTCATCACTTCAAAACCTTGCCAGCACTTGGTACTTTCAGACTTTGATTTTAATCATTTTCTGGGTGAGAAATGTTAATACAATGTAAGTGAATTTGCATTTCTTTGTTTATGAATGACATCGAGAAATCTATCCGTATTTTTATATCCCATTTAGGTTTTCTATTTGGAGATAGCTGATTTCCTCCCTCCCCCCCCCCATTTTTTTCTTAAGTTCTTTGTCTTGTGATAATTTCTGTCATGGCAGTATCTAATCTCGTTATAAACTAATCTATCTCCTACATGTTCTAAGTACAGTGACAGAGCAAGTCTGAGATAATTTCCACAGAAGAAATGGCATGGGAAGGTTTTGTGTTGCTCCATCTTATTATTCATTGGTTTGACTTCAGCTCCCAGGAAGACAGCATTGAGGCGTGAATGCTCCCACCCCCATGCTTATTGACTCGAGGGATCTCAGTGCCACGTGTATTAACAGATCTGATTGACTATGAGACTGCAACCTCCCCTTACCTTGCACTTCATCAGTCCACTCGTCACTCCCCGTGCAGGACTGATAGGCACTCCAGTCCAGGTTGGTTCTCTATCCCCAATCCATAACTATTGGCTTAAGGTCAGCTTTTTGAATACAAGATCAATTCTAATATAGTAACATTGACTTCTCTGTCTATCAGAGAGTAGATAGAAAGTTGAGAGGGATCAATGAATTCCAAACAACAAAATCAGAAAATACATAGTGTATATGAGCCAGTTAGCATGCATGAATTACTCCATGCTGGTCATTGATTTCAAACATAAATTGTCCAAAAATAATGCGTTTGTATCCATATCTGAAGGGCAAGATGGAAATCAACTCCTCAAGCTATGCCTTTAGCTGAGTAGAAAATATGAAATGACAAAATCCTGGGCCTTGCATTTTCTAGTTCTAGGTTACCAAGTCACAGCTGGTTTGCGTCTTCTCTCCAAGCGTCTTTGTCAGACGAGTCTAATTCCTTGGACGAGGCAATATGAGGTGCTTTTTTGTATATTTTCCAGACTCCAAAACTTATAACCCTGTACCTGTCAACTCCACCTCCATCATAGATTTTATTCCTCTCTCTCCCAAAACTGTGAAGCATTTGTCACGATGAGCATTAATTTTGAGGCTTGTTGTATCTCCCTTCTCATGACTGCCTCATGTGGTTAATTTTCTGTGTTTGTTGCCTGCTAAAATAATGACACCTGAACGTCTGAGGCTGAGGCTAAGGTATCGATGTATGTCCCAGTCAGGTAGCACATTGTACACTCTCATCAAAGCTGACTCCTTAGCCCTTATATGAGCTTGCACTCATAACCTGGCTGAAATGTTAATCAAAGTTGACTAATCTCCACTACAATCCTGCTCTCTTTTTAACCTGAGGTATCAAGTCTGGCAGTTCCTACCTGTGTGTTCTAAGCTTCCACCCATCCTCACTGTGGTTTTACTCTGTTCAGGTGAGTATCTGCTATTGAACACAGAATCATGAAGCTGAAATAGCCCGTGCAGTCCTGGCTGAAACGTTTGCTCTGACAGGCACCCTCTCCTTCCTCATGTCTATTGATATGTATCATCCTCCTATCTCAGCTTCTTGTTCCTGAATCTTAGTATGGGTATTCTAAATCATTCCAAAGATGAGACAGTCACGTTTTCGTAGAATCTTGAGTTATCTTTTGGTCTAGTACCTTATGAAGATGATCATTATTATAATAGCAAATAACTTTTATAAACTAAAACTCATACAATGCTTCCTATATTAGGTCCTAGTACTTTGAAAATATTAACTAATTTACTTCACATTAAGAACCCAATGCTATTACCACACTGAATGCTCCTTCAGCCACTCTATATCCAGCCTCCTCCATTCTTCACCTGCTCCAGGACCCAGGGGCCTGACTTCTCCCACCAGGTCGCTTTCTCTCTGGCTTGCCATTAAATCCAGCCACCAGGAAATACCAGCGATACCACCAGACAGTGGGAGGAGAGAAAAGTTAATATTTTACGTTACCTATCAGCTTCCTTTCTGCCAGGCTGTGTGTCGATGATAAATACTTTTCTCTAAAAAATTCTACAACCTTCATAGCTAGCTCACTATGATAGCTACAATGCTCTTAAGATTCTGTTAAACAGTCTCATCCCTCACCCCTGTAGACCTAGAAGGGGTAAAAATCAGAGTACTTTATTGTTCTTTATTAGTTTTCCTTAGCCTGAGCACAAATTTATAAATATTCTTTTAAATAAGATCTCTTAAATTTCCCCCTTTAAGCATCGCATCTTAGTGTCTGAACCCCAACTATTACAAGTAAGGAAATGCAGGCATGACGATATTAAGTTACCTGTTCAAGATCATGTAATTAATGAATGGCAGAGTTGGGTTCAAACCCTGTGTGTCTTCACAATCTGTGATCTTATATATACACCAAGCTGTCTCTGGGTCTGCATGCCTACAAATTTAGCCAAACAAGTGACTTTCAACTTTAATATAAACCTCCAATTTCTCCTTGCCAGCTGAAGTCAAGAGGAAAGTCTTCTCCCTTTGCCAGGAGAGAAAGATCATCAGATCTATTTCTGAACGGACATGGGCAGAGTTACCCATGAAAATGGAAAGTATCACTTTGGATGCTTTCATATCATCTCTGGGTTCTACTGCTGTCTGTTTTGCATTTAAACAGTAAGATAGAAATGAATTTAAGAAAAACTCAAAAAGAATACCAAATGGTAAACAAGAGATGAGCGAGTAACGGAAGTGCGGGAGGAAGTCAAAATAATAACTAGACACTTTAAGGGATTAGGCCAGTTCTTTGTGCAAACTAAAGACAGTAAGAAGGCTGAATTTTAATACAGAAAGAAAAATTGGAAAGGAGACACCAGGAAGGTACTAAAGGTGGCTGAGACACTCCACTGAAATCCTATAATAAATCACTCAAATCCTACAATTAAATCATAATATACCCCTGCAAATAAGTCGCAGTAGTTCTTATTAAAATTACTATGAAGGCAATATTGTTTAATGCCTCTGTATATTAAATGCTTACTCTGTGAGGATGATTTTTTCTGTATATTATTTTAACATTTTTCCACACCCTTGAAAATAGATAAAATTACCTCATTTATCAGGTAGAGAGGACAGTATTGGGCTGATTGAATTATTTTCTCAAAATCAAAATGTTCCTGGAGAACCAGGACTCAGGCTCAAGTATGACCTTGACTCTGTGTTGTGTGTGTGTGTGAATTATTATTGTACTCACAGATGTAGAATTGCACAGTCATTCAAAACCTGATGCCCTGAGAAAGATGAAAAACACCAGGAATTCTGCTTCAGTGTTTCCAAGTTCTATAATACATATGTCACTTTGCCTCACTTTTGAGATTATGCAAATGCAACAAAATGCAATTTTTATAGTTCCCTGAAAACAACCACAAATGAGATAAGAGTAACGTATATTTCCACGGACCTAGTTGAAATCTTCACATCTGAGCGTTGAAAGAATGGAACTTGTGAGCTCTACCAAAGTCAGCCACTTGCAGGATAGACGGGGCTTTACACGATACACAGAGCTATGAAATCTTTGATAATCTAAGAACTTCAGGGAATAATGTTTTTATCCTGGTGACTTCTCAGACCATTTAAGAAAGGGCATCCTCACTTTTGACATAACCCCTCTTTATTCTTCTCTTTTTCTTGCCCTATCCTTGGCAATGTGCTCACTAGTAAATCAAGCACTTTCTTAAACGTTGTTTTTTTTTTTTTTAATGTACAGTTAGGTAGATATAAGCCAGGAGTTTCTATAATGATCGTTCAGTTTAGGGAGACTCCAGCAGACACAAGGTCTGGTACATGGGTTTCTCCGTGTTGCATACGATTTTTACCCAGAGGTAGAGAGATTGTAGGTTTCTGCTGTTGTAGGCAGGGCTGCTAACAGTGTTTACAAAAACGGTTGAGAAAACCCATGTCTGTCTGACAGCTTTTTACCACATCAATTATAAATGCATTTTCCCTTGGGTGGTATTATCTCTCACCCAAGGAATTTTCCACTGTCCTGGAGCATTTGCTGAGGAGAATTGATTAGGAAGGCGGCTTCCCAGTAGATGGAGAGAAACGGCAAATGCTTCTGTTTGTTGATGCTGTTACCCTCGTGGCATAAGTACCGCAAGAATGTGAACAATTACAGCCGAAAATTCAAGCGGAAGCTGCGATGATAGAATTGGCAATTCACCCCTGTGGAGTGGCACAGACTCCGATATGTGGAGCTTGAATATACCAACCTCAGCAAAGTGAAATGCGCTGGTGAGGGCCTGCGAGGCGGCAGGCGGCAGTGGGGCCAGGAGGGAAACGCATACATTCCGTTTGGGGTGGGAAATAATCACCCGGATTGCCCCTCCTTGAAAGTTGTTCTCTGATTATATATTTGCATGGACCCCGTTTTCTTTTCTTTTCTTTT
>NW_003852417.1:13585073-13592479 GCF_000181295.1 Otolemur garnettii
GCTAGTCTACCTAGACATATGCTTTAAATACATACTGGATGTTAAGGATGATATTAAAAGAATATATACCTATATGAATTTTTATTTTGCAGTTTTGGGGGGTTTTTTTGGCCAGGGCTGGGTTTGAGCCCACCACCTCTGGCATATGGGGCCGACGCCCTACTCCTTTGAGCCACAGGCACTACCCTGAATTTTTATTTTGAACATATGTGGAAATGAAATATTTCAAATATATCAAATCACATAAAATATATCATTGGAATTTACTTCACCTCTCTCTTCTTACTTTTTTAACATGGCTATTAACGTTAGACTATTAAAGAAAATTTCTCAAGACGTATGTGATTTGTGTTTGTACCTTGTATTTTATTTCTATTTAATAGATGTTTTAAAAGAAGAAAGGTCTACATACCTGTAAGGATGTGTGCCTTGCCTCTGATGTGGGCATGTTCCTACGCAACTGAAATATTCATCAGTGAGAGAATGGCTAGGAGCGTTATCATTTTGATACGTCATTGAATGGTACTCATACAATGGGAACGGTAATTATGTTGACGGCAGCACTATGTAACTGATGTGGCATACATATATCAGTGAGAGAGTAGAAAAAGAACTTGTATGGATGATAGGTGTAGAACTTTGTAAAAATATGTATATGAGCAGAAAAAAATGGAAACAAAATATATAATTTTAGTACTTTTTGAAAGCAAGATTTTGGAAGAATTTCTTTTCTTTTTAAAAGCCCCATTATCGATAATATACTATTGTTTTCAGAAATAAAAAAAAAATAGAATACAAAGATAAAACTGGTATAAAAAAATGTTTTAGGCACCTCTGAGTCATCTAGGTTGAAAGTTTTCAAGTATCTCACAAACCTGGGTAGCCAATCATTGCTGCCCGGGAGAAGTTGGTGCCGCTGGTGTTAGAACACAGTCAACATTGGGTTCACCCTGAGGCCATCCACAGCCCCACTAAAATGCAATTTGGATGTTAAAGAAGGACTCCCTCTCTTTCTCTCTCATCTCTCTCTCTCACAGAGACATTGATTCATCTCAACCACTAAACAAACACAAGCTCTTACACAAGCTCTGCTGGCCCATCATTTCTATTTCAACTATAACTCCCACAGTCAGGCCCCGTTATAATCCCATCATCTCATTGCTTTGTATTTTCATCACTTAACAATAATCTTCTACCTGAACCCCCTGACCTCATTCTCCTCACCCTCTAGTCTCTCTTAGACATTTTGCACAAGATCAGTCTCCCTAATATACCTATCCTCCAATGTCTTGGACCTTCTAATTAAGGGGAAAAAAAACCCATGAAAACATAAATAACAAACACTTTCTTACCTACAAACAACCACTTGCCTTTGTATGGCTTTTTATTCAATGTAACCACTCCTGAGCTCTCTCAGCATGACTACACATAGATTCCAGTCTCCAACTAGCCTGATCTAAGGAATACTTTCTGGTCTCCATCAACCAAAACAATATTCATCCTTGAAGGCCTAGACCAAGTGTCACCTTTTAATAAAGTATTTCATCTGCTACATGCCACAGATATATGAATAAAAATGAGCACCTAATTTTAACAAATACTTTGTATCAGCATCACTACAATCTATTTGGTCCTCATGCTAGACGCGGGAGTTTCGAGCTTCATCCCACCTTCTTTATGCCCTTATCAAAGTTCATCTTTCTGTTGGTTTTACTTCCCAAATAGTTTTCCATTTCATCTCTTCATTGTGCTGGATTTTTGCCCCCCTAAGGGTTCTCACCTGCTCTCCTGTAGTTCCTCCAGCCAAATCCACATAAATGCTAAGGACTCATGCACAAAACACAAATATGATTATTTATCTCCCTCAGTGAAGGCCGCTGCTTAACTCTAAATCACCTTCAAGGTAAGGTCATGGTGGCTTACAAAGCTCCCCATGACTGGCTCACTATCTACCTACCGACATCTCCCAGCACAGGTTGTTTTATACTTTAGGCCCCAGCAACACCAAGATCTACTTGTTTGTTGGTAAATATGGGATGTGGTTTTAGGTCTTATAGCTTTGCTCTTAATCTTCTCTCTGCTTTACTTCCCCCGCTACATACAAACAAACTGCATATGATTTGTCTTCCTTAGCTTTTAAAATTAAAATGAGCATGTTTCCCTCCCCCTCAGGAAATGATTAGAAAATTAGTTCTTACTGATATGGTTTCATGGCATTTCCTTTATTCTTTCAACAGACAACTATTTGTTCATTTTCCTGTGTTCCAAAATATACACTTGTCCCCCCTATAGTAAAAATTCTGAGAGAGAAGAATATATGTTATCCCCTTCCTAATATGTTGTGGGTATTCAATAACAGTTTGTGCAATGAACTAGCAAGGATTACCCCGGCTCATTCACATAGAGGGATTATAATGAGAAGCCTGTAGCCTACCTATATATAGTACTGCCAGTGATGAAACTAATACAATAGAACCTCCATGGTTGGCCACGTCCCTACATTGACTACCTCCTTAAGGTGACCCAATTTTCATACACTGGACACATGCCACATGTATATCAGTTCAGGAGGCCTAGTTCCTTATGTTCATCCCCTTATGTTGAAAAGTTTTTTACTCGACTTACAGACGTCCTACTGTAATTGTTTACTTAGTCTAAAGACTCTTTTCTAATTTAGCCAAGTTATTAAGTGCTAAGGTAGACAATTACCTTGGCTCCTCTGGCATGTTAGCTCACATAACCAAGGATCTTGACACAAACACATGGAGAGACAAGAGGGAAGGCATACGTAGGCACAAGTCAGTTTCCACCTGGTTCGTATCTTTAAGTTTATAACATCAGTCACTTACAACTTGCAAAGGTGAATCCAGGTCCAAGTAAATGTTGGCATTAGATGTGTGACTTTTGCAAGGAAAACATTTTCCCTTGGGTCACTCCTTTTAAATACCATAACCAGAAGTATCCACAGGGAAATCAAAGAAATGTGTTTGCTTTTACTTGGCCTTGTTACACGTGCCATCCATTCCAGCACTGCAACATTGGACTGCCTTTGTTTGGTGAACATGGATTTCCTAAAGGGCCCTAAGGTAACTTCTGAAATGCCAGAGAAATAAATCATCATCTTACACAATTAATCAGATAAAAACCTATGCTACATTTACAGAATACATGCTGCCAAGGGACTTAAAAATACAGCTACAGTGGAATATATATTTCCTCTTCTTAGACAATTTATTATAATAGGAACTAGAAATAAATGTTTCTATAAAACGGGTAGGTAATGCATTAAGACCTTGTTCTCAGTGACACAGAAGTATTTTGAAAGAAAACAAAAATATGTCTTGTCAAATAAAAAATACATTTAGGCTGTAATTCTAAAAGCTACATGTAATCGTGAAATGGCAGGTTTGGGTAGGTTGATAATTTCCTTTGTAATTCTCCACTAAGGAATAAGACCACGCTTGAGTTTTGCCAAATAAAAAAATGAAGTGAAAATGTATTGAAAATATCAGTAGACTAGAACATTAGTTTTCTAAAAGAAACATCTGCTGAGGACTGTGTGACTCTGCCTTTCAAAAGTTAGTTTATTCTTACTCGTGTGTTGCTGTCAGCAAGCTTTATCTTTGACCAATTAACAAACATCTTCTAAATATCAATTATAACAAAGCTACTATGCTAGGGTATAAGTACTCTTAGGAGAACACAGAAGTTCAGAGAATCTTCTAAGTCTATGATTACGACAAGCCTCCAGGGCAAATATTCAGTAAAATCACAGAGACGATTGTTTTGCAGCCACGTGATACCTAGAAGTGGGGGAATGAATAGCACACCACGATTTCCCCACTCACCAAACATGTGTCCTGAGTATAAGCTCCCACGTTCAATCACATAGCCGGCATTTCCAATTAATATATTTCAAAAAAGAGGTGATATAGTGATGGGTGAAAACTAGTATAAAGTAAATTTAATATTTTAAAGTCTATCCTTGCCATTGCCCAGTGGGTGGGAATCATACGCTGGGTGCCGAGCTGATCAGGTGTGGAAGCAATCATCTCTATCGCCCTTATTCTTTTAAAAAGGGGCATCCGGATTAAGGCGCTAAGGTTACCTTTCTGGCCAATAGCCACCCCTGCTCTCATGCCGATAGATGGCACTCAGTCAGGCTTTACACAGCAGCTGATGGCCAAATTATTCAAGTGTAATTAAAAGTCATGTTCAGAAAACAAAGAAAAATCCCCACAGAGCGGTTTCCAGGAGGAAAGCTATCAGGCATCCACATGGAAGGCCAAACACAAAGGATGTACGGGCCAGAAATGACTTGGGAAAGAAAAGGGATCTGGCTAAAGATGGAAACACGAAGGGGGCAGCTGGAAATTCACAGGCTCCAAAAGCAATGGCTGCTCAGAGCTGATTAGCTCACCTGAAGGGGACAGGAAAGAAAAACAAGAAAAAAAGCCCTGCCTTGGACCAGGAACAAGAGAAATGCCCTAAGCTCATTAGCGTCAGGGAGCCAAAAAGCTTTGTTCCCACACGAAATTAGCAGAGAGAATTACAGAATAATGACCATCTTTGGTAAACAGACTTAATGCCTGGACCCAGCTCCGGAGCCCGGGTCCATTATTCCTCCCGCGGACCCAAGGGAACATTTGTATGGAAGTCCCTGACGTCAGCTAACAAGCTTGGCCGGATTATCCCCAGGGGCATGAGGAATGTATTGAAGCAGTGAAAAAATATAAATTTTGACAGAAAAATCCATTGGAAACAAATACGAAAACAACCCTTCCTTCATCAAGGCAAGTTTCTGCGGTTTGGGGTAGAAAATAAACATGCCAAATGTGTACTCCAGAATTGTCTGATCTGAGTCTCCTTGTTGGGCAGGTATGTAAGAAAATACAGAAGGCTGTATCCTCTGGTTGACACATTTTTTTTTCTAGATTATCTCAATTTTACAGAAGACAGGATCCCTTAATGATATATGTATGCTATAGGAGCTGGGAGGCAAATTTCCCTCACGTAAGTAGAAACATTTTCTAAAATGACTATCAGACTATCTGATTTCCGCCTTATTGAAGAGTAATAGGGCTTTATTTGGATAACTGGTTGCACAGAGCAGAAGCTACCCCAGAGCCTGGACGGTTCTGTGAAGACTGCAGTAGAGTGATATTTTCGTTTTCACAACTGCTGATTTTAAATAGCTACAGAGTGCTAAGTAACTACATACGTAAAATTGTTATTTTTCCTCTAATACTGTTTTAGTCCAAAAAGCTCGATAAATTAGCACCACATTGGGAGGATGTGCTTGGGGTGGTCTGGCTTAAAATATAAACTGTGTGGCATTCACGATGTTCGCTTTGGGGAAAGTATTTTGGAGGACCTCAGACATGCACTTATCTCCAGAGCAGCTGAAAATAAGGCCCAATGGGAGGCTTCTGTGACTATTACCAGGAGGGGAGACTCATACATAGTAAAATACTGTGTACAGTTAAAAAACAAAACAGAACAGTGTAAACTCTCTACTGGAAATCCCAAGCACAGACATTTTAAATCATGGGCAGTGATATATGGTCCAGTCCTTTCTCATGTGGACAACTGTAGCGGGAGGGTCTGCAAGTATATTTGTGTCTTCAACAAAAAACACTGAAGTCGTCTGAAGAAATACCAGGGACCCCAAATGTTTTAGAGTCACCGAAGATATTTTGTTCAAAGCTGTTTTATATGGAAGAAAGCACATTTCTTTTTCAGTACAGCTAGCCGGCCCCTGGTTTTGTCCTGACATATGCATCCAGATGTTTCCATGGGAGGTTGTAAAGTAATAATACATCTATAACCAAATGTTACTTTGGCCTGCACATTAATTTGTCTAAACTCTGTTTTCATGTTTTACGCAACAGAGATAACAATAATAGAAACTATGTTAAGAATTATTTTAAGTATTAAATAAGATAACATGTGTCCCAGGCTGAGCACAGTGCCTGGCAAAGGATAATCATTTTAAAAAATGATACAATAATATAAAATAAACAAAATAGACTCAATACATCATGAATAACTTTCTATTTAGTGAATTGTTTTAGAGATTGATAGTAACTGACATCAGGGAAAAGGGTCCCTTTGACAAGGAAAACATGTTAAATATAAAGTCTTATCACTCCATGGAGAAATAAGATTTTGTCAGCTGCTGTTTTGTTTTATTTTTATTTTTTGGTTGTTTGTTTACTTTCTGTTTGTTTGTTTTTTCACAAGAGAATCTCACTCTATTACCCTAGCCTAGAATGCGGTAACCTCAGACTAGCTCACAGCAACCTTAAACTCCTGGGTTCATGTGATCCTCCTGTCTTAGCCTCTTGAGTATATGGGACTACTGGCACCTGCCACAAGGCTTGGCCAATTCTTCCATTTTTAGTACACGCGAGCTTGTATTCTTATCCAGAATGGTCTTGAGCTCCTGAGCTCAAGGAATCCTCTTACCTTGGCTCCCAGAGGACTGGGATTACAGGCCTGAGCCACCACACCCCACTTCACAGCTGCTGTAAGGATACCCAAGAACTCAAATGAGCAGAGCCCTTTCCTACACACCTCTCCTTTCTCTCCCTGAATTTTTCCAGTTGGTAAAGAACACACAGTGCCAAGTGAACTTGCTTGCTTTTCCTGTTCTTTTCCCCATTTTCTTTCTCATTCCTCTTACATTACCTTAACAAGCTTCAGTGCTGTTGACATGTAAACTTTGGGTAATTTATTTCTTCAAATCTTGAAACTAATTTTGAATTATTAAAAGTATGAGATAAGGGAACCAAACAAAACAGCATGAAAGCTTCTTTATTTATGTGATAGGGTGGAGTTTGGTCACTGAGGGAACTGAGAAGAGACAGAGGCAGGAGGCAGGAGGCAGGAGCTCCCAAAGTCCTAAAAAGGCCTTGATCTCTGAGTCAAGCAAAAAGTGCCATTTCCAAACTAGTAGCCTTCTAGATCCCAACCAAGCGGATTCTTATGAAGAAAGCCAAGATACATGATGGCCACACATTTTCAGAAAATGCCGTAATTTATGTGTAAAACATAGATAATGTTTCTGCTTTGGTGAAGAAAAGTTATTATTATTCCAGGCTTTCTGGAGCCACAGAGTTTGATTAAAGGAAGCTTGGCTTATTGCCAAGCAAGCCATTATCTTCATTGGCCTCAGACCTTAAATCATCACCATTTAAAACAACTTTCAAGAAATTAGAGTCAAATGTGAGTATTATTGCTGTACAGAAACTACTTGACTTACAAGGGGGATTCTTACAATACTTGAATGAACTTCCTGTGCGTTCATCTTTTGTTTCTTTTCAGAAAAAGGGCAGCAGATGAAGTCCACCTCCTCGGTGCTTTGAGAAGATTCTTCATACATTGACTGGCTTTTGCATGTGTTT
>NW_003852417.1:13594046-13609900 GCF_000181295.1 Otolemur garnettii
AAACATATTGAACAAATTATCTATGAGAGAAATGATTTTGAATAATTTAAAGCTATGTTGAATAAATGAGTGAATAAATATAAGAGGTTTAGATTTTGAAAAATATTAGACTTGTATTTAATTTCTAAGTGTCCTTCTTATTAGAAAGATAAAAAGATAACGATGTTATCATTTCCGAAATTGCACTGGAGATACTAAGGGTTAGGGCCCTATGCATCCAGCATCTCAAAAAAATGAAGTCCAATTAATTTTCTATAAAGAAAAATACTTTTCTTCCCATGCTAAATTTGAATTTGAAAATTGGTTCTTCATTAATCAGAGATACTGAACCACTTAGAGAAATTAGTAAAATGCAGATTCTGATTTTGTCGGTCTGGGTGGGGCCTAAGATGCTACATTCTTAACATGGTCTCTGGTGGAGCACTGCGGTTGCTGGTTACCCATGGAACAGCAGGCCTAAGGCTAACAAGAAATGTCCTGGTGGGCAATGAAAAATTTGCATATTTTCTCTGATTTGCTAATTTATCTGGGTTGACTTTTCCCTGTTGCCCATCGCCTCTGGTGAGCATCATTACCTTATATCTACATCAAGGCAACGGCTTACTAACTCCCTACCTCTGATCTGTTCTCCTTCCAAATTACTAGATATCTACCTAAAGGAACAAAAACCATTTTCCCACAAAGGCATTTGCATCAGAATGTTTAGCGCAGCTTAACTCATAATTTCCAAGTTGTGAAAGCAACCCAGATGTCTATCAACCCATGAATGGATTAACAATTGGAATATATGTATACCACTGAATACTATTCAGCCATAAAAAAGATGGAGACCTAACATCTTTTATGTTTACCTGGATGGAGTTGAAACATAATCTTCTTAGTAAAGTATCTCAAGAATGGAAAAATAAATATCCAATGTACTCAATACTAATCTGAAACCAATATATAAACAATTACACACTCATACGAATAATAAAATACAAAGAAAGTGTAGCAAGGAGGTAGGGTGAGGAGGGGAAGAGAGGAGGGTGATTGGGGAGGAGAGAGGGCAGTTGGTGGGAATCTCACTTAATGTAAACTTTGTGAGGATTTCATCACGCCCCCTGGGTAAGGGGCCCTTTTACAACTTAAACTTTACCTTGGAAGTGAGAACATTGTAACCTAAAAATTTGTACCTTCATATAAATTTAAAATTAAAAAAAACTATTTTTATTACTACCATTATCATTATTGCTATTGTTATTACTATTACTCATGTTATGTGCCAGATACTCTTTTAAATACCATCCTGCTACCACATTAATCAAATTCCAAAATCTTATTCATATCCTATTACACTCATAGGCCAAACTTGTCAGTAGTTGCAACAGTTCTCTTAGACTAGGCACAAATTTTTCCCCAGAACATTACCATTCATCATCATTGTTGTAGACTCAGGGCTTCCTAGATGAGACAAATTTCAGTGGACATGACTTTTCAATTACTTATTATTAGTCTTTCCCATTCAAACCAACCTATTTAAAATTTGGGAACTTCACAAAATTAACCTCTCCATACAGATAAATTATTTCAGGGTTCTGTGATTGTGCCAACATTATTTTAACCTTCATCCTTTCCCTGGTCCTCCACTAAACACATGCTATCTATTCTTTAAGACCTAACTGAAGCTGCATCGACATATATTGACACTCTTTCTTGAATGATCTTGTTTCCTTCTGAACTGATAAGGTTTGTCCACCTCTCACAGCTCCATCAAGGGTTTTTCTGTGATGGCCTTTCCTTCTCGACTAGTTCATGAGATATTTGTCTTCCTTTATTATATTCAATTCATGCACTGAACTCTGGGAGATACAGAGGGATGCATTTCATTGATTGAGAAGGAAAGTGGGAAAGCAGGACTTGCAAGTGAAGTTTGAAAGAAAGAAAAGAAAGGAAGAAAAGGGAAGTAAAGGGAAGTGAAAGGAAGGGAACAGAAGGGAAGGGAATGAAAAGGAAGGGAAGGGAAGGGAAAAAAATAGCCCAGGATTCCATCTTATGGACAAATCACACAACGTGAGCTATCATCAAGCAAAATAGCACATGTTATAAACAGCTAAGAGCCAGGAAGAATCTGGTTGTGTTAGAGGTTCTCTGGTAAGTATGCACATTATTATTAGCCACCATCTTGGACATATGTTTTTAAATGAGAAGTCTCTTCCCAGGAATTTTAAGATAATTCATCTTAAATTATAGCACATAACTCTCTAAGGAAGCCAGGATCCATAAGAAGACCTCTTGATGTTGCAATGAGGAAGCAACTCTGGACTGGCCTCTCTCTTGTGCGAGTGCCTAAGGGGGTGGAAGTGAGGAGGTGAAGAGACCATTACTGATACCTAGAATTCTGCAAAGTGAGTTCCTCTCCCATTAACATGCATATCACTGATTAGTCCCAATTACATTCCTGTGCATCACTGGTGATCACCACATGGATTATTACCACATATGACCTGAAAGGTAAATAAAAGAATGAAGGTTTATAAATTATGGAAATACCACTGACTCAGAAGTGGGACATCTGGAGAACCACAATCCTACACTGATAGCCTAGATAGAAAAAAGTCCTTAATGATACTTAGGACAATTGCTATAGAATAGATTCTAAACAATCTTGCATTACTGTGTTATGGGGGGAAAAACTAGGTTAGTTAGTAGGCAGATCCTATGCACAAAATCATAATCAGAAAGGCGTCAGTCTTGCTGCATCTGGCCTTGGTTACACCACATAGCAGGTGACACTGCCTTGCACAATTCTTTGTAAGATGATTGTGCTTTGGAGCACATATTATGCTATGAAAAGAGGATCCTTTCCTGGAGGTGACATAACTGGCTTGTGCTCTCCCCTTTGTTTTTCACAGTATCTTGCTGTCATTCTTATTATTAAACACTTGCTATAACTAAAAATAGTCTTAACCCAACATTGGCTTCGCCCTTGCTTACTTCACAACCTTAGAGTTTCCAAAGATACTAGGACATTATGAATCATATGAAAGATTTTATAACCACCTTTGTTTCCTAATTGCTAAGAATGCAACTCTTCTTTAGACCTGGAGCCTCCCTTTGGAGGGTTGTTTTCTTTTAACCATTTGTTTTCTCCCTAGGGTTCAAGAAATATAGGGACATATCATCCCAGTACTTTGGGAAACAGGGGAACAAATCTTGCTCTTCTAGTACTTGGTGATAAGTTAAATAATAAATCAATATATAATGAATAAAATAGAGATACACAAAGCTATTTTAATAAAAAGAAATGCTTGTAGGTCAAATTTTATTGAAAGAATAGCTGAATACATTAAGATATCTAGGAGAGATTACATGGGCTAGAAGTAGTTATGTTCTTCTAGGTGGGATCTAAGGGAGAATACACAAGACCCACTCAAAATGCCTTTCCTAAGAGCACAAAGTGTTTTTCAAGTTGCTATGGCTGAAAACTACTTTATGAGATTCGATCTTATTGGCATAGTCACAATGAGATGTTCTGGCCTCTAATTCAGGCCTTCCTACCAAGATATGCTGGTCGTGACCACATAGGTTCTGATTTTTCTGTGAACTTGCTATGTTTTAGCACTTACTACTATGTTCCTTCTTTAGAGTCTAAAGTCTCTGTCAACTTCTTGTTGTATTAAATATTATCTCCAAAAGATAAAACTATTCCCATGTGATGATGTGATCAGGTTTCTGATCCTGCAAAGGTGAAAGCCACACTGATCACTCTTTAAGAGACATTCTTTTACATTATTATCTTCCACTTAAATACCACCACTCTCTTCAAAGGTTTATCTCCTACCCAATCCTCTCCCAGGTTACAGAAAATATAGAAAACATTAGATAAGATCCACTCATCTTTGTAGCCTCAATGAATCCCTAATTAAAAAAAAAAAGAACCACTCATCTCCTCTTTTCCAAACTCATCAACCCAATTTACCTGTATTTTTATCCAAGTTATCTTCCTTCTCTGTGACTTTACAAATACACATATATACACACACACATATAGCCAGAAACATACAAACACACACATATCATGTATGTGTACATATGTGTCCATTTATGGATCTATGTTTGTTTCCACGTGCTTATCAATTATCCATTTACTCCATTACGAGTAAATGTTTCCACTGTGATTTGAATTCAATTCTTTCTCTGCCAACTGGGTACTTTGCATTGCCAATTTTTTACTCAACAAGTCTATATAAAATGGTTAGTATATTCCAGATACTATTCAGCAGCACAAATTTCCTCTTATCCTCATTATAACCTTTCAAGGTCAACATTCCTGTCTCAATTTTGCAGAGAAGGAAATAGTCACAGCAAGATCAAGGAACATGCAGATGGTATGTGGCAAGGGTGAGATTTGAAACCAGGACAATTTGATTCTAAAACATCTGTGGTTTCTTTTTGTATTGCTTTTTCCATCCATAAGAACCTGGGCTCTAGGAAAGCTGGGACCTGGTCTCTATTGTGGACAACTTTACTCTCAAATTCTAGAACAGTGATTGGTGCATAGTATTTATTCTATTAATAGCAATTGGATAAAATCATCAATTAAAAGTGAATTCTCCTTCTACTATCAAGGAAATAGAGGCTGGGGATGTATATATTTTTCAGCCTTTGCCCTCTATAATGAGAGGTTCCCACCTTCCCTGTTACCTTGTAAATGGCTGAATATTTTTTCTTTTTTATTGGAATTAAGTTTATGAAAATATGGCTTACTATTTTTCATGTATTGGTTTCCTCTTGATTTATTCCCAACTATTTCTCATTTTGAAAGATTCTTGCTAAGTCTGGCACATCTTGTGCAGAGGGCTGAAGGGGAATAATTTGGTGCAGTTATCAGCCTGTACGTAACCTTGTTGTTTCAAACACCCTCAGGACAAATATAACTTATCTTTTGCCTTATGGGCACATATTACCCAGTTTTCAGTATTTAGTAGGTTGGTGTAGCTCAAAGCAAAGTTCTTTAGCTAACAGAATCTCTATGTTCAACTAGCTCCTCACCAGATTTTCTTCTAAGCAAGGAGGTTATATTTCAGAGGCCAGAAATAGCTAGTAGGCATCCTTTCTCCCTAAGCCTCCTCTTACTAGCAAGAGCCATTGAATTATTTTTCCACAAGATTTTTTCCATCTCTTCCTTACCCTTTTCCTGACCCCAGATCTCATAACACTAATCAATAGATTGTTAGATATGCTTTTTGGAGAAATCGCTACACTTCTACAAGTGTGCAGAAGCACCTTTCATGTTATCATGCTCTTTCTCTGGGGCCAGATTCACGGATGTTAGCACATCAGTTTAAATATTTGTCTGTAGCAGTTTTCTCCATGGAATTCAGCACCACTCCCACCAACCTTCTTTGGTATGTCTTTTTGTATTGTATCTAGTAGTCAGTGTAAAGTCTAAGAAAGGTGGTGTTGGATGTTGTTTAAATACAGATTTCCAGGGCCAACTCTCAAAGCATCTGATTGGAGGTCTGACGTGGCACCTGCAAGGGTGCATTTTTCAAAGCTTTTGAAGTGAATCTGGTGTGTTTCTTGTCTTAGCAATACCACACTACTGAGGTAAGTGTTCTTCATAGATAAGCAAAAATAAATGGGTCTATTATTTCTATCTTATCTAGAAAGCAAATTTTTGTAGGGATAGAGATTTTACTGTATTTATCTTCATTTCTAATACCTTGCTTGTGAAATACTAGTTAAAACATCTCATCAAAGCTTTCCATGGATTTGCTGAGATCTAGGCTTCTATATAAATAAAGGAAAGGCTGGAAGGTAAAGGGTTAAGTTTAAGAGTTAAGTCAGTTTTCACTTAAACATGAACAGGGTAGAGGAAGAGAAGGCAGCATCTGCCCCTGGAGATTTGAAAGGACTTAAATGTTAGCACTAACATATTGAACCTAATTCTCAGCTTCAGAGGTAGTCAGGGCAATCACCCAAGAGATCAATGCTTGCTCTCCCCTGGGGACAGACGCATGCCTGTCCTTCCTATTCCACACCACAAACCTCATTTCTGACCAAATGCCCAAGACAGAGAAGAGTTGTTGTTCTGTTCTTCGTTTTCTGTGAAAAATTCATTTAGGACATAACATCATAATTCTCCACTCCCACTCGTTTTTCTTCTTTTGGTGAAAATCAATAACCTATAGGGCTGGATTTTTATGAAGGCTGCAGCAGTTAAGAGAAAATAAAGAAATGAATCTTTTGGCTCATCATAGTCACACACTCACAGCTCGATGCTGTTGTGCTGGCCAAAAGAGGCTCGGGGACATCTATGGATGACATGTGCCTGGGCATTGTGCATAATGAGATGGACAGGAAAGATATCCACTAAAGAGAGAAACAGAGACAGAGGCAGAACAGAGACAGAGACAGTCATGGACTCAGTTGCCTAAGTTCTGGTTGCAACACTTGTTCCATGAGTAGGTGTCAACCATGAACCATATGTTGATGAAGTGGCTGTTAACTTAATGTTAATAAATGAATACAGAAATTCCGTCACAAATAAAGGATTCTAGCTCTAAATATATCAGGCATCCCAGAGTCCCTAACTTGCAAATTAATGGTATGTAGAGAAATTCTACCTCTCTGATGATAGAGTACCATGGTCACAACAGTTTTGAAGGTTGCTTAACTTAACAGAGGTATGTAGGGTGCATTGAACTAGGAAATAATATTGACAACAATCCAATTTGGAAACTAGTATCATGCTGTAGGCACATGTGATGAAGGTGGGTGCTAAGGTAAAAATAGAAATAATGAGAGAGGGAGGAAGAAAGAGGTAGCATGTCAGAAAAATAGATGAGAGGGTCCAGAGAAAGATTAGCCTGTGAGATGAAAAACAAAAGAAGAATTTTATAGGAAGACATTTTCCTACAATTCAAGATGTTATTGTCTCTTCTTAGGCAAAATTTCCATATGGTTAATTGCTACCCTCCCTGGAGTTTTGCTATAATTTGTACGTGTTTTGTGCAGAGTTTGTATTATAGGCTTAATTGCTATTTATTTGCTTTATCGTTCTTTATACTGAATTGTTAGCGTTCAGGGGGAAGATATCTGCTCAGAAACAAACAGTATACTGACTCCAGGAATTTGGGATAATTGTCAAGATTGGACAAGAATCGCCTAGTGTCTGTTAAGTGTTTTAAAAATAAAGACAGGTTGATTAACGGGTATAGATTTACAGTTTGAAAGAAGACATAAGACCTAGTGTTTAATAGACCAGTAGAGTGATTAATAATCTATTTATATTTCAAATAGCTTAGCTAGAAGAAGATAATTTGAATGTTTCTAGCAGAAAGACAAATATTTAAGAAGATGAATATCCTAGTTACAACAACTTAATCTTTACAAACCCACAAATGTACTGAATTATCACATGTATCTCCAAAATATGTTTATTATGTACCAATGAAAAATAAAACTCTAAAAACTAAAGAAATGGCAAGCCAAAAGAGAAGTTCCAAAGGTAAGTTGTGATTTGGAACTAAGCCTGATGATATAATGGAAGTACCACCTGCGGAGTCAGGATGAACACAAAATAGAACATCTATATCAATTACTTAAATGTCTTAGTTCTTACACTAACATGAAGAGGAATATCTTCAAAATTAGCAAGCCCAAGTAACAACTTCTATTTCACCTCTTAACATTTATCTCCTCTCTTTCTCCAAGCTCATTACAGTTACAATAAAGACATTTTAAAATATGTATTCTTACTGGAAGCACAATAAGTACAGAAGATTGAAGAAAAAGGAGGGCAGAACTTTCTGAATTTTTTCTATTATTAAAAGAGGTTAAAGAAATTGATATTTTTGCAGGTACATAGAAGTGTATACTCTAAGTGGCTACCTAACTCTGGAAACTTCTGTTCTTTGTCCTTTCCCCTCACGTGCTGTTGTCATTATGGAACCACAAGAGATTTTGTCAGATGCTAAGGAATGGACCAGAGGTGTTTTCATGTGATTCTGTTGGAGTTACACCTGCAGTAGCTTATTAGAAGGGGGGAATGGGGTTGCCTTATTAGATACCTCTCATTTATTTTTTTATGTCTATGAATTGAATATTTATCATATACATTTTAGATATAATTAAACATACCCTGAAGATATTCCAGTATAATTAATGAGCTAACAGTATAAAGTCAAAGGTAATCTCCAGAGTGGCAAGTCCCACAATAAAGGACCCTGCGAATATGTAGAGAACTCAGAAAAAAAAAATACTTACATCAGACAGGAAAGGCCATTGAAACTTTTGCAGGACATAATTCCAGAGCTAATCACAAAATTTTCTAAGAGAGTTTAGTATATCCCAGGATCCAGGAACAGAGATATGAGTTCGGTTGGCAGATTTGGGAAAGTGCACATAGTTTGCCCTTCATCCAGACTGGGAAGGTCCTCCTTGCTCACGGTTGGGAAGATCCTAACAACTAGAGCCAACCACCAATGAGCAGCAAGTTGTCCCACTGACCATATCATTGGGTAATTTTTAAGGAGGGCAATTTTGTTTCAGTTGGTCTACTGAGGTCATAAAACTATATCATTTTATAAGTAATTAACTAAATCAATTCTTTCCTATTTAATAACACATGATATTTTTAGCAAATAACCACACCATTGTGCAACTTTTGTGCTAAACTCAAAGCCTTCAATTGTTCCATAGTAAGTTTTTGTTCCCAGGCCTTTGTGTCGTAGGATTACTGAAATTATTTGGGTGTCCCTGTAGAATCAGAGTGATTATCTCCTTGAATGTTTTCCTAAATGTTTATCCTTGGAATTGTGATAGCATTTTCTATGAATGATCATGGTCCTTTGGGTGAAAAAAATGACATTAGTATGGCCTGGATAAGAAAGAAATGCCTTTCTGTCTTATTCCCTGACCTGGTATGATTACTGCATGACCCTATATGACCACTGCAGCCTCCACTTCAAAACAGATCACTGACATGCTCATAATTTGACAATTAATCTGACGTTGTAGTCATTTACGATCTAATTAACTTAGGTCTAGAAATGACTCCTTGTAAGAGATATTGCCTCCTGACATTGCTTTTCACATAATCATGGTATTATACATTTTGACACGAACTTCAGTCCTAACAAATAAGGCAGAAGCTTTGAGTTCAGTGACCATCTGGTGTATAACAGGAAGAAAAACACTGGATCATTTGGGTGTGCAATTAAGGTAACAATGATGACAATAATATGAAAGTACAATACTAAATGTGAAAGTTAGTCAACTTGGAAAGGAGCTGCTAAACCAGTGGTTCTCAATCTGTGGGTCATGACCCCTTTTGGGGTTCAAACAACCCTTTCACAGAGGTCACCTAAATACATCCTGCATTTCAGATATTTACATTACAATTCTTAATAGTAGCAAAACTACAATTATGAAGTAGCAATGAAAAGAATTTTCGGGGGGGGGGTCACTACAACATGAGGAACTATGTTAAAGGGTCATGAGATTAGGAAGGTTGAGAACCACTGTGCTAAATATTCATTGACCTGGACTCAGTTCCAGGCTCAGTTAAGCAGAATATTTTTGAAAGTCCTGACAGTACATCATGATTCTTCATCCTCTTCTCATTCTAGTAACTGTGTTCAAATTTTCCTTTTACAAAAACAAAGCCCTTTGTTTGGGTTTAGTCACAATATGTTTTAACAAAGACAAAATAGAAAGAGATGAAGAATGTATCTCTCCTCTCATCTAGTATGTGAAATTTTGATAATTTATCAGACATTTTCTACATTTACGATCAACACAAATTATCTGCCAAAAGAATAGTTGGAATTTCAAAAACTTTTCTCTTCATCACATGCAAAATATTTTATGAAGACAAAGACTTCTCCAACAAAAGAAAAAGCAAAGTTAAGTTACTCTTTCTTCCCCTAAAAATGTTCCTTTCTTCCATAACCACACCCCCATCCCGTTATCACTATTCCGTAGTTACAGAGTCCAGGCTGGGAAGACAGATGTAATCATAAGCAATTAGATCATTTGAGAAATAACTGTAAATACATAATAATTGGTTATGGCTACTTCAGTTGTATTAGTATTTAAAATAATGATTTTTAAAAGTTAAAAATTTAAAATTATACCTCATTCATATCTTTTCATCTCTGGAGGAAGCCTCATACATCACTCATTCCACTTTTTTCCATTATCCCTAATAAGTAACTATAAGTAACTAACTACCTGGCTAGTATTTGTAACATCCAAAGGTGAGAAATCTCACCCCACCAAGGAGGTGCCATGAAGATAGCTATAAACTCCAAAACATATCCTCCCTCTTCTCTGGACGCAGTTTATTCGTTTAGTCATCAGCAGACCTTGACTGAGTGCCTCCTGAGCAGAGGTCCTTCTCTGAGCATAAGACTATAGCTTTTGAGTTTTAGCTAATTGATTCAATAACAGTTTCAACACTGACAGGTCTTTCTGTCTACATCTACATCTTCCTGATGATTTTTAACCATGCAGAACCTTCTCTCCTAAAAGACCTCTAAGCTTGGAGTAAGCTAAAGCAATCACTGCCATAATGCATGGCAAGAGATAGTCATTAAACAACTACAGAAGCCAGGTGCAAACAAGACTGCATGATCTTGCTTGCTTGTGCATATGTGGCATCGAAGAGTATACTGATAGTTACCAGAGGCTAAGGTTGGGTTGTGCCCCTGTTGGTCAAAGGGTACAAAGTTGCAGACAGACAAGAGAAATCCATTCTGAGATCTGCTTATCAAATAATAATAGGGTGACTACAGTCAAAATAATATACTGTATATTTAAAATAACTAAGAGAGTACACTTCAAATGTCTTACCACAAAAAAATAATAAGTAAACAGAGCACTGGCTATCTTAGTTAGTTTGATTGAATCCCTCCACTTTGTTTACCTATATCAAAACATCACACTTTATTCCACAAATATAGAGACTTAGGGTTTGTCAATTAAACTCTGCTTGGAAAATGGAAACTAATTGGAAACTGACTTCCTTTTCTTACCCGCATAAGGATTTTACAAAGAGAAAAGAAACCAGGATCACTCATAAGATTCAAGGGAAGTGTAGGTGTCTACCTACAGCATGAAGTTCATACCATGGTCAGCACCTGCATGTGGTGAAGGCTTGAAATATTTGAAATATGACTCACCCAGAGGAGGATCTTAGAAATCCTTAGATTTTAATTACTTGGGAAGAACAAGTGGAGAGCTATTTGGTTATAGTCCTAACCTCAGAAGATGCTATATGCCTTCCTCCCTTCTGTCTTTCAATGTCCCTACCAGAGCTGGAATGCTGGTAGATGTGGCCCATGGCAACAATTCTGCAACAGCCAAGCTTGGAATAGGCCAAAGGACTCACTACCATAATGCGTGTCAAGAGATGTTCATTAAACAACTACATCTCAGAGCCACAAAAATTACTTTACCAGAGCAAAAACACTGTCCTCTAGTGACAAAACACTCCAGTTTTCCTAGAATGATCCTGCTTATTAGTACTTTCTTTCACCCTCAAAAATGTTCCTGTTTAGATGATGAATTTTATGGGCACCCTCACTATGTGCCCTGCTTTCCCCAGGACTTATAGAGGTGGGCACAGACACCCATTTTTCTACTAGCGGAGTCCAAAGAGAAGCCATGAAGACAGATTGACACGTAGTTATATAAAACAAAAACTCCCTGGACATTCTGCCTCAGTAGTGAGGAAAAAGCCCTCCCATGGTTTGCAAAAGATAAGCTGTGATCATATCAGTCTAACTTCATTCCCACAGGTGATATTTGTCCCTACATACATTTCTGTTTGTTTGTTTGCTTAACAGAGTATCATCTGTCTCATATTTAGATTAAATTCTGGGAGACAACGACTCATGCAGCAAAATCACAAAGACGCCAGTGATGAGAAGTGGGCATGATGTGGGTCTCGTTTTACACTTTACAAAGAATCTATGATAATTATTTAAACTGATTCTCAAAATTTGTGAGTTATCCTAATTGTTTCCCAGGCAAAGGAACTGAAGCCCAGTTCACGACTGAGCATTAGTTAATGTTACATTGATGGTGCTAGGTATTCAGGCCCTCTGAATACAAATTCTGATCTCTTTCCATCAGATCACCCTGAGTGAGGGGTTTTTGTTGATAAGGATTGCGGTTCAAACCAGCACCATGGCAGAAATGGAATGACAGCAGGAACCTATTAGGCATTTTGGGTACTTTCTAAATTCTCTAATAGCTTCTTCCCTGGCTCTCCCTGCTTGGTTCTCCTGCCCAGTCACTTGATCTAGCATGAAAGGCCCTTTCTTCCCCAGCCTTCCTCCTCCCACCTGTTGCTCAGGAAGCCTTCCACCTCCCACTTGTCTTCCTCCAGGAAGTCCTCATTTGTGTCTAAGATCCATGGGGATGTCACTCCTCTCTGAGCTCAACCATTGACTTATAGAAACTCTCATTTGGAAAACAGCAGTTGACTGTTTTTACTTGCCTATTCCTTATCTCCCTAGGATCATCTGAACTTGCCCTGGGCAGAGTTTGTATCGTTCATGGAGGCACACTGCAGCCAGGATTCAGAAACTTGGCATGTAGAAGAGACATAGGCGAGAAGTGTTTGATAGTGACTGAATCCTCTTGGACACTGAAAGTATTGTCTCCTACTATAAAATCCTTCCCTCTCACCAAGATTAGGCTTCCCTGATGGGATGTGAAAAGGAGTCAATCAGGCTGAGGGCCTCACCAGCACAGGCTCCTGACCTCTGCCTTCCCGGGCCCTTTACACCTCCCGAGTCCAAAGTGCTGTTGCTCAGGGCAATGGAGGGAGGCAGGCCTGGACAGACTCCTATCCAGAAACCTCTTTCCCTGAGGCTGGAATGTGTTAATAACTGTGACAGTCCTGGCATGTTCAATTCTGTAACCATATGAGGGCTAAGTCTCATTCCTGCCACAAGCTCTAGTGTCCATTCTGCTGGGTATAATATTAATCATGACAGGTACTACTATTTCAAACCTGTTAATTTAACTCATATTTCAAAGAGTTGGAGAAGTCTCAGAGGGAGAGATGGGGGCAGGGCACACAATTATAAAAAATATTTTATGTAATTAAAAAAATATATATGTGTATGTTCATATTTCAGTGCCTTTTCACTGACTAATTCCTTTGCTGACATATTCTTCCTCAGAGATCCCCAAGGCTAAATCTCTAACTTCCCAAGAGTCCTGTCCTGACCAATTTGCAATTGCTACCACCTCTTCCTGCTAGTTTTTCCATGAACTTTACCATGTTCCTTTTCAAAATATCTGAAAATACTTCTACAAAATATTTCCATTCATTCTACCTATTAATTATTGTTTCTCCTGTCATTGGAATGTAAACTCTATGTGGGTGGGAACTTTTATTTTGTTCACTGATATATTGCAACTACCTAGGCTATTTCAGGCACTTAGTAGATAATCATTTTTACATGAATAGAAAGATGAAATGAAGATTTCATGTCTACCAAATCTTGGGTGTTTTAAGAATGGCTCACCTGGAGATACTGGGAGACAACCAAGGGGATACAGTGTTACCTGGGTCTACACAAGTCAGCATAGACATGTGATTGCTAAGAATAGATCCCAGAATCTTCTCTATGTTATGAGACTTCTTTGGGATCTTGGCTGTTATAAGCTGGGGACCACACTTGGGACCACTACTTTCTACAGAACTGAGCGTTAGAAGTTAAACTTGAAAAGATGCACATTATCCTCACTCAGCTCTCAAACACAGGGTCTCTATGTTGTGAGCATGAGGCTCAGCATTCAAGGGGGAATGCAAAGGAACAACCGTTGGTCCCAACTTCAAGGGGACTTCAGCAGATAGTAAAGGAGTGATGAGAGATAAGGACATGGTGGGACAAATGCACACAACCTTGAGCACTCACCAAAGCTCATTATGACTCACGCTCCATTCTGAGTATTGAAATATGATGGTGACACCATAATTACCGCCGAGGATCTCGGGAGGGCCTGTGAGTGCATCGCTATACGGCAATGCTGCGAGATTGGAATACAGAAAGTGCCATGAGAACACAGAGAAGATGGTAAATAATTTTTCCCATAAATGTAAAAAAAAACTGCAAAGTCTAGGTAATATTTTATTTGAGCCTTGAAGGAGAAATGGGAATTTCCCAAAAGAGAAGGACATTTCCAGAAGAAAAAAGAAACGCTGCGGGCTCCTGTTTTGGAAGGAGCCTCACCCTATGCTTCCCGGGGAGCTGTCTCTCCTCACAGTCCCTGGTGTGTCTGTTCCTCTTGGGTTCTCTCCCAGGACATTGGAGAGTGCCTCTTCACATGACACACTCACATACAAATTGAGAGAATGCATGAACGGATAAAAGCAATCAGGTCCTAACTAGCTCATCAATCAAGGATCTTAGCCCATTTTCTTACTTATAACAGAAAGGGTAATATTTTTGAAGACTCACAATTGTATAAATCTGTGTTCTGACTTTGCTAGAAATCTCCCTGTGAACGCAGTGATTGGACTCTGTGATCAGGGGTCACTTAGCTGCTTCTGACCCTGGAGTGTTTGGCTCAAGTTTGGGCATGACAGAAAGGGAAAACTGTATGTGTTAAGAGATGGGCTCCTCAAATCCTCTTCCCACCAGCTACCAGTGTGTGCTCTTGAATAACTATTTAATATCTCTATTACTTTATTGATAAAATAGAAATAAAAGGCTCTAGGGAATACTACAAGGTTCACACATATAATTCCATGTGAAAGCTTTGAATGACACCTGTCTTGAAAAGGCACTTGGTAGTTCGAAGGAGCTGTTAATAGCTCTTTGCCTACAATGCTACTTTGTCAGACCCTCTGACAGGTTAAACAGAGAGAGGGGCTGTGTACCAGGAGTCAGGAGGATCAGATTCTACTCTTATCTTTGCCCCAAACTAGCTGTTTCATCAAAGGCAAATATCTCGGCTTTCTGGAACTCAATTTTCTGCAGGGGTTATGGTTAGGCTCAAATATGACTATAGGAATAAAAGAACTTGACACACTTTTATAAGACTCTCTGGGTTTTTGATTTCTCCTGGACTCCAGGATAGATGCCAGAATGTTGATAAAAAGTTTCTTAGGAGGCTGGCACTTTTCATAACTGGTTGAGGAATAGGACACAAGAAAACCCTAGACTCTCTGATGAGAAACTGACCCTGTGTCCACCAGAATATGGGGGAGCCACTGCTAGCCCCCCTACTGCTATGGGTTAGCTGCACCTTGGGCTACTTCCTCACAGAGATAAGCAATTCCTCTCTGTTCCTGGAGTGGTGCTAAACGCAAGAAAAGCTTCCTCCCAGCAGCAAGCACGAAATGATGGGAACATGACAGTGCAACTATCCACCTTGCCCTCCATCGGGGCACTTAATTTACTGAAGTATAATTGCAGGAGTTACTGGTCTAGTTCTGCTGGATCAGGAGCTCACTAAGGACAGGGCCTGCTTGTTATTTGCGTCTGTATTTATAGCATCTTAAAGCTGCCTAGGACGCTTAGTGTTTGTGCATGTGTCAGGTAATGAATGAACAAATTCTAGGACTGTCCTGTTATCAACCAGAAAAAGACTGACTCCTGCATGTACTGCATTTCACCCAGGGGAAGCATCGTGTTAGGTACCACAGATCCATTGTTCCAGTTAATCCTCAGGGTGAGACAAAGAGGTGGATCTGCCTATCCCCATTTCATGGATGGGAAAACAAAGGTTCAGGAAGAATAAAAACATAAAGGCAGCCATCATCAGAAGAACTAAGGTATGTACTAGAATCCAAATTGCTCCTTTAATTGGGGTGAGCTATTCAGCAGGTGAATGGACAGAGC
>NW_003852417.1:13609970-13683978 GCF_000181295.1 Otolemur garnettii
AAAGGCAGCCATCATCAGAAGAACTAAGGTATGTACTAGAATCCAAATTGCTCCTTTAATTGGGGTGAGCTATTCAGCAGGTGAATGGACAGAGCAGATGCTCCAAACCTGTAGCAAACCTCAGAATGAGTGCCACATAGAAGTCCACGATTTTCTTTCCCTCTACTTATTTTTTTTTAAGTAAAGCACATGTTGCTATAGTCTTTGAATACTTAGTTTACTCAGCCCAGCCTTGATCTGGATTTGGTTGTCAAGTTCATGAAGCAACAATCCTAAAAAGCACAACTTTGGGCAATGCCGTAGTTCAGTAGATAGGGCACCCGGCACATACACCAAGGCTGGTGGGTTCAAACCCGGCCCAAGCCAGATAAACAACAACGACAACTGCAACAACAACAAAAATAGCTGGGCATTGGGGTGGGTGCCTGTAGCCCCTGCTATTTGGGAGGCTGAGGCAAGAGAATCCCTTAAGCCCAAGAGTTTGAGGTTGCTGTGAGCTGTAATGTCACAGCAATCTACTGAGGGTGACATAATGAGACTCAAAAAAAAAAAAAAATACATTTTTCACAAACTGAGGCCAGAGTGCTGTATGTCTGGAGAGGAGGGCCAGGGACTTTGGGTGCTGACACTTCAACACATTGGCTTTGTTCTCACACACACACAAAAAAAATCCATCTAACTGAATCTGAATTTAGCAGAACATGGCAAACAAGATTTTCACTGGAATAATACACTATGTTCTACAAAGTCCTCTCTAGGAAGCTGACTTTTAGCCTAAAGCCAAAGATCATCCTTAGCCTATTTGTTAACAAGACTATTAGCCAGACACTATGCAGAAATGAGGCCTTTCGAAGCACTGATTTATATCTTAGATGCCTGATAATTGCAGACACTGGGAATTCTGAAATAAAATAAAAATCAGACATTGTACACTAATTTTACAGCAATTAACTTGATGAATCTTAAGTGGGAGATTGAGGGAAAAGAGGAAGAGTAAAATGATCTGTTTTTAAAGACCTTATGATAAAAGAACTGATTTAGGAGTATTTATTTTCACAGTTGCTTTATAAACTGAAAAGGCAATGAATGAAATAAGAATGGTTATTTCTTGGGGTTATTGTTTCCCTTATTGTTTTTATGTGGCTTAAATGTGAAAAAGGGATTGACAGCCCTGGAGAATTGAGATGTCACAAAGAAGAAGAGATTCAGAAGAAGCCCCAGAACAAGGGGACTTGGAAAGGACTGTCCAGGAAGAGGCAGAAGATACAGACGCCTTGCCTGCCCCAGGAGTCCTGGACACCGACCTCAGGAGAAGGAGGCTCTGCCTCCCGAGCCATATGCAGACCACAGAATAGCAGCTTCCCGGGCTTATGCTGATTAGTTGATTAAAATCCGGGCATTGAAGAGATGGAATGTCCTCAAACCCCAAGCATCAACTTGGGCAAAGTGGCACCAACTCTAATTAAGAGTATTGCTGAAGAAGAGAAAGCTACAACTTAGGGAAAAACTGGCTACTAAACGAGGACATGCGGGTCACAAATGATAAACTCAGGGAGGGAACAACAAATGGAGGCCCCATCGATGAGCTGTGTCAGCACAACAGCCACCTCACAGGACACAACGTTGGACCTTAGTCCCAGGTTCAAGTCAGTGGGCTGCTTTTGATTGATCAGAGCTTAGTATGAGATAAAAGCCAAGAATAAAAAAGGGAACCACACAGAAGTGGTCTTGTTTCTCTGGAAGATTATACTGTAGTCGAAGAGGTAGAAATACAAAATATAAAGATAATTGCAGGTTTAAATAATTAACCTGAGACAAGTTACTTAATCCTATGATGTCTCTTCCTCCGATATGCAAAAATATGAAAATAATAATGCACACCTTGTCTAGATTCTAGTGTGCCCTGAGGATCAAATGGAAAAGCTCCTGAAATACATTAACAGTGCAGCTTAAATAAGAGGTGATTTCATTATTTTAAATTGCTAAGAGAATGTTAAGAATTATGCCAATTAACATAAAATAGGTTAATATGGGTATTGGCTAAGAAAAAGAATGTCTATAACTGTTGAGAGAGAATATTCTGGAATTGAATGCAGAGAAATTAGGTATGCAAAAAGGTGTAAAATGACTCAGCCGGTACCAGGGCCCAAGTCTGTGACGTGGCAAGTGCTCCCTTCCGGAAGACAGCTGTCATTTTTTGGAATCCCTGAATCTCCTTTCTGTGCCAGTGGGAAACAACTGAAGAGGACAACTTATAGGGTGTCCAAGTACCCAAGATCAGGGGCTGGTGTCACCAGGAAACAACCAGAGATCGACCATCATCCCCCTAAAATACCAGGGTACACCAGAGAGCAGAGAGAGCAGGAAAGCCGGCTGTGATACCCAGGAGTGCCCCAGGAAGACGTAAGAAAGACAGAGGGAGAAGGAAATAGGCGAGGGACACAGAACAGCTCTACGGGGATTCTCACTGCAAAGGTGTTTAGTGGAAGATTGGAAAAATGATAGAGACCCAGGAGGGTATTAAGTTTGGCTCTCAATAGAAAATGCTTGGAAGATTAAATGCCACACTTTCGTAAGTCACCTAGCACCAGCTTTGGCCGAGAAAACACACTGATGAAATGTTAGTTTCATTTCCCTCTCCTTGACTCCCGTGAGTAAATTGCAATCAGGTGTCATCTCGCACATTTCGGGACGTTTCTTTGGGTCTTTGCTCCTGCCATATAAAACAAATGCCTGGTATTCAGAGAGACTTTGTTACATTTCCATCGCTGAGCTTTCCTGCTGGGTAATAGAAGTCTAAAAGCCTGCGACACCTTGGTTAAGAAGAACAAATGTAACTCCAAAGCACGTCAGAAAAGAGCAGATTGGAATGGACTGGAAATGGACTGGATACCGAAAGGAGAGGAAGTGCAAGTTGAGCTCCTCTTGGAGCTTTTAGTAAAAGAAGTGGAAATAAAGTTTGTTAAAATGAGGTCTGGAGGCTATGAATGTACACTTAGACAAAAATGGATCAAGCTGTTTACCTAAACTTTTTGCACTTTTCTTACCTCACTGTGTGTAATTGATGCCTCGACTAAAAAACATGTCCTAGAAGGTCAACACCCTTTGTACTCCACAAAATAAATTGGGTTACTGCTTCTGGCAGTCCATGCAAGAGCTATAGTAGGCTAGGGAGGCTACTAGACAGTTGCCAGGGCCAAGGCAGCAATTATGCGTGGTCAGGACATGCAGGTGTGAGCCAGTGTTCCCTGCACACAGCAGAAGCCCAATGTTTGTGCATTCCTGACACTAAATTTCCCAAGGAAGGATAGCAAACAGTCTCATTCTCTAAGAACTCACATGTTTTATATGTGATTCCCTCTCTTAATTGTCACTCTGTTTAGCAGGTGAAATCACAGGGATGCACTCAGTAGGGTTAATCTTCTCAAGGAAGCAATGTGCCCTGAGGAATCAGAGAAGAGAACGTCCTCGGCATAAAACTCATCTTCATCCCAAACCAGGATACTCTGTGTTCCTCTGCTTTCTATTCCTCCAACCTGGGTGATTCCCTGAAACTCTGGTGGTCAGAAGCAGCTAATTTTATAGACAGAGGTCTACTCTCCCTGGTGTTAAAGAGCAAAGCACCCTTTCTCTTGGATTAGAATTTCTGCATGAAAGCCATTCTCCACTTCAACGGCCTCTATTACCAACCAGATGAAAAATATTGCTAGTCCGGAAAAGCATTAAATGGAGGCTGAGTCTAAGAGCTGCACTTTTTCTTCAAGCCCATGCATAACTCCCATTAGCAGTAATGGCTGTGATATGTACGAGCCCAGGGAATACTGCACTTTATTAAGAGGTAATGATATATACAGTTACTTATGGAGTAAAATCAAACAGCAGAATGGCTGTTTGTCTATAGCAACTATGTCTTAAGCAACTATGTCTTATTAGTGTCATATAAATCCAAGCAGATGCTTAAATAACACCTGGACTGGGTGTAGCTACGCATCTGACTAAAAGATAGTTTGAAAAAACAGAGGTGATGACCTCTGCTTGTGCAATAAGAATTTCCCAGCTCTGGAACCACAATCCCACTCCTTAGCATGCAGAGTCACATGCAACATTTCTAGCTCTTCAACAAACCCGGAAGGCAAAGGGCGGAATGCGGTGTGGTGAGCATGCTTGCTCTCACCTGGACCTTTTCTAGCAAGCAAAGTAAGTTAATGAGTCAACTCGTTTCCAGCCGGCATGTTATGTATGAATTGCTTAAATCAAATGAGAAGCTCTTTGTAGTGTAGGACCCAGAACTCGAGTGAAAGTTGTCAGATTTGATAAAGTAGATTTATTCTAGAAAAAAACATTCTCTTTCTCTTTTCCAGGGTACATCTGTTTGCCAGAGTACATTTCCCAGCTAATACCGGTTTGTCGACAGCATTTGCAATGAACTTTAATTGTGTGCTTTACCTGACAGTCTTAATTGTAATCTGACTTCCTTCAGGTAGCAATCAGCCCAGTGAAGTAATCATATCTCCCTGAAGGCCATAAACACAACCACCTGCGCCTCTTCTGGTTCGTGTTCCTCTTTTTAACTCCAGTATCACGTGGAGAAGGGATACAGAGCCTGGAAAGGTACAGCATTCTCAAAATAGCTGCTATTTTCCTATCATTACAGTGGTGTATAATTAAACACAGACACAGTAACTGAGGACAAAAATAATCCTATAATTTTAAATTGTAATAGTTAAGGCTGCTGTATAAGCAGAGATTGGCTTTATTAGTAGGGAAAGAATTGGTTCTGATTCACGCTTCTGTCTGCTTTTGTGTGTTTCTCTGAAACTTCCTCTTAGTAGGTGGCTTTCAGTGACGATCAGGGGTCTTTCCTTCATACGCCCCATCTGGAACCTCCCCTGTGCTCTATATCCTCTATTCACACTGCTCACTTCCCTGACGCTCATTACCTCTCTCACAGATTCCTGAAAAGGACTCTAGTTGGTCTCTGTGTGTACAATTTAGCTCTGTCCAAACCACCCCGCTTGTGGTACTTGTATAATCTTTCTAAAATAAAAATCTTTTCAGGTCACAGATCTAGGCAGAAGCATTCGATGAGTTGAGCTGCCCCCCAAAAAGAGAACTATAATTACCAGTTTACAAATTATCACCACTCTTTGCCCAAAACACACATAAATGAACAAAAAGAGGCAAAGGATAAGGAAAAACCTTATCTGAGTGCAAATTAATGACTGGACCCAAATTGCCATAAAAATTATATACAATACATGTCATGTTTATAATATAAATTCATATATAAAATGTATATGGGCATTTTAAAAAAGAGAACACAATTAGTATTGTGAGTTTATTCATGTATATCATACATTTTTAATTAAATATTCATCTACAATTAATGACATTTTACTGGTCGTATGTAATTGTCTTTCACAGCAATTTGCTTATACAGTTTCCTTTTTTGAACATTTGAATTATTTTTGTTTCCAATGTTCAGAAATAGTGGAGATGACAATATATGATTAAAAGGTTTTAAGGATAATCAGTTATTTCCTCAGGGGAAATCTTTCCTTAAGACAAGTAAAAGATAAGCATATAGGTGAAACTAGGGATTTCTTTTATGAATTGCTTTCTAGACAAAAAAATGAGCCATCAGTGATATCAACCAGCATGTTAGTTTCTTAGACTGGGATTAAGGTTAACAATTATTTCATTTGATTAATGGCCATCTGTGTGTGTGTGTGTGTAAATTGTCAATACAGGCACCGTCTCATCTGTTTTTATTGAGATGTTCAACTATTTCCTATTCATTTGTAAGAGCTGTTTATATATGAGAGTGATTGTCATATATTTCTAATTGGCTAACTCTCCTAATCTCAGAGATGGCTGTGTCAATTATTTTCCTTTTTGGTAAGCCTACAATCCCTCCACTGCTATCCTTACTTTTACTCAGTGTTCCATCTCCCTATTTGATGGAAAAGCTGAAGTAATTTCAAAGTAGTCATGTACATGGATCATTATGAAAGTTTTGAGATACACAAAAGATCAAGAAATGTAGAATCCACACAAACGGAAGCAAATGGAGACTTCTTCTGCAATACCAATAAGCCGAGCAAGTTAAAACTTGCTGTCAACTGTGCTTCTTGGAAGTAAAATAATGGACCATAACACAATCTGTCTCAGAGCTTTAGGAGTGAGCTACATATGCACTCATCAATACGTGCACTCACATATGCTGCCTTCGCCTCTATTACCACAGACAAACTCCATGCTTCTAGCTAAAATCAACCCTTCCAGAGCCAGGTACAATGGCTCACACCTGTAACCCTGGCACTCTGGGAAGCTGAGGTAGAGGATCCCTTGAGCTCAGGAGTTCTAGACTAGCCTAAGCAAGATAGAGACACAATCTTTACTAACAATAGAAAAATTAGCTGGGTGTTATAGCTGGATGACTTTGGTCTCAGCTATTAAGGAGACTGAGGCAAGAGGATCACTTGAACCCAGACTTTGAGGTTTCTGTGAGCTAGACTGATACCATTGCACTCTAGCCTGGGGCAACAGAGTGAGACTCTGTCTGAAAAAAATAAATAAATAAAAATAAAATAAACCCCTCTTCTTTGGTGCTAGCTCTTAATTTCTTTAGCTATAATCAAAGAGATCACATCAGCAATTTTCATTTATTATTTTGTATAACCAATAGTGGATTATTCTAGAAGTACATAAAATTTCTTTTTATTTCTCCCATCTGCAAACAGCCCACTAATGTCTTCATTCCACCTCCAGCTATAAGTTCCTATTTTTCTCCCCTTTCCAGCAGAAAGTCCTTGAAACAGTTGTCAATATGTCTGTTTAACTATCTCCGAATCCTGTCCTTCCATTCACTCTTAAACCAATTCCAGCTAGACCTTTTTCTCACAATTCCAATATAAGTTTTGACATATTAATAATAGCATTTGAATTTTTCCTTTGAAACATTTTCAACTAATTTCCCAGAGACTGTAGTCTTCTTATCCAGTGCTGAGGAAGACAGCAAATCTTTACATAATGGGTTGTAGTGTCACTGGCCTCAATCCTTGCCTTTCCCTCTCCTCTTTTCTCTGTTCATAACCAAGCTCTCTCTTGGAGAGTTCTTCAATTTCTTATGTTTAAATCCTGTGTGAAAGCTGAACGGTTTCAGAACTATCTCTAGCTCAGTCTCACCTCTTGAACCAACCCAAACTCACATTCCCAACCACCTATTACACATGGTGATATAACAAGCATCTTAACTCTAGTGTAACATTCAAATTGAGTGCCTGATTTCCCCTCAATCCTGATATACCAAAGTCTTTCTGATACATGTTGTGGTACTGCAGTCATTCCAGTGGCTGGGGCCAGAGTTTCTCGGACTCCTCCTCTTGTGTTTTAACCCACATCTAGTCCACTGGAAATACTGTTGCCTCCACTTTCAGAGTACATTCAGAACCATACGGCTTCTTATAGTCTCCACTGTACCTAGCTTTTCATGCTCTTATCTTTATTCCAAAATGATCCAATAGTTTTATAACTGCTCTGTTTGTACTTTCACCCTTTAATTAATCGTTTAAAATAGAACAATCAAGAGAACAATCAATAGAACAAACTTAAGTCTAGCTAAGAAACTCTTTTGCCCAATGCCCAGTGGGCAGCCACCTTATGCAGACCACAATCTAGAGTTCATTAAAGGGCCTAGAGAGCGTTCTGCACCATTAGACTGAGGGTATCTCTCTCACTGCACCTCCTACTACTGTCCCACTTGGTCACTTCTCTACAACCCTCACAGCCTCTGGCTTCCATTCAAACATGCCAGGCACACTCCTATAATTCAGCTTTTGCATTTGCTGGTCTCAGCCTAGTAACTTATTCCCTAATATATGCACATATTATTCACTCCATCAAACATCTCCCTCTCAATGAAGACTCTCTAATCACATTTATCAAAATTTCCACTCCAAATGTGAACTTCTACCTTCCCCTTCCTACTTTGTTTTTCCCCGTAAAGCTATCATTATATTACTTGCTGTAAAATTTACTCATTTATCATTCGTCCAACTCTCCAAACTAGACTATAAACTTCAAGAGGGAAGGGATTTTTCTCTAATTTATTCACTAATTTATACACTTAGAACAATTAAAAAGTATTCAATAAATATTTGTTGCATGAACAAATGGGTAAAGAAAAACATATAAATAATCTAATTAAAACATCCAATTGTCCACCACGTGGGCCTGTGATATGAAACTGCAAAAAATGTCAAAGATGGCAAATACATTTAGAAGGTGTAAGGAAGAGAAAATCCATACTCAAAGACCAATAGATTGACAACAGTCTAATTCCTTATCAGGACCTTGGAACACCAGTACTTGAAGAAATAATATTTTCAAAGTGCCCAGGGAAAAACTTTCATGTTCCAATTCCTTGATCAGCTAAACTACATTTTGAGAGAATGTGGTGGAAATAAAGACAATGTAGACATAAAAATTCTACAGGAAAAATTGTAATCAAAAAAAAATATATATATATATGTTATTATTCCTTTAGGGAATATAATTAGCAAAAATGTCTCAAAATAGTTAAAAATTCACAGACCAAAAATCATGGAACCAACTACAAAGGTAGATTTAAATTTACCCATAGAACAATACCAGTTCTAGTTAATTTTAAGCAAATAGTTCAATTATTAAAGAAACATTATCAGACTTAAAAATGAAGATTCCAGAGTACTGCCATTTCCTAATCCTATGACACATTCCAAGGTGTTGAATGTCATGTTATTTTTTAATAAGTGGATAATTATGTTATTATTTCATAGGGCTTGTGAGGAATTCAGTGACATTACACAGGCAAAGCTTTTGGCATATTCTCAATATTTCAGCCATCTTTTCTGATTAATATGATGTTAACACTAGCAAACTTGAAAACCACTCTAATTCATATTAAAAGCTTATTATAATCCTAATATTCTCCTAGGCCAGTATAAAATAAAATATATTAATTTCATATATAACTCTAGATGCAATATCATAGATAAAATAATAGCAAGTCAAATACACCAGTGTGTCATTACCAAGTAGGATGTATCCCAGGAATGCAATGCATGAATGGATTAACATCAGGAAATCTATTAATGTAATTCAGTATATTAAAAGATTAAAGGTGAACAACCATATTATTATCTCCACAGAGTGCTGATAAAACTCAACATTTGTTCTTGATAAAATCCTCAGAACATGAAGAGAAGAAACTTTCTAAACTTGAAAACCGTTTCCATCTGGCGCATATAATCTTCAGCTGAACTTCCTAAAACCTGAATTCCAGTGTCCATTAAGGGCATGCAACATGCAAGTTGCTCATTTATTCTTTACCTCAGTTTCCTCACATGAAAAGTAAGTATACTCAGAGTATAGCATCATTAAGTTGTTATGAAGATTAAATAAAGTAATTAGTAAGTATTCCCTAAATAAAGCTTAACATGTGATTGTATGACTCCCACTATATTAGTGATGAAAGCAACTTACTATCAATCTCTTTTTTTACATTTTATTTAGGGTCCTAGAAAATGTACAAAAATGCCCAGACTCCACCATATTCTTACCTAAGAGGTACACTGAGTGCTATCTCAGAGATGGGCACCCTTATAAACCCAAATGAAGGGTAAGAAAATTCATAAATGTAATCTATAATATTTTGAAAAACAAAACATATTGCACAATATATTATTTAGAAAAGAAAACAGATAAACTATACTGAGAGAAAATATAAAGCACTCTGTGTTTACTTTTTTTGTTTAGCAGACCAGGCCAGGTTTGAACCCACCAGCCCTGGAGCATGTGGACCGCACCTAACCATTGAGCTATGGGTGCCCAACATATATATAAATATGTATTTTTTTTAAAGGAAAAAAAGGATAAATGGGGAATGAATTTAAAAATTACCAATGTGGTACAATGTACACTACTCAGATGATAGTACACCAGAAGTCTAGATTCTACCACTATATACATGTCATGGAATTCGATTTGTACTCCCAAAATCTGTTAAAATAAAATAAAATAAAATAAAAAACTAAAAAGACAAAAAACAAAAAGGCATTAAAATAAGAAAATCAATGAGAGGTAAAAAATGTTGGCAAAGAAAATTCAAAATAGACACAAAATATAAATATTTACATAAAAATTCTAAAGAGTCAATAAAAAAACCAATGGGATTAATATGAAAACTGAACTAAATATCCCCCCCAAAAAAATCAGGGTATAACTTTGCATACTTAAGTCAGTGATAATTTTAAAATTATAATTCTGAAAGTCAATTCCGATTGCTCAAAAAACTATTAATTCTTAGCAATAATATTAACAAGAAGCAAAATTGACCTATGTCAAAAATGTTATGGACATTTATAAAAGGCCTAAATAAATTGTGATTTTTAGGAAGATACAATATTGTAAGTATGTCAATTTCTTCTATATCTGTTAATAAATAAATCCAAATTCATTTTAAAATATATACTTTATACTGATTCTACAGTTGGTACAGAAGAGAAAAATACACAATAGCAAAGAAGTTTACAGTAAAGAATAATGAGGTAAAGCTTGACCCAATTCAAACTACAGAGTACCCTACAAAAATGAATGGAGATATGTATGAACAGAATAAACTTCAGATCTAATAGAATTTTACCTCCTTATCTTGGTGAGAAAAAGATAGAAAATTTAACATCTTGGGGGGAGAATTGGTCATATTTTTGAGGAAAGTAAACAAAACCCCTATTTTTGTGCTTCCACCCTTCTACCTGGATGCTCTATTCCCACATAGCAGCAGAGGATCCTTTTAAGATGCAAATCTGTCTATTTAGGTTTCCTGCTCAAAACCCTCTAATAGCTTCTCACCACACTTGGAATAAAACCTGAAGTCTTATTTATATTCTGGCAGCCCCTAATGCGGTAGCATCCTGATTACTATTCTGGACCAGTTTGTGTCTCCATCACTCTGCCTTTTCCTGGCTCTACTCTGGCTTCCCTGGCTTCTTCACAGGGCCTCTTCCTGGAATGTCCCTCCACTAGGTCTTTGCACATCTTACTCATTCATCTCATTCTGACCTGTACACAAATGTCACTTCTTTAGACACTACTCTTCTAAAACCCATAACTAAAATATCCACTCCTTATCCCTGATTTATTCTTCCTGACTACTTCACATCAGATCACATTTTAATGTGTTCATTTAATATGTTTCTTCTTTTTTAGACAGAGTCTCACTTTGTCACCCTTGGCAGAGTGCTGTGGCATCATAATTCACAGCAACCTCAAACTCTTGGACTCAAGCAGTCCTCTTATCACAACCTTCCAAGTACCTGCGACTATAGGCACCTGCCACAATGCCTGGCTATATTTGGAGATGAAGATCTCACTCTTGCTCAGGCTGGTCTCAAACCTGTGAGCTCAGGCAATCCACTCACCTCAGCCTCCAAGAGTGCTAGGATTATAGGCATGAGCCAACACACGCAGCCTATTCACTTATTTTTTCATTTGATGTTCACAACTAGACTTTGAGCTCTATAAGAGAAATCTTATTTTACTCTTGCTTGTATCCTTAGTGCATAGAACAGTATAAGACACACAGCATGCACTTAGTAAACAACTGTTGAATAAACAAATAAAGTTAATAAACAAGTATTTAATAAACAAATAAACCTTGTGCCATATTTTATTAAATCTCTATTAAAATAGATTAGCAAGTAAACTATAAAAAAACACTCTCCAAAAAATTAGAATAGGTGACACATAATTCTATTTTATATTGGAAAAGGGCCTCTAAATACAAAATTCATAAAGGTAAAGAGAGAGAAATTACATCTAAAACAAAAACAAAATGAGCAAACACACATAAGACAACCCCAGACACTTAAATAACAGATTTTATGTGACTAGAGGTGATCGTGTTTATATTGAAAAGTGATTCACTGAAGAGAATTATTTAAGAGACCTTATATATCAGAAAGAAAAATACAAAGAATTCTATAAAAAATAGATCAACAAAATGTATAGCTAATTTAGAGAATCAGTCATTGAAATGGCTTTAAATGTGTTCGAAGTCACTAGGAAACCTGAAAATATAAATTGTCCATCAGCATGGCCAAAATTAAAAATATTAGTAATTTCAAATATTGGTATGAAGGCTACAATTAAATGGACATTCACATTCACAAATGTCAAAAGTATAAATTTATTAATTTGAGAAGAAAATTTGGCTATTGTATGTATTATTCAAAATTAAAAGGGCAAACTTTAGACATGCCTCAAAGTTAGAGGAAAATTAATTATAATGTGTCCATTCCATGCATTCTATGAAGCTATTAAAAAGAAATCACAGAAAGATATTTAAAATTACATCATTAAGAGAAAACTAAGTCATGAAAATATAAATTATATGGTATATAACTATATTCTGGTACCACAGAAAGGCATATATACATTTATAAATATAAAAAATGAAAATCATTAAAAATGACGTGTGTTATGCATTTTTCAATAGTTATCTCTTGGTAAAAAGGCATAGAGGTAATGAGCAAGCTACTTGATAAAAATTTGCTGAAATTCTTATAATAATAAAATATGCATTTTGTATTCCTTATTACAAAATAATTTTAAAATATAAGTATTAAAATACTTAAAGAAATCAAGCTACAACTTTAAAAATTTGTGTTTATTTATTTTTAGACCCTATGGAATGCTAGTCAGCATAGGACATTCTTTGCAAGACTGAATACTCTTATGTCAACCTCTGAGTAAGGTATTATCACTTTTACTTTTCTATTAGGTACCCCAAGTTTTAGAGAAATCTGGTAACTTCTATTTTCTAAGTTAAAAAAATGTTCACTTAATGGCAAAAACATCAAGTCAAGGCCCTGCCATTGTTAGACAAGCATAAACACATGGGAGAGTCCTGCCAAACATTCTCTATTAATTTCACCCCGATAGTTCAGACCAAAATTTTATGTTCCTTTAAGTCAAAGTAAGGTTGGCCTGGGCTTCTAGAAGTGAATGCTCACCAGACTTTCTCAGAGCACATCTCTGCCCTTACTCCCCATATTCCAGCCAGGTCAGGGAGCCACAGAATTTAAATTTCTACAGAAGAAGGTATAATAGTTCTTTCCTTTTATTCCCTATGTTTCAATATAATAATGGTGAGAAGCAAGGCAGTTATTATTAAAGGGACGGCTCAAGTGCAGGTGCAGTGACTCACACCTGAAATTCCAAAACTTTGGTAAGCCAAAAAGGAAGGATTGTAGGACCAGTCTAAGCAACAAAATGAGACCTTGTACCAAAAAAAAAAGTAAAAATAAAACAAAAGGAACATGTTGAAATAAAATTTTACTCAAAGAATTGTTCAGCTGAGCTCTACTAGAACGCTGGGGGGAAAAGAGGGAACCTAGCCATGTCTGACCCAAGAACTTTAACCAGAATCTTAGCTCAGGGAGGACAGCAAGGAGATGGTAAGCTGCATACAGCGTATGATCCATAGAAGTGGAATTCTGGTCAATCAGGTAAGTGATTCCAATGGGCTGAGATTGGCCCCCTACAGAGGTCTAGGATGGGGGAAAACCTGTCTGGATTTTCAGTTGTTGGAAGAAGCTGCATGTTGAGTGGAAAACTTTGAGAGTCAGTGAACTTGAACAGTATACAGCAACCAGATCTGAATGCCAGTTGGAGTGGATTTGCCATAGGTTTGGTGGCTGGTAAGGTAGCCATACTGAGAAGATTTGGGTGGCCAGGAGGCTGCCATTGTGGGAAGTGAGAAGTCTTAGCAGCGGCCTAAAACAAGGCCATCTTAATTCTACCTGCTGGGATCAGAACTCCACTCTTGGGACAGGTGAAGGAGTCCTGCCCCCACAGGAACTGGAGTCAGCGGGCATTGTGAGACCTGCTTGTGAAGGATTCTTGTGAGCTGTAAAATCCCAAACCAGCAGGATCTATCTACATGCTAAGGAAACAATCAGTCAATCACCAAAGGCAACTAAATTTGGAATAAGGACCATAGAGGTTGCTATCAATGCTGTCTCCTAAAAAATCCACAGTGCCACCTGGTGTCCTGGCAACATATTGCAACATACTTTCATCAAGAACAAGGAGACAGTGAGAAGTAAAAAGGAGGATAAGGAGATGAATAAGAAGAAAGAATATGTGAGGAGGAAACAACAGAAAAATTCAGGCAACAAAGGAGGATAAGGAGGTGAATAAGGAGGTGAATAAAATTCAAAGGAGGATAAGGGGGTGAATAAAATTCATCAAACAAAGGAGGCAGTGAGAAGTAAAAAGGAGGATAAGGAGGTGAATAAGAAGAAAGAATATGTGAGGAGGAAACAACAGAAAAATTCAGGCAACATGAAAAACCAAAACAGAGGAACTCCCCCAAGGGACCATGAGGTACCTACAGCAAAAGACTTCACCTATAAAGAATTAATGGATTTGACAGAAAGGGAATTTAACATATGGATGATAAAGACAATAAAAGGAATGGATGAGAAAATGGAAAGACAGAACTAAAGTCAGACAAGAGATATGTATAATATAGAAAGGATATCGAGGAGCTTAATTAAATGAAGGAGACAATCAGGGAATGTAAAGATGGGATAGAAATTATCAAAAATAGATTAAGCCATGGAGGAGAAAGAACCTCAGAGCTAGAGGATAAAGTTTTTGAGTTAACCCATGTAATTAAAGGGGCAGGAAAGGAGAGAGAGAAAGCAGAACAAGCACTTAGAGAACTACAAGACTCTATGAAGCATTTAAACATATGAATAATAGGGATTCTTGAAGGAGAAGATTGTCCTAAAGGAATAGAAGCCCTACTGAAAACTATCAACAATGAAAACTTCCCAAGTTTTACTAAAGACCCTGACATACTCAATTCAAATGGATATCAAAACCTGGGTCATCTCAACTGAAATGGAGCTTTTCCAAGACACATTGTAATGAATCTGTCCAAAGTCAATATGAAAGAAAAAAAATTTTGCAAGCAGCCAGGAGTGAGCACCAACTGACCTACAGAGGCAGAGCCATTAGGATGACAACAGACTTCAACTGAAAACTTCCAAACCAGAAAAAACATGGTCATCCACCTTCAACATTCTTAAACGAATTCAGCCTAGAATTCTGTATCTCAGTAAACTAACTTCAAAATTGATGGGAAATCAAATCTTTGGCAGATATACAAGCACTGAGGAAATTCACCACAAGACCAGCTCTACAGCAAATACTCACCAGCAAAGTAAACACCCAGAAGCCAAAGGTCAAAACTTAGCTTCCAGAATGGTGCAAAGGATAAACTACACAATGAACTTTCACAAAATAAGATGAATAGAACTCCACTGCACTTATCAATTTTTTCAATAATTGTCAATGGACTGAATTCACCAGTGAAGTGGCTCAGGATAGCTGATTGGATAAAAAAGCACAAGCTATCCATAGGCTGTCTTCAGAAGACACACCTAGCCACAGAGGACAAGTGAAGACTCAGGATTGAGGGATAGAAAGCAGTATTTCAGCAAATGGAAATCAGAAGAGGGGTAGCAATCTTATTTTCAAATACAACTGGATGTAAAGCAACTACAGTTAAGAAAGACAAAGATGAACACTTTATACTATTCAAAAGAACAATATAACAAAAAGACCTTTCAGTTTTAAATATTTATGCACTCAACTTAAATGCTCCTAGATTTATAAAACAGACCCTAATGGGTCTAAGCAATATGATATCCCATAACACCATAAAGTCGGGGACTTTAATACCCATTTGACAGAACTGGACAGATCCTCTAAACAGAAAATAAACAAAGGTATAAAGGACTTAAACATGACCCTAGAACAAATGAGATTAATAGACATATATAGAACACACCATTCCAAAGCTAAGGAATATGCATTTTTCTCATCAGCTCATGTTACATACTCCCAAATCGACAGCATCCTAGGATACAAGTCAAACCTCAGCAAAATTAAAAGAGTAGAAGCTATACCCTGTATCTTCTCAGACCACAAGGCAATAAAGGTGGAACTCAACTCTAATAAAAACATTAATCCCCATACAAAAACTTGGAAACTAACAACCTTAAACTGAATGATAGTTAAATTCAAGAAGAGATAAAAGAGAAAATTGTTAAATTCCTCAGACACAACAACAATGAAGATACAATTTACCGAAACCCATGCGATACAGCAAAAATAGTCTAAAGAAAGAAATTTACCCTATTAGATGCCTACATTCAAAAAATAGAAAGAGAACACATCAACAAACTTATCAACCATTTTATGGAATTGGAAAAAGAAGAACAATCTAATTCCAAACCCTGCAGAAGAAATTACCATAATTAAGTCACAGATGAAAGAAATTGACAACAAAAGAATCATTCACAATATTAACAAAAAAGTTGATTTGGGGAAAAAATAAATTTTACTTTTACAGAAAAGTAAAATCTCGAATAACCTCAATCAGAAATGATAAAGGGGAAATAACAGATGCCACAGAGATACAAGAGATCATCTCTAAGTACTACAAGAAATTCCATACCCAGAAATTTGACAATGTGGAGGAAATGGATCAATCAATACATGGAATCACACCCTCTCCCTAGATGTAATCAAGAAGTAATAGATCACTTGAACAGATTAATTTGAAGAACTAAGACCAAAGAAACAATAAAAAATCTCCCAGATACACAACTAGGTCATAATGTTTGCATTTGTTTGGTAAAGTCCCTCTTGTAGTTGTGTCCCACACCCAGGAGGTGTGCCATATACCCTTACATTGTGCCCATTAAGTGGGAGCACACCAGTTCCTCTCCCTCCTCCCGCTCCCCTCTCCCCCTTCCTTCATTTGCCCCCTAACTTAAATTGAATTGAGATTTTCTCTTAAATAGGCATGTATTAGATCATCTACTGGCTTCATAATAATATTGATTATATTGGATACTTGCTTTTGCATTCTTGTGATACTTTACTAAAAAGAACATGTTGCAACTCCACCCAGGTTAATACAAAAGATATAAAGTCTCTGTCTTTTTATGGCTGAATAATATTCCACAGTATATAGTTTATTAATCATTTCTGGGTAAATGGGCATTTAGGTTGTTTCCGCATCTTAGCAATTGTAAATTCAGCTGTGATAAAAAATCTAATGCAAGTGTCTTTATGATAAAATGATTTTTTTTTCTTGTGGGTAGATGCCTAATACTGGGACTGCAGAATCAAATTGAGAGGTCTAACTTGAGTTTTATGAGGATTCTCCATACTTCTTTCCTAAGAGGCTATATTAAGTTGCAGTCCCCTAGCAGTGACACTTCTTTTTGGATTATTTAAGCCTCTGGGATTTTGGATAAGCGATGAGAAGAGAGACCCAAGACAGAGATGCTAGATATTCTGCAAATCCCATGGGAATTTTAGCTACTTGTTTTATGTGAAAAACCTAAATGTGACAGTATTTGCCTCTTGGATTTGTGGAATAGCCCTACTAGGTTACACCTAGGATACCTATATACATAAATTATTTGAAAACAATAGGTTTCACCAGCCTCAAATTGAAAGCCAGAGAAAGGGCTAATCTCAATCCTCTATCTTGAGGGTTCTGGAAAAAAATAAAAATAAATCTCCCAATAAAAAAAAAGCCCTGGTCCAGATGACTTCACACTAGAATTATGTCAAACCTTTAAAGAAGAGCTTATACCCATACTGCAGAAATTATTCCAAAATTTGAGAAAGAAGTATTCTTCCCCAACACCTTCTGAGAAGCTAACATCACCAGGATACCAAACCCAGGAAAGAACTCAACTTAAAATGAGAATCTCAGACCAATTTCACTGATCAATATAGGTGCACATACTCTCAATAAAATTGTATCCAATAGATTACAGCTATACATTTAAAAAAATCATTCATCATAATAAGTAGGTTTCATACCAGGGATGCAAGGCTGGTTTAATGTATGCAAGTCCATAAATGTAATTCACTATACCAACAGAAGCAAAAACAAAGATCATATGATCTTCTCAATAGATGCAGAAAAAAGCATTTGGTAAAATTCATCATCCTTTTTAATTAGAACACTTAAGAATATAGGCATAGGTGGCACATTTCTTAATCTAATCAAAGCCTTCTGTGACAGATTCACGCCTAACATTATACTTAATGGAGTGCAACTGAAAGCTTTTCCACTTAGAACTAGAACCAGACAAGGTTGTCCTCTATCACCATTACTATTCAACATAGTGCTGGAAGTTCTAAATACAATCAGGCAAGAAATAAGGAAATAAAGGGCATTCATATGGGAGCAGAGGAGGTCATACTGTCCCTCTTTCCCAAAAACTAAACCACAAGACTCCTGGAAGTCATTAAAAACTAAAGTAATGTCTCAGGATATAAAATCAATGTCCATAAATCAATAGCCTTTGTATATGCCAATGATAGCCAAGATGAAAAGGTAGTCAGAACAAATTTCCCTTCATAGTAGCATCTCAGAAAATGAAATACCAGGGAATATACATAACAAAAGACATAAATGATGACTACAAAACCCTTAAAGAAATAGCAAAAAATATTAACAAATGGAAGAACATACCATGCTAATGCTGGGAAGAATCAACATTGTGAAAATGTTTATAATAATCAAAGTAATCTACAGATTCAATGTAATCCTCATTAAAATACCAAAATCATACTGTCAAGATTTGGAAAAAAATAATTCTTCATTTTGCATGGAACCAGAAGAAACCCCATATAGCCAAGGTAATTCTTAGTAATAAAAACAAATCTGGGTGTCTCACCTTACCAGACTTTTGGCTATACTACAAGGCCGTAGTGATCAAAATAGCATGGTATTTGCACAAAAATAGAGACATTGACATTTGGAACTGAATAGAAAACCATGAGATGAAACTAACCTCTTACAACCAACGGATCTTTGATAAACCAAACAAATACATATACTGGGGAAAAGAATCCCTATTCAATAAATGCTGCTGGGAGAACCAGATAACAACATGTATAAGACTGAAACTGGATCCATATTATTCACCACTTACAAAAATTGATCAAGATGGATAAAAAATTTAAAGCTAAGGCACAAAACAATAAAAATCCTCAAAGAAAGTGTGGGGAAAACACTTGAAGATATCAGCCTGAGGAAAGACTTTATGAAGAAGACTTCTGTGGCAATTGCAACAACAACAACAAAAAGGGAATTAATTAAACTGATAAGTTTCTGTACAGCTAAGGAAACAACAACTAAAGCAAACAGGCAACCTTCAGAATGGGAAAAGATATTTGCATATTATGAAACAGACAAAAACTTGATAAATAGAATCTATACAGACTCAAATTAATCAAAAAAAAAGACCCAACAATCCCATACATCACTGGGCAAGAGACATGAATAGAACCATCCCTAAAGAAGACAGACAAATAGCTAACAAACATATGAAAAAATGCTCATTCTCTGTAACCATCAGAGAAATGCAAATCAAAACTACCCTGTGATATCACCTAACCCCAGTAAGAATAACCCACATCATGAAGTCTCAAAGCTTCAGATGCTGCTGTGGATGTGGAGAGAAGGGAACACTTTACACTGCTGGTGGGACCGCAACCTAATACAACCTTTTTGGAAGGAAGGATGGAGAATTCTCAAAGAACTCAAATTAGACTTCCTATCTGATCCTGCAATCCCATTAGTAAGCATCTACCCAGAGGAAGGGAAAAAAATCATTTTATCATAAGAACATTTGCACTAGACTCTTTATCACAGCTCAATTTACAATTGCCAAAATGTGGAAACAGCCTAAATGCCCACCAGAAACGGATTAACAAGCTGTGGTATATGGATACCATGGAATTCAGTCATTAAAACAGATGGAAACTTTATATCTTTTGTATTAATCTGGATGGAAGTGGAACACATTCTTCTTAATAAAGCATTACAAGAATGGAGAAGCAAGATTCCAATGTACTCAATTCTAATTTGAAGGCAGTGGATGAGCTAATACACTGTAGGGGGTAGGGGAATGAGCAAGTGGGGAGATGGGAAGCGGGTAGGGGTCACAGTGTATGGCACATCTCTTGGGGGTGGGACACAATTATAAGTGGGACTTTATCTAACAAATGTAATCAGTGGACCTAATCGTTTGTACCCTCAATAAAACCCAAACAATAAACTACAATAACAAAATAAAATAAAAATTATAATCCTCCACAGATTAGATATTTCCTTCCTTTTATCTTCAAAAAAAAAAAAGAATTAACAGATTAACTTCTCTTCAATTATTATTATTTTTTAAAACATTAATAAAAGAGGATCTGTTTTAGAGAGATTCTGTACCCACACATCATAAAAAATTTAGTGTGATGCCATTCAGGATAGAAATCTTTGACAATCCCCTGGCCAGTGAAGAAAGTAGAAAAGAGAAGGCTGAAGAGAATAAGAGAATAAAGGATTTTTAAAAGACTATTTTAAGAAGAAGGCTATTGTTAAAAAATAAAAAAAAAAGAAGGCTATTGACAAAAATCAGATTGTAGTATTTATTAAACAAATATTTATTAAACGTCTGCTTAGATACTAGGCACAGAACTTAACATAATACGTGTTAAGCAAATGAGAAATAAAATAGACCCGGTTCCTGCCTCAATTGATCTTTTGGTGAATTGGAGATGATGGTAAGATTTTTCTAAGATAAAATGCAGTTTTCAAGAAAATTGTGAAATAAAAAATCTCACCTAAAAACATAAATCCAATAATGCTAAGTAAAATATCAAACAAAATAATCAATATAACAATATACATTATAACCAATAGGATTTCACTTAAAAATCGAAGAAATGGTTAATGAAAAGAAACTATTAATGTTCTTAGCAGTAAGGTAAAGAAAACTATATCATTATTTTACTTGATCTGATTTTTTTAAATAAAATTCTGCATTTTTCTAACAAAACACTCTATATAAACAAAGTAATGAAGGACATACCTTAGCACGATATAATTATTTATATCATACTAACACCACATAATATCATATCCAATAGTGAAAGAGGAATTCCCATTGAGCTCAGAAAAAAAAACTAATATTCCTGCTTTCATATGATTTAGTTTTTCTCTGGAAGTCTACATATTGCAATACGATAAAATTAACTTCTCTTCATCAGCTGGAAAGAAGAGGCTAATGTACAAACATGCATGATTCTGTGAATTAGCAAAGTAAGAATATAAATGGTTGCAAAATGAATATATGAGAACAATTATATGTATGCGTATCATAAATAATTGGTCAGAAAAATATAGGATATAAAATAGAATGATAAAAATTAAAGTATCTATAATAGATAATAATAGTTCAAAATATTCTGTTTTTATAATATCCTATTATTTCAAACAGAAATATAATAAACATATTTGAATATGTCTAATAGCATATTAGTTCTTTCATCTTTTTATAATAGTCTTTCAAAGGTAGTTTTATTGCATGCAAAGCTCCTTCTAATAGAATGTTGCTGAATTTATTTTATTTGTCTCATTTCTTATTATCTGACAAACCATATAGTTTATTTTATTTATTTATTTATTTGCAGTTTTTGGCCAGGGCTGGGTTTGAACCCACCACCTCCGGGACATGGAGCTGGTGCCCTACTCCTTTTAGCCACAGGTGCCGCAAAACATATAGTTTAATAACTATATTCTATTGTTATGACTAGTACAATAGAGCTTTTTACATCATCTTATGTTTTCATAGCTGTTATGTGCTTTCCTTGTATTCTGCCCTTCATTAAGTTGGCCTAGTTTTTATCTTGTTTTGTCTTCCTTTACCTGTTTAATCTATATACATTCTTTCTCTTGTTTTGGTAGCCCTACAAGAGAAATGAGTTTGATACCAAACTCAAATCAGAAAAGAAAAGTTAATCTACTTCTCTTGTCTCCTTTGTTTATAAAAATATTAGCATCTTTTAAGAACAATCCCCAACCCTCACCTTATCTATATTTCTTTGGTATTTCAATTCTACCAGTTTCTGTACTTTCTAACAAAGAACTATTATTTACAGCCAGGGTTGATTGCAATTTACCCACATTTACTATTTATTTCTTTTTATTCCTTCCTTTTCAAGTCAGTATCCTTCTTGCTGAAGCATTCCCTTAGTAGTTCTTACCGTAAGCATCTACCAGAAATCAATTCCCTGAATTTGTGCTGGAACACTTGCCTATTTCACTTTCACTCTTAAATAAAGTTGAGTTTTTTTTTTAACTCTAGGCAATCAGTTACCCGACAGGACTATGAGGATATATTTTCTAGTGTTTTGAATATCATCATAGATAACGTATTTGTTATATATCAATTTAATATCTATTTGTAAATAACCTTTCAGGAAGTATCACTAATTTTTTCCATTAATACAATGAGATTTTAATAAAACCAGCTGTGATTTATATATCACCAGGTGTGGATGTTCATATTTGTCCTTTTTAGACACTTGAAAGGTAGAATTAATCTGAAAAGTCAGACTTTTATCACCATGGGATAATTTTTAAGTCTGTGTCACCCCTCCCATATTCTCGCTTTTCTTTCATTTAAAACACCCTGAATTCATTTTGTTCTTTCTATTTCCTAAGATCTTTTTTCTATATTCTTGTCATTTTTGTATGACCCCAGATTATTTCCTACCCTCTGTCTTCCCATTAATATATTCACTCTTTAACTGTATCCAACGTGTTCATCAATCCAAAAAAGGCTTATATTTTTATTTCAATATTTTTGAGATTTGATTTTTTTAGGATACATGTTTGGCTGTTTTAAAAGAGTATCTCTTTATATATCATATTGTACTGTTCATAGAGTGCTCCTTTCCTTTATCTGCTTAACCATTTTAAAATCTATTTATTTTAAATTCACTGTTAAATTAATTCACTATCTCCAGTTCTCCTCTATTTTGTATATTTGTTCTCTCTGCCTCTAAATATTTCCTTTTATATTTATATATTTTAACTACAGTAGAATCTCCTTAGTTGACCTCTTCCTTAAGTTGATATAATTTTCATAGACCAGACATGCACCACATGTACATATCAGTACAGTAGGCCTAGTTCCTCATGTTGACCACCTCTGTACGTTGACTAGTTTGTTATAGTCTTTCAGGTGGTCAACTTACAGAAGTTCTACTGTGTAACTGTATCCTCTTCAAAGGCTATATTCAGTAAAGAGTTCTGTTTTTCTGGGTTTTTAAGAATGTCACTTCAGTAATATTTGCCTCTAGTAAGGCTTTTCCCTGAACTGCTTGGGAGGGTGGATTGCAGACAGTGAATTGAGACTTTATAAAAGAGGAAAAAGCGTGGGATTATGATTCCTTTGGGGTTACTCTTTCTGTCCGTGACTTTAGGCACATTGCAAGATTTTGAGCCATTTTCCTCAATTTTTAAGAGTCGATTTTAGTTTGTATTTTAAGCATAGATCAAACCGGATGAATCTCAACTTTATGCATTAGCTCATTTCTAATTCTCAGCACAGAGTGTCTTCCTCATACCGTGCTGGAGTCCAAGACCCAGACAGTAATAATGCCCATGAGGCTTCAGCTCCTGCAGTAAGTGTCCTTTGGATTCTGAGATTTGCTTTTCTTTTTATATGTTGTGCTAAGATATATTTTTACATTTGTAGTTGTTACACCATAAATGCCATTTCTATATGTTTAAAAAATGGAAATATTTTCTGGATCAGGTCAGTCCAGCTATTAAATGGAAATCAACTTCACATTTACATGCACTATTCTAATTGTCAATTTAAGCTTCAGTCTTCCATGGAAAATGATTTTCTTGAGGGTAAGGGCTATATTGAATTGATCCATGTTTCTATTTGTTACATGGATGAACTTATCACCTACATCCTCCTCCGACTCTTGCCATTTTCTGATGTTCCTAAATTTGGCTGGCATCTGATAGAGTTTTTGGAACATTTAGTTGCTACAACACAAACATATGAAAACCACAGTGACCTTTAGTGTTTGGTGGAGTTTAATGAAGCTTTGTCTGAATGACGCTGGAAATCCAGATGTAGAAAGTAGGCTTTTCCAGTCTGTGTTATTAGGAAGAAATGAAAACAGAAGCATAATTATGATGTATGTCTTTAGTAAAGCTGCCACCTGGGATTAGAGGTAGGCCTCTTTTTATTGAAAATGTTAAATAGTTGCTTCAAAAGTTCAATGAATCAATTAACATTTCTTCTTCAAATTTAAGTCTGCATTTTGGGGGGGGAAAGAAAATTTGAAAGCACTTTGTATCCATCCTATGCTGAGCAAGAAAATAGGATTTGATTCTTAAAACAAAATTGAACAATATAATTTTACTAAGTATTTTCAGAAAGTCACAACCCTATAGAATATTTCTTTGATTCATCAACTATATTAGACATTTTAATTATTATTGTTACCTTCAAATACTCCTGTGGAAGATCAAAAGATAAAGATGTGGAACCTTTTGAGTATAATATGTGGCTAGATGGGGATTTTGTCTATTTGGATAATACATAGTAAGATAGTAATGTGCTTTTTTCAGGACAATGGTGAAATGAGTGCAATTTCCAAGTAACTACTTTAATTCCATTACAAAAATTAAATCAGAATTTTCCACTCTTTTCTAATACATGACCTTTAGAGTGCCTTAGTCACTGGCATGTTCCCATCAGCCACGCAGATTTCATAAAGATTTTCTTTCAGTCGCCTCTTTTAAGAAAGCAAGTATATTGAAAATGATTTTTCAGGTTGTACCTCTACATCTCAGAATATTTTTCACAAAATTGACAGCTATTAAAATAAATATGGTTTACTATATACTAGAACAGGACACATCATAGACCAAATTTTACAGTTTTTATCCATTAGAGAAACTTCTTTCAACAAGAACAGATAAATCCCCAGAACTCATCAGGGTATTCTAAAATTCTACTCTAACCAGATAATAAATAACTATTCCATCTCTGGGGTCAGCAAATGGTCAGCAGGACAAATCCAGCCCAGGGCTTTATTTTTTTAATAAAGTTTTATCAGAGCACGGGCATAACAATTTGTCTTCATAATGACCAAGGCCACTTTATGGCTGTATTAGCAGACTTGAGAAGCTGCAGATGTTGCAACAGAGGGTGTATGACCTACAAAGATGATAATTCTTAAACTATCTGGCTCTTTACAGAAAAAGATTTCAGATTCCTGCTTTCAATCTCTTAGGGCTGCACTGGGGTCAAATTTCTTAAACTAATTAATGCATAAGGGGCTTTTCCACTGGTGTTGCTTTATAATTCTACAGCCAAATATTAGCAAATGGCTTGAACAGATACAGTGACAGTATTACTCTTCAAAATATTTGCTGTATCTTTCTAGGGGGAGAATTATATTTTCCGGATCCTTTAACATGGGACCTAGCTATATAACTTCTTTGTCCAATGAACTGTGAATTGAATAATGTATTTCACCTTAGGAAGAAGCTTTAAAATCCAATGCATGACTTGCCACATACTTTTTTCCTTCTGAAAGAAGGCCGGTGATCTCAGAAGTTGTTCTGTCAGCCTGAACCACAGAATAAAGTAACATGCAATAGAGCTATAGCCAACCCGCAGCAGGCATAAGCATAGATGGGAAATAAAGCTTTATTATGTGAAATCTCAATAAACAGTAACTAATCTTAAGCTGGCTAATAAAATGTTTTCAGAAAAAAATATGTTTTAATTGGTTCCCTAAAAGATCAGAAAGCCAGAGGTAGCAAATAAGCAAAATCAGTACCAAATAAATGAATGGATTATTTTAAGTCTGAGCCCAAATGAAAAATAGTTTAAAACTGTCTCCTTTTAATGATCTAGTATACAATATACAATATCAGGAAAGATTAAACAGAGAACACAATTTAAGAAAAAAACAACAACACATAATGGAAGCTGAAATGAAACAAAAATCACTAAGGTTCAACAATGCAAAGTTACAGATAAACATAATTTTGTCAAATTTCTATTGTATACATGTATATACATAAAGAAATAGATATTTATTATTTGACCAGCCAGGTAAATGTCTGTTTTATTCCTTATTGATTTCATGTACTTGCATCTACAAAAAGTTTAAACTAATTTTAGAGATTAAAATTGTACAAATTGAGAACATTTTTGAACCAATAGTCATAACACACTTTAAAACTTTAAAAGTAAAAAACCAAAACTAGCAATGAACCTATGAAGAATCTACACATGACAGGTACATTAGTTAATAAGAAAATACTGATTTTCTATAAAGGACAAAATAAAATCTTAATACCTAGTATTGAGAAATAATATAGAAAAACATGTATGTCCTGTCTCACATGTTGCTGCTGAGATGATATAGTGATAGAATCTTTCAGAGAGGTCATATCATAATATCAAAGAAAGTTTAATGTTCATTACATTTAATCCATCAAGTCTGCAGCTAGGAATTTATGTTATAGCAATAATAAAGCATGTGTGAAAATATTAGTTTACAAGAACACTCATCTGATAACACTGATAACAAAAAATTAAAACTGTAATTTTTTCAAATATAGAACTGAATCATCAAATTTTTTGTGGAATTTTATTTATCAAAGAAAAGTGAGATAATAGAAAAATAATAATGTGAAAATAAGATCATGGTACAGTATTGGCCAAAACAGACAATGAACAACAGGATAAAAATCATTATTATATGTAGTATGATTCCATATTAGCATAGGCAGTCCTCTAGGAGATGTACACAAAAAAGTGATGTCTAACTATAAATTGTTAGATTAGGATGTTATTTTGTACACAAAATGCACAAATTGCTTTAGGTAAACAAAGAAATTTTAAATTAGTAAACAACTAAGCAACAAAATAAGAGTATAGCCGAAAAAATATATGTAATATATAACACAAATTCTCTGTGTATATACATATAAGTTCTCTGCTTATACATAATTTCTCTCTATGTATATACATACATATATATGCACCTCTATTCATGTATCTCCCCCTAAATTTTCAGACTATATATAATATTTAAATCTTTGATAAGAAAGACATCAACCTCATATAAATACAAAAATAATTTTCAATATATCACATTATCAAATTTTTTAATGTGATAGAAAATTTAAAATTTTCTTTTTCTTTTCAAATAAAAAGAAAATTATAGGAAATAATCACTAAGCTGGTGAACTTACATCTAAACACATAAATCACATAATTTTTATATTAAATGTATATACTAATTATTTTGCTATGATAATTGAAATTATAGCAAAAATATTAACATGCTACCCAAGTGTTCATTTTTATAATATAAAATACATTAGATTACCTACAGAGTCACTTATATCATAGGATCATACTTAAAATTAAATAATATATTCAGGGTAATACATGTACTACCTATGATAAATTGACAAGAAAACCTTTGGACACAGGATAGAACTAGGCCATTCAGAAAAGAGGAAATGTAACAAATAGAAAAATGTTCAATTCAAAAAAGCATAAATTTAAATTAGGAAATATAAATCTATTAAAGCAGCAACACATGTACATATAGAATGGAATCATTAAAGAGCAGGCTGTGAAAAGCTAACAGGAGAATGCATGTCTGTGTACATTATACAGCAATCTGTCAGGAAAACAAATTTGATACTCCATCAAGAGCTGTGGCTACGTAGATATACCTAAACCTAGTGTTAGGTCAGTCTGACTGTTCCCTGATCCCTGAGAATTGTTGCTAGTGAGTCTTTCTGCAAGGAAGGAAACCCAGAAGTCTGATCACATACTGTCTTTTATAGGCTCACTAGTTTGTCCTGCCTTTCTCCTGCCAGGATTGGTTGCCCTTTCCCGCCTTTGGGGTCACTGACAAGCTGGGGTTACATAAAAAATTACATAATAAGTTAGGTTATAAAACAGTTTCCCACTACCCTTACATCTTCCCAAAAGTCCTTTAGGAAAACTCCACCCATTCTATGTTAATTACATGGTAATAAGCTTCAGGTCAAAGGTCACTAAGACTTTCTTGCTAGTATGTTCCTACCAGGGAATAGTTCCTAGCTGCAATTTGGTTCCTAGCTAGAGTTCAGTTCCTGCTCCCCTTCCTCAGTCACTTCCTTACCACTTGTTTACCTCCAACGGACCTAACATTAGAAATTGACCATACGGATTTTAAAAACCCTTAATGTGTTCCCACATGAAAAGAACATGTGGGCATTATAAAATATTAAATTATGAGAATAAAGAGTAAAGTGAAGAAAATAAGAAAAATTACCTGTAATCACACCTTTGAGGGGTATTCAGCAGTACCAATCTGTCAATAATATGAAGTTTTTGGTTCCATCTCTCTATTACTCTCTTTTCTTGTTCTTTCTCCCTCTTTCCCCCAGCCTTTTATCCCCTTCCTTCTTTCTCTTATCTAGCCTTTATTTATGTCACTGAGTTGCGTGTGTTCATCCACGTTACACATTTTCATCAGACAGAGGTATCATAACACTTAACCATTTCAGTAGTGCTCAATTATGTTGTTAGATCAAAGTTTTGGTAATTATAAATAATCAGTTAGTCAAATTTTTGTATATGAATCTTTATTCATATCTATGTCTCCAGAAAACAAATCTTAAAAGTGAAAATTTTTGTCAAGTGACCTAAGTACTCACTTTTCCTGATAGAGATATAGATACATATAAGTGTATCCATGTAGTTATAAGATATATCACAGAAAATGTAACAAGCGAAAATGTTCTTTGTGTTCCCCACACATCATTCTCTACTTCTTCTTTATCCAATCATGCTACTCAGATAGAATTATTTTGGATAGGTCTTCATAAATTGCCTTGTTAGAAATTATATACACACATCTACAGAGAAGAGGGGATGCATAATTAATCTTTGACATGTTATCTCATCACAAAATGGGTCTATTTTGTGATTTTTAATGATTCTGTAGTTATATAACTTATGGTCACATGATTACTATATTAGCTACAACCCACCTTCACTACTAAACAGGAAGGTTTTGATTTTCCCTAGCCTGTTTTCCCAAGATTTTCTCTAATTCAAGTACATATTTGAATAGTATCACCAAGACAAAGAGCAAAAATCTATGTTGTTACTTGCCAAGTATTTTCCATCAAGATTGCCTGAAGATGTCATTCAGAGATTCACTAGAAGGACTCATAGGACCCACTATATAGTTGTGCATGTGGCTAGGATTGCCTGTGTTAACAAAGTAAAAGCACACAGTTGGATCCTGAAGAGAAAAGAATCAGGCAGTCTGGATGGACCCATGACCAGGCTTCTTTCACTCTTTAATAATCAGTCTATTATTTTCATGTTTTGTAATTCACTAATATTTTACTTAAATGCATATGTGTATACATGTACACATACATCCCTGAGCTTTTGAAAAGAAGCGTTTTTTCCTTTTGCATATTTTCCTTAGTATTCAATTTTTTGATTTTGATACCTGAACAATCATATTTTTATTAAATTTATATTTGATTACATTTATATACTCTCATCAATTTCAGATATTTATACTTATACAATGCTTCATTTTCTACCTTCTAAAGAAATAATGACTCTCGGACTTGCCATCAACTTAATTTAGCTTGTGCATGATATGTAACAACCATGTTAAATATCCACGTTGAGTCTTTAAAAAAAACCCTGATTTTAGAATAAGATATTAAAAATACTTATTTTAGGATTAAGCATTTACAGTCATCCATATGATGAAAACAGAATGACGTTGACAAAGATATTTCTGGTAGAATGACTTAAAATAGCAAACTCTTGTTTAAATAAATCCCTTAAATTAGAGAAATAGCTAAGTGAGGTATATCCAGTCTAAATCTTTGGTGGTGATGTAAAATGATTACATGCATTTAATTATAAGAAGAATATTTGTGAAAGATCATTGAATGAATTATAATAACAGAAAATCCTATCTATGCTACAGACAAAACTCTGTAAAAGCATGTTGTATGCAGAGAAACACTAGAGGTACACACAGAAAAATCATCTAAAGAGCACTATAAATGTTGCTAGTAATGAGAGTTTGGAGAGGATCCTTCCTTGTTTCCCTACCCTTCAGTCAAATTTTATTCTAAGGGTATTTATGCAGCACAAAATAAAGAAAATAATGTAGTAACTTCAGAGATGTAAAGCAAGCAGCATAGGCCAGTCTTGCGGGATCTGCTTCCTTATTCCCCCATAGCAGTCAGAAAAGAAAAGAAGAGATGAGGTGGCCAATGAGCTTTTCCTCATTTTCCTACCTGAGGCATCTGGGCAGAAATTTTGTTCACAGATTGGTAGATGCTCAGTTGTGTCCATGTGACTGAGAACTCCATGGAACCCAGGAGCTCTACAGACCACATCGAGACCTCAATTCATGTGACTAGGACTAATCCAGCCATTCAGTCATGTCCCTATCTTTCAAATATCAAGAAGGTTTTGCGAATGACCACAATTCTTTATCATCAGGTAGCTATCAGGTAGCTATCTGAGATGCGTTGGTATGATGACTTTCTTTCTCTGTTTTCTATGGCCATGCCTTACATTTCTAGTAAATTTTGTATCTTTGAGAAAAGGCTTATTGAATGTTTTAAAACTTGTGTTTTTTTGAAGTTTGGTATATAGTAGGAAAACATATATTTTTGCTTTGTTTCTAATTTAATTATTTCATTTCTTCATTGACATTGCTATTTTTTGAAATGGTCCCTAAACTTTCCACAAATAATCGATTTTAAGGTGGAGCTCAAACCAGCTATTTCACAGGGAAATGCATATAGAATTATGCTGTTACCATTTTCTTCCCTGGTGTTATTGAAAATAGAATGTCTCAATAATGTCAGCTTTGCATACACACCCCAGCATGTGCCCACTCTCCTCTGACTGGCACGTTTCCTGGCCTGCTGGTATTTTTTGTTTCATGTACTCCATATTGACAAATGTATCACTTTCTCCCTGGCATCCTCATTGTCAAGATTTTATTTTCATCACTTGCCCCATCTTGTTTTTCCTAAAAAGAATTAGATACAATATCCAACCTGCACTCTTTTGATTAATGTGTGCTGTGCACACACTCACACAGACACACACAGATATGGCTTTTCGCATCAATTTTTAAAATTAAAATATAACATGAAAATAACTTTTGTGAGATCCGATTACTTATGTGTCTTTTCAGTGATTTCGAAACATGATCACACAAACCAAACACATGAGTTTTTCTTTGTCAAAGTATAATTTTCAAAAAGCTAACGCAACAAATAGTATGCAAATATAAAGTGAGTACACATGTCAAAGATTTTTTTAGCTCATTAACAATGAAGGGAAGGAAAAGGAGGCGAAAGCTGGTTCAAAAACTACCCCTGGTGATATAGAGATATGAATAGTGGCTACAAGAGAAACAAAAGTCTCACTGAGGTTCCAGGTTCAAAACTGATTAATGTTTGTAAAGCACAAAAAAATCTTTAATCTTTGGTGAAAATCATTTGCATCTTGTACACAAAATTCATCACCATTAGGGCTGGGTGCGGTGGCTCACACCTGTAATCCCAGCACTAGGGAGGCCAAGGCAGATGGATTGCCTGAGCTCACAGGTTCGAGACCAGCCTGAGCCAGCGCAAGACCTCATCTCTAAAAATAGCCAGGTGCTGTGATAGGCTCCTATAGTCCCAACTACTTGGGAGGCTGAGGCAGGAGAATTGTTTAAGCCCAGGAATCTGAGGTTGCTGTGAGCTATGACGCTATTGCACTCTACCAAGGGTAACAAAGTGAGACTCTGTCTCCCCCCCACAAAAAGAAATCATCTCCATTACTCTTGGATGGAGATTATCTACATTGCTATCCATTTTCTGCAGGATAACTTATATACCTACAAAGTTATAACTTATACTTATATACCCCCCAAGTAGTTGAAAATAGCAAGTCAAACGAGGGACTATGTAAGACAAGAAAATCCTTTGCAAAATGGTTAGACAAGGTCTAAGAAGATATTGAAAAGACTCAGTAATCCTTTCTTTGTTTTAAATAATTTTCCTAACAGTTTGAATTTCTGAATAATTAAGAATTCTTCACCTACGTAATGATCTGACTGTAAACATACCCACAGAAAGTGGCATATTCACACTTACTAGCTTTAAAGTATTTCGAAGTTCAAAGCCTTTCAGCCTTTATCCAGACAACCAACATAGAATGTTCTGCACTACTTCAAGTGGATATCTTTCCTCCAAGAAACACTTCCTGGAATGCCTACTGTGTAAGCAGTGCTGCCTTATATGGAAGAATATCCCATTTTTCTTTGGAGCTGAGAGCCTAATTGAAAAGATGAACACACAACCAATTATTATAACTATTGAAGGGTATCATGGGCCCCAGGGAGTCTAATACAAAGACTTCTGGGTCAAACCTGCCTGAATTTTACCACTGAAATCATGTTTTTTTTTTTTTAATTGCATAAAGTATCCATAATAAAATTTATGCTTCAATTCCAAGTTTGAAATCTTAAAAAAAAAAGTATGACACAATTCTCTGACTCCCTAACCTGAGGATATAAAAAGAATTTGAACTGATTAGATGACTCTGGGTCATGATGCAAAAAACACAATACCATGCTGGACTGTCACTCAGCAATGACCCAGAAAGCAGTGAGTCATAGAGGACATATTTTCCCCATAATAAATAACCCTAGCCTGATATGTTTTTAAGTTACTGTATCTTCTTTATATGATTTTATATCTCCTGCAGTGCTATCCAATATCATTGTGATATGTGCAACAGAAATATTCATCATAGTTAAGTGGTATTTTGTGTCAAAATGATATAAATACGTGATCAGCAGTCTGCTATTGCTTACATGATGTTAAATTATGATGGTATCACAATGCAAAGGATATATGGATATTTGTGTTTGTCTTCCTTTCTGAAAAATGGGTGGAATGCAAAACAATAAAGATAAGGTACTTGCTAAACTAATAAAGAGTTTCAAAGACGTCCAAAGAATCTTCTCCAAGATGAGGTTTCCAGCACTGTACAGCAAGAACAGTTGCTACTTCAGTTTTGTAAGGGATAATTGAATATTTAATCTCGTTCTATATTACTCTGAAAAAAGCTTTCAACACTTCATTGTGCTCAATTATACTCCTGATTGCTCAGACGGAGAAAATTGGGGAAAGTTTCGATATGCGTAAGAGTAAATTGCTGACAAAGTTTCTCACTGCCGTTGTCTCCAAAAGGGCAGGATTGGAGTACTGGGTCCTCTTACAGGCAGGCATCTATATATTTTGGTTATCAATGGAGTTTGTGGTATTAATGGACAGTCGCCTTCATCTAAGACTCGAGGACCAGTTTTAATACGCTTTCTGATGAGCTCCAAAGGCCTACCCTATGCTCTGGGTCTGAGTTGAAGCAGGGGCCTGGCCACCTTAGCCTGATGGACATCTGTACTCAAATGGATTTTTTCTGCATCACTTTTTGTTTATTTGAGTAAATAAAAAATCATACTCCAGAAATCTGTGAATTCCACGTTCTTTAAAGAGCAGTGGTTTTCTGGAGAAGGCAATGTGAAATGCAATTTCATTTCCTGAGCCACAGTCCCCTTCTAACTTCTTAGAGAAGAACCCATTCAGGAAAAGAAAACATAACAAAGATGGTATGAAAAGTCACACAGTTTGATGGAGAATGAAACTACAAGCTTTGGGTCCACAGTCAGAATTTCTTCCTATCTAGAAGGAAGGGCAAAGACTAAAGATGTTTGAGTTTGCTTTCAATCTTAGAGAGATAAAGGAAGATTTGAGAGCAAGAGAAAACCTGGGGCCTTTGATTCATTCAATTATTATTTCTTGTCAAACATGTAGATAGAAAGAAAGAGTACTTGTCTGCACTGAATTTATAAGCCAGCAATAAAGATTGACATTAGGCAAGGTTAGTTAGTGTAATTGGTGCCTTGTGGGAGATGTAACAGGAGATGTGGGAATGCACACAATGAAGACTCAGAAAAACGAAGGTTTTCTCCCAAGAAATGATACATAAGCTGAGACACAAACAGGAGTTAGATGGAGGGTAAGGTGAGGTCTCTCCAGGCAGACCAAAAAGCACAGGCAAAAACACTGAGGGTTGTAAGTAAATGATAATTTTAGAGGTCCCGAGAGAAAACTCATGTGGTTAAAGCCAAGAGAACAGTTCCAGGGAGTTCCAGGACTTATTGTGGGTATATGGGTGAGAGGAGGGGGCTCCCATTGACTAGGATAAACAGAGATAAGCCATCAGCAGGGTGTATGGCATGAGCCACAGACAAACTCCCATTGAGTCAGCCAGCTCAAAGCACAGAGCTGTCCATCAAGAGTAGAGTTGTTGGCAAGAGACTCAGCCCTGACAGCCCTTTTCCTGCCATGTGCTCCTTCTGAAACCCTGGACTGGGAATCTGGGTTTCTTCTCAATGCTTCTTAAAGTGACAGGTGCCTAGGGCAAGCCATGGGAGTGGTAGCTGACATCTATATGCTATGCCTTAGTCACCTGTCACATTTTTTTTTTAAATGAACTGTTTCTCTGGGCAGGGTAGGCAGTTTGTCTATGCATGAGCACATAGTTGATGCCTAATAAATATTTAAGTAAATCAAGTATTTCAAAAGCATCCATCTTGCTCTGTTATATCTAAAGTTAATTTTAGATAACAAACTCGATACATTCCTCAACCCATTTTTATATTAGCAACTTCCTAATAAACATCTGGACACAAAAATCATCATGCTGAGAAATGACCAGATATTTTTTGTTTCATGTAGGCCAAACTCTTTGGTGTTCCACTGCCCTTTTCTTTTTTTCCTCTTTCCTGAGTACACATCTTGTCTTTTAGTGTTCATCCCTCTAGATTACAATAGCTTACAGAAAATTAGGTCACTATATGCCTCACCCAAAGGAAAACTTTAAAAATGTAGACAAGAAAATTAGTTCACCTTTAGGAAGTAATTTTAACCTATCTCTAAAATAAAACCTTGGAACTTTATAATGACAAAAAAAAAGAAAAAATGGAGAGCTTCCTCATTTTTCAGGTTTTTCTTTGTTTTCTATGTTTCAGGACAGATGCTCCTGCCACAGACCCTGTTCTTTGGTTTCTGGGAAGACATGGTGGAGAGGGCAATGGTAGGAGTCTGCCTGATCCTTACGGATGTCTCCCTCCATGAAACCACTGGCATTTAATCATTGTTACCGCTAGATCTCAAGCATTCTTCAATGAAGGGTATGTAGTAGGCACTTAATCAGTATTGACTGAGTAACGTATTATAAAATCAGTACGCTAATTAGAGCAATTTAGAAAATATGTGTGTGTGTGTGTGTGTCACTGCCCTGAGTAGCCACTGTTAAATTTTTTGGATGAATCGTTATTAAAGTTATTGAAACTCCTAAGAGATTATGATGATGAAATCCTGGACATGTTAATCAAGGCAGTCAAGAAGGCCAGGGAAGGGCAATGAATTTGAAAGAGAAGCTGAGAGGGTACATTAGGATGAATCTTTTCAAATAAACTCATGCAGGCAATAGAATCATTTACTCTGGAAAATCTCACTGAGGTGCCTTCAGGAACACAGTTTAAAGGGAGAGAAGATTGTAACCATATTGAAAAAAAAAAAAGCTATAGGTCCGAAGTCTCTGTTTATGCCAGATAATGCATAGCCCTTGACCCTTCTTGCCCTGTAATCTGTGAATCTCTATTATTTCCCTTGAGATTTTCCCAGACTCAAATTTAATTCTACTTTGACTGGCAGCGAGAGTTGTTCACACTCCAATATTTACAGAAAACATCAATTTCCATAAGCCTAGATATTTATGAATTACATTAAAATTATTCGTGTGATATATGGCAAATGTATTGCTGACCTAGTTAGAATTCTTTCAAAAGTGCTTTGTTAGTGTATTTGAGAAGTTTAATATGCAGGGCAGCCTGTTTAGAGCAGGTTCCACTTAATTCATCATGGCCACTGGTAGTGACAGATACCTTGAGTTTGGGGCCAAGAATAAGCTTATTCATTCCCAAATACTCACTTGTGCTCCTCCTAAGAAGCCACCTCCAAATCATACAGCAATGGGCACCCCTGGGCTGTGTAGATTTCTCTTTCTTCTTTGACAACCGCCCTTTGTTCACCCCACAGCTGTTTCTCATTCCTGATCTTCGTAGCGCTACTCCAAACCTCAATTCAAAATCCCTCATCCTTTGTTCCTCAAGATCCCATCCATTCTCTACTTAGAAAGTTTCTAAAATTATAGCTTCTCCAACTATGAGCCTTCTAACTAGAAAGCAAATCTGAAAGTAGAACTGTTACATGAGAAAATATGTGTGCTGGGGGATGAAAGTGGCCACAGAACCAAAGATCAAAAATATTAAAAAGTAAGAAAAATAGGAGAAAAAAAGATCTGTCAGTAATTCATTCAACAAATATTGATTGAGGGCTGACTATGTGCTAGATATTTGGGTCAACGTTGAAGGTACAACCAATGTGAAAAACAGAAGGGTGCCTGTTCTGAGGAATCTTACAGTCTATGGTGGACAGAAATACCGACCCAATAACCAAAAGAAAATATAGATTGGCAAAACGAACAACAATCTAGATGTGTTGCTGCTCTCAGAGCATTTGTGTAGGAAGTGTGATATGGCCAGTAGGTCTTGGGACATTTCCCCAAGAGATAAATGACTGAGCTGAGCTGAGGAAGAGTGGCTTATATCAACACTACGGGGCAGGAACAGCATTGCACGTTTGAGCAAAGGAATGAAGGCTGGCATAGTGGGAGCAGAGAGAGGTTAGCTATGAGAGGGAGGGAGGGAACAGACAACAATGGGGCTGTTAAGACCTGCTCAACTACAAGTAATGTCAGATTGTTCACCTGATTCATACAATCAAAATTTTCCATCCCCATTGCTACCTTACTCATTTGTTCACACTTAATATTGACACTTCTTCATATTAAGGATACTTACAGAAGGAAATGCTCAGATGAGAGTGGGGTGAGAGCTATACTGTGTACTCAACTTCAAGGCAATGTCCTAATATGGATAGTTCAAACCCATGGGCTTGCACTCTTCTTCCCAACTTGCTTCTTTTTACACAATGTTATCTTCTGTTCGCCAGTTTAGTATACAGTGATGTGACGCATTATTCTGTATTTGTGATTGCATCAACATGTGTCTGTACCCTGTCCTCTGGAGTTATCTAGACATAGCCCCTTGGAAATGTTTATGCCTCCCAGTCAATAATCATTGAGAATTAGCCTCAGACAGTCACAGAGGTGTCCTGTCACATTCTCTGATTATCATGAAGTCTAGAAACACTGTAGTGGAACAAAAAAAATTTTTTTGAAACTTGTTTTCAACTAATGTCCGGAAAAATACAGAAAAGGGATAAAGCAATTGGGGGAATCCATCCATGTTGTAGATGCGGCAGCAAGAGCCTGAGGGAATCGCTAGCCAAAGTTTGGGTGAGAAAGAATGTCATAGTGAAGCGTAAAACCTTGCATCCTTCACAGACCCATTCATCCTGCATCCTTCAGAGACCTGTTCGGCATGCGTGAGAGCTACACTCCAAGAGAGATCTGCGGAGGGCACATTCCCATTAGAAATGTGAAGTCCTACGAGCAGTGGAAAATGAAGCAGAAAACACAAGGGGCCTTAGAAGTTAGAGTGGGACTAACAGGAGGGTGTCCTGACAGGGCCCAGGTGAGCAGTGGCCTCTGCAGACAGACACCCACCATGGGGGAGACTTACATATCAAAGCACCACTGACAGGCCCAGGCTAGGGCTGGGGATTCATGAAGAGAAAACCTTCCCTGTGTTATTCTGGAGACTCCCAGGGATACACAAGGAGAAGAAGGTACAAGATCCTGCCATTTGAAAGCAGAAGCTATTGATCTAGCACATGCAGGGGAAACTGAAGTGTTCTTCCTCAGAACTTAACATGCTAGTGGGGTGTGTAGGACAGACTAGGTCTATTGCATTGGGCTATCTCTCCCAATGCGTGCAGCACAATTAGATACTATTGCTCAAGTGTATCTGTTGGTGTTTACACGGTTTGTGTGTACACAGTCAAGGTACTATCAAGAGTAATTTAATGGTTCAAAGATTCTCATTTAAAAAAATTCTAATGCTAATAAATTGCATACTGCATAGCATAAGGCAGTAAGGTCATACAAGAAGAAAGAATCCCCTTTAAAATGAGAACTGACATGATATTTGTAAATGTTCTCCCCTATATCTCTTTGTGATATATGAATCTCTTTTCTAGTTTTGAAGTGACACTAATGGGTGGGAGAAGACACACTGAATTGGAGGGTTTGTGCCACGTGGCGGGCAGTGTGCTCTTCATATCCCTTGTACTAATGGGAACCGTGAGTGCAAAATGGCTTCACCCACGCCCTGGTGTTAGGAGGGATCATGATGCTATTTAGATTTCATGAGAGTCTGTAAAGCAAATTTGTTTATTTTCTCATTGAGTTATCCAAAGACAAAAGGAGGTCTGTGCCTCCAGCATAATAATTAATGATCAAGTCATCACACATACTGCATTAATGTTTGCTGGTCTCTTACAATTCCCTCGCAGAGGACAGAGGCCATGTGTGAGTATAACTCTATTTAGCATCCACAAAAAAGATGCTTTGACTGTGAACTGTGTGATTATGGAGCTTCTTTATGAGACTGTTCCTCGAATCAAAGGATTTTATCTTTAATTGAGTCAACAAATATTTAAAACTTTATAAAGTAGCAAACAAAATAGTAAAAAGTCTTCTTTATACAGCTTATGTTGTTTTTAAATTCCATTTTATTTTCAATTGAAAAATAATTATATATGTTCATGGGATCTAATGTGATGTTATGATATACGCAAACATCGTGGCATGCTTACATTATAATTAACATATACATCGTCTCATATATTTATCATTTCTTTGGGGTAAGAACATTTAACATCTACTCATTTGGAATTTCAAAATATGAAACACACAATTATTAACTAAAGTCATCATGCTGTTCAATTAACACTAAAATTAAAAGTCCTTATTTAAATTAAACTTTGTATTCTTTAACCAACATCCTTTTCCTGTTCATTCTGCCCCCCTCAGCTCCCCACCTCTGGGAACTACCATTTTATCTCTACTTTTATTAAGTCTAACTATTTTAGGTTCTACATATAAGTGAAATTGTGTCATATTTGTCTTTCTTGGTCTGGCTGAAAGACCGTGAACACCATGTCCTCTAGGCTTATCTATGTTGTTGCAATGATAGTTTCCTTCTTTTTTCGGGCTGAATAGTATTCCATGTGTACGTGTATACCATATTTTCTTTTCCATTCATCTCTGGATGGATACTTAAGTTCTTCCTATAACTTGGCTATTGTGAATATGATGCAAGCTCAACATGGGCATGCAGATACACATATCTTGTGCACATATCACTTTCAATTCATTTGGCTACACACCCACAAGTGGGATGGCTAGATCATATGGTTAGGTCTGTCTTTAATTTTTTGAGGAACCACTCGACTGTTGTCCATAATGGCTACACTAATTTACATTCCCACCAAAAGGGTACAGGGCTCCGTTATCTCTGTCAATACTAGTTATCTTTTGTCTTTGTGATAATAGCCCTTCTAATAAGTATGGGATGATACTGTAGTCTACTTTCATTTCCCTGATTAATAGTGACATTGCACATTTTTTCATTTATCTATGGGTTGGCATAAGTCGTCTTTTCAGAAATCTTTGTTCTGGTCCTTTGGCCAATCAGGTTATTGCCTTTAGAGGTTATTGCTATAGAGTTGTTAAACTTCCTTATATCTCTTGAATATGATCCCCTTATCTAATGCATGATTTGCAAATATTTTCCTGAATTTAGTGGGTTGTCTCTTCACTCTGATAAAGGTTTCTTTTATAGAAGGTTTTTAGTTTGATAGAATTCCAGTTGCCTATTTTTTTCCTTTGTGTCCTGTGCTTTTTGAGTCATGCCCAAGAAATCATTGCCCAGACCGATATTAGGGGCTTTTCCTTTCTGTTTTCTCCCAGTTGCTTTACATTTTCAGATCTTCTGTTTTATTATTTCTCTAACACTTTTATACAATGCTTACTGTATCCCAAGCACTGTGTAAAGTTCTTGACATATATTAACATCTTAAAGCAACAACTCTATGAAGCAGATAACAGCTCACTCACGTGCTCTCTCTCTCTCTCTCTAATACAAAGGTGCGGAACTAGTAAATGGTGATAAGCTAGCAGATGGTGATGTAGTGATCCTGGACTTTATAGCCTGGCACTTTTGCTTCAGATTCCATGTGCTTTTCCACCTGATGATATCATTTTTCCCTTTTTATATTACTTATTTACTGCTAGTACCTAGGACAGTTTCCTGCAAAGAGTAAATGAGTGCTTATTGAATAAGCCAATGAAATGATGTTCACCATGCTAATTATGAAGATGGTGAGGAGATACTGATAATATTGACTTATAGTCACTGAGTGCACTGCTGTGTTGTGTTTCCCGAAGGATAAGCATCATGTCATCTAATGCTCTCCATGGCTATAGCGCCAGTGTTCACCTGCTTCACTTGACTGACAGCAAACCTGAAGCTTAGAAAAAGTAAGCTAACGACATAATGTACAAAGCTAATAAGCTATGGATAACCAGAATTTGACCCCTGGTCTTCCTATCTGCAATATGTATGCTCTTCCATTATACCTAAAGGTCACCATGGTCAACATTACTCCTGTTACTTACTGGTTAGACCATTTGAGACGAATTATTTATACCTCTTGTTGTACACGAATCTTACCTTATAAAATAAAGTTAATGTATACTCTACCAAGTGCAGAGTATTAAAAACACAAAACCTCTTAAATAACAAAATAAAAATCAATCTTTCTTTCTCTTTCTACACACACACACACACACACACAGAGGACAACAAGTTGAAAGTCACTCTGCACCAAGCATAAATCCCTGTGGATATAATGGAGGGGGTCTGAATGCAATTGAGATAAATATAGTAGGCACAATGGATAGAATACAATTTGTGATTTAAAATCCATAAAACAACTCTAAGGGCATTTTGATTTATTCTCTATTAAACCCATTTCCCAATCCTAATATTCGTGCCCACATGTTTTTAATATGCTATTTAACCACACATTTTACAGATATAAACATCACCATATGAGCTTTCAATTAGCATTGATTTTCATCCTAAAGAAGTACCTATTGGAATGAAATGGTAGGAATGGCTTGGAACTGATGTATGTGGAGTTAAAGTGCTGTTAATTCAATTGCTTTATCTGATCCAAAGTCACTTAGATTATATTAAATTAGCCATCTGCTTGGCTTTCACCTTGGAATGTCTGCCAGATGCTGAATATGTTTACAGAGTTCATTAGCAGACCCAACCTTAACAACAACTTTCTTGTGGTATAGCGCCAGTGACCAGCAATTTTCCTGAGAAGACAGTATAAGAAAAGTGCATAAGCTACACTTAAAATACATGTTTTTAGAATAGAATATTTTAATTTTTTACCAAATAAATAACTATTTTACTGGAAGGGAATTTAAGCCAAGAATTCCTACCAAATACTGACTGATCTTTTATTTAAGTCTATTTTGACAAGCAACGACTATCGCTCATACTCTAATATTAATAAAAACACCAACTTGCACAGCTCTTGATATTGACTAATTATATTAGAACAATTCATACAATGTACACCAAAGGGAATCTTCTACCACTGTACACTTTCATTTTGTTGAGTGAATTGCCATGACTTTATGATGACTTTACCTTGCAGAATATTATGGTGCATTACAGTCTAGTGTTGGAAGTATGTGCTACTTATGGAAACAGAAATTGCATTAATATGACAGAGAAACTACTAGAAAGATCAAGACTGCTATTCTTTGCCTGAAGAAGTTACAAAAAATAATATTATATATGGATTCTGAACATTTTAGAATAACTACCTATAAGGCATCCTAGACAAAATAAGTATCTATGAAAAAGCATTTTTCATTTGGGATGTTAATAACAAAACATGGGAACCGAAAGAAGATGGGGCTGGAAAGACTCTCAGAAGCCAGAAAATGAAGACTCTTGACTGCTTTCTATGAAATTTGGTCTTAAATTTGCATGTTATAAATAGGGAGCCATTGACCAGTTTGAAGCAGAGAAGTTACAAGGAAGAGCTCGTGATTTAGAAACATGGAGGAAGTGTGAATGACATGGAGGAATCGCCGAAATCAGGGGACTTAGCACCTGGTGGAAGAGAGTGTTGTAAAGACATAGGAGAGAGATGATGGAAGCCTTACCCCGAACCGAGGAAGTGAAGGTGCAGAGGGAACAGATTTAAGAGTTATACAGGGAATCACTCAATAGAATGTATTTCACAATAATAAATGAAAATGTGAAGAGAGAAATATCTTTAAGATAGCTTTAAGACTTCTGACTTACACAGCAGACTAACATGAGTTGAAATTTGGGAAGCAGATTATGTCATTTAATTAGAAGGGTACGGGACCATGACTTTATCTTTGGTTATTTTGAATTCAATGTGCTTATTAGATATTCGGAGAGAAATACCTACAGGTAATTATCTTTGTGAGTCTGAAACTCTAAGAGAGTGATCTGGGTTAGAGATACATATTTAAAGTTCATTGTCATATGCTGTAAATTTGGGATCATAAAAATTAAATGAAGCTATCCAGGAGGCATATGTGTAATGAGAAGATAAGGACAGGAAATCAAGAACTCAGAGCAGCACCACCATCTAAGGCATAGGAGGAACGGAATAGTGCAAAGGACTGTTCAAACAAGTAGACAGAAAACCAGGAAAAAGTATGATGGTGGGAGCCATTGGAAAAGAGAATAACTATAATAAGCAAAATGGTCAGGACAGCCTAATGTTACAGAGACATAACTCTCTTCAACTCTTATGGCTAGAAATCCAGATAAGGGTATTAAAGCCCCCAGGAAGCGAAAGAGGAAAAAAAAAAAAAAAAGGAGAGGCACAGGCACAGAAATTGATAAAAATCAATCTATCCAAATCTGATTGTATATAAAGTAAATTTTAAAAATCCTGTAAGTCTGAGCTTCATGGTTTAGTTACTAATTTATTCATCCAGGAAGAGAAAATCAGAGGTGGGAGATAATGGTAGATAACATTTAATAAAACAAAAACAATTCTAACAAGTTTGATTTACGATTTTAAAATGCCCTTGCAGTAAATGTCATAGAAATTTCAGGCAGTATCATGAAACACTTAGACAATTATTATTACATTATCATTCTTATCCTCCTTTCGTAGTGGAAAAAGAACCAATACTTAGAGAGAAAAATAAAAGCTAAAGAAGCAGCTTATTTTCACACAGCTTGTGAGGAGCACATTTAGGACTCAGGCCCAAATCTCTTGGCTTCAAAGGCTAGGCTATAGCAGAAAATGAAAAAGCATTCGGAGTTCTGTGGCAGCACTACAACAGTCTTGGCCAGCCCACTCCATCTCTCTTCTTAAGGGAGAAAGGAAAAGCCTTGAACAGGTGATTTCCCTTCAAGCTACAGGAGGCTGCAACTCTATTAAACATTCTGAAAGTTGTGCAATTGTAAATGTCCCCCAATATTAATGAATAGTTACCCAAACCTACAAAAATGCGACTTTAAATTCAATTAATTTTCAAAAGAACCAAAGTTTGTATCTTGAAGCAACGTAGTTCATTTTGATTAATTGTCATTCAATATTTATAAAAGTTCAAGTTTCTTCTAGATTGGAGCATTACTTCCCAACACAGGCTATAATAAATGATGGTGGATAATTATGATTTAAATTACCTTGTTCTTTTATTGTTCTTTTTTTTTTTTTTTACGATGTGTTCACTTGTACTACAAATTAGACAATGCCCACCCATTTTGATAACATGGTCATAGAATAACTTTTAGGCATCCATCGATAATTTAGGAGTAGTGTTATATTTCAGAAGTAAAACAGATTAAATGGTTATGTATCTGAGTCAAGAGATATTCAGAATTAAAACCTTAGCAACCTAAAAACACATCAACTCTTATGTATTTCACCTGCTATATTTGTTTTTTTATTTTTTTGTTTATTTTTATTTATTTATTTTTTTGCTTGCACAAAAGGTCTTTATTGGTGGGGGGAGGGAGGCTGCAGAGCAGCACCGAGGAGGAGAGAAAAGAGGGGAGAGAGATAAGGAGAGAGTGGGGAAGAGGAGAGAGAGAGAGTAGAGTGAGGGGGAAGGCAGAGGAGAGAGAGAGAAGGAAGGCAGAAGGAGGCGAGAGAGAGCTATATTTGTTTTTTTTAATAGATTTTTTAGTTTTTAGGACAGTTTTAGATTTACAGAGAAATTGAGTAGGAAGTATAGATAGTTCTTGTATGCACTATATCCACATCCAACATAAGTATGTTACACTTGTTACAACTAATTAACTAATATTGACATATTAACTGAAGTCCACAGTGTATATAGTTTCCCAATATTGACATATTATTACTAATTCAACTGCATAGTTTATTTGAATATTTTTAGTATTTCCTAATGTCCCTTTTCTATTCTAAGATCCCTTTCAGGACATCACATGACATGTGGTAGTCATATCTCTCTAGATACCTCATAACTGTGAGAGTTTCTCAGGGTTTCCTTGTTTTTTATGACTTGGACAGTCACAAAACTTTTGAGGAGTACATCTTAAGTACATTGTAGGTAGGTAGCACCTCTCACTTAAAGGAGTAGGGCGCCGGCCCCATATGCCAGAGGTGGCGTGTTCAAACCCAGCCCCGGTCTAAAAAAAAAAAAAAAAGTACATTGTAGGCTGTGCTTTGGGGGTATTTGTCTGATGCTTTTATGATGGTTAGACTGAGGTTATGGGTTTGAGGGAGGGTCATACTAAAGTATCATTTTCATCACATTATATCAAGGGTTCCTAATATCAACATGATTTATGCCTGTTCATGTTGACCTCAATCATCTGTTGTCTGAAGAAATATAAGCCAGATACCTCCACTGCAGTGTAACTCTCTTTACCCCATTTCCACACTGCATTATTTGGAAGAAGGTCACTATGCAAAGTACAAAGTTAAGGAGGGAGGAGTTATGCATCCCCTCTTTGAGGGTAAAGTATTATTTGAAATCCTTTTCCATGGAAGATTTGTCCCTTTTCCTCCATTTATTCATTTATTTAGATCAATGTGTGCTGATGAATATTTATTTCATATTTTGGGTAACCATCTATTAATAGTACTGTTTCATTTATCTTATTGCTCAAACTGTTCAAGCTTTTGCCCTTGGGAGCTCTATTAGTTGGCTCACTTACTTTATTTTTAAGGAACATCAGTGTGTATTTGTGTGCTCTAGAAATAACCTTCTAAATGGTGAGAAAACTTAATAGGGAGAAAAACAGTGTGCACTTCGACAGAGACAAAATGATACTGACAAAGTAAATAAATATGTTAAATCATTAAATGCAAAAATTTCTGAAGTATTGAAATAAAGGAAACAATTAAGTCTATGATAAGATAAAAATATATGTATTAATATTATAGGTAATTATTACATTATATGAAAAAATCTGCTGGAAATTAGGAAAAAATCAATTCCTATGAATAACATAACTTTATCCCTACAAATACCTAAGAAAAGCCATTTATAATTTATAATTGATAAAATAATGGAACTGAATATAAGACAAATAAATAAACCTCATTAACACTCCTTTATATCAACAAGAGATAAAAGAAAAATCCATTTATTCTGAAAAATAAAGCATAAAATAAAATATTTTGATGTGTACATCTTTTTATTATCAGGATAATTAGACATTTTTTCTAGCTGCATGGTAGGCCAAATCCTTTAAATGGCCTTTTTTATATACTAAAAAAGGACTAACACTGACTGAAATAAAAAACATCATTATTAAAAACACATTGCTGACCAGGTATATATTAAAGATAGTTGCAAATGCTGAAGTCAAGAACAAAATAGGAACAAAACCCTTGGGAGGTAAATAGTACCCCAAATAGAATTGTCCTGAGGATTTTTGACAATCTCTAGATATCTCCAAATCTCTAGCTACACAAAGTTCTAGGATAGAAGGTAAAGCCTACAAGCATCTAAGACAGAGTGTCTATCAGGAAAACCTCACATAAACCTTGGTCACCAATGTGCACCCTCAGTGTAAGTGTAAATAGAATATAGATCTATACATAAGGAAACAACTAGGGTATGTGATGCCTAGACTTTGAGGCTTGATATAAAAGGAAAGTATCTTCACTCGGAAGTCATAAAAGCAATGAGTTTATAATCAAAATTACCTTGAATCCAAAACATTCAAGAGCGGAATTTCATTGAAAGACCTTTTCAGATGACAGTGACTCTAACTGACTGGAAAAAACTAAAACTAAATTATTTCTGGCACAGTACAATTTCTATGTGATCCTCAAAATTTTCCATAGGTAACATTTTAGGAAAAAACAAACAACTCTTTGTCCAGAATTTGAAAAAGAAAGATGACAAATAGTCAGAAGATGAAAGAGATATGCTTATTAGTTTTACACACAGTTCAGATATTAACATCACCAGACAGAATTTATCTTATAGAAATGTTTTATATTTTATAAATAACCTTATGAGCTAGGATAAAGATCATTAAAAATATTGAATTAACTTGAAAAAGAGTGATTTAACTTTTATAAACAAAACTTCTAAATATTAAAAGCTTAGTGTAGATTTACACAATAAATTATATAATAGCTGAAGAGAGAATTGGTAAACTGGAAAACATATTTGATTAAACTATGTTGATACATCCCAGTGAAACTGAGAAATGGGAAATATGAAGGATAGAAGGTGTAATAACTGTCCACATAAATTCTGTAAGACAAATATGTGAAGAGATTATATGAAAATGGAAAACTTCATCAGTAGACACAATTAGAGGCATAAAAACACAAATCAACAAGTGGGAAATAATACTTAGATTGCAATGAGAGAGGACCTATATCAAGCATTTAGGGAAATGTCTCATGTGTCAATAAGAAAATTACTGTCAATCTAATTTTTGTTAAAAAAATAGGCTTTTTACAAAAAAGATATTAAGTGGCCAATGAGCATGTGAAGCAGTGCTCATCCTTGTAAGATACCAAAGAAATACAAATTAAAAACTCACAGCGAGTTATAATTATGCACCCGCCAAAACAATAAAACATGTACAGATAAAAACCTATCCATACTAAGAGAAAGAGCAAGGAACAACTGAAACTGTCATACTCATCGATAGAGAAATGAATTATTTAGCTATTTTGAAAATTTAACAGTATATACAAAAGGGGAACAGATTCATACCCTAAGAATGCTTATACACTTTTATTTATATACTCAACACAAGTATATACATAGGTATGTTCATAGAACCATTTATTCCTAATGACCAATAACTGAAAACAAACCAAATATCCATTATTATAGATGAATATATCACTAGAATGAACTAATATGCGAACTTAAAAGATTATTTAGTATTAATTCCATCACCAATATTATCAGCATCATCACTATTGAACAAATAAAGCCAGAAACTCCAAAGGGGTATGGACTTACCCCACATATAAAATCAAAAATCAATCAAAATTAATATATGTTATTAGAAGTAAAGAGAGTGGTTGGCATTTTGGAAGGGAGGGATAAGGATGGAAAAACTGCAGAAGAATTTTAGGAACTAAAAGAGAAAAGAATACTATTTATAACAGCAAGGGAAATACAACAGACAGAAATAATATTAACAGAAGTGCACCAATTCTATATTTTTGAAGACATTAAAGAAGACCTAAATAAAATAATAAATGTATTTTTCCATAGGACAAGAAGACCAAATGTAAAAATTATGTAAATTTTCTCTGTATTTATTTTTTAGCTTCAAGGAAAATCCAAACAAAATGTCTACAAAATTGCTCATGGAAATGACACAGTGATTCTAAAATTTATATCAAAACTCAGAAGAAAAACAAGACTTTCCTAAAAGAGATCAGTATGGAATGATTTGCCTTAATAGTAGCAAGATTTATTATAAACTATAGTAGTTAAAATTGATGCACATGTCAATCACACACAAAAAAAAGACTAACCAATTTTGCTCAAGTAGTGGGGTATGCATACAAAATAATTAATTTGAGTCCCTCCTTCACATCCAAACAATAATTTTAAGTGGAATAAAAACCTAAGTATAAAATGCAACATTATAAAACTTTCAGGAAACAATAAAACAAATAAACTACATAACCTGAATAGTTTTCATTGTACCTATTAGGTGGGGTTTAGTCCCTTCCCTCCTCCCCTCTCCCCTCTGCTTGATTTCCAATGGTATTTACCTCCCTCTGTGTACTTGTGTGCCCATTGCTTAGTTCCAGTTTATTCCAGGCCATTGTGGTGTTTGTTTCCCCACTTTTGAAAAATTTCATTTAGGACAACAGTTTCCAATTTCTTCCATGTTTCCATAAGATGCAAAGAGAAAGGCATGCTCATAAACTGTTAAGAGGACTCCAAATTATTACAACCCCAATGGAAAAGAGTATGGAATTTTCTCAAAGAATGAAAATTAGAACTACCATTTGATCCATCAATTCCACTACTGGATATCTACCCAAAGGAAAAGAAGCCATTTTATCAAAAAACAAACAAAAAAAAAAAACACCTGCACTTGAATATTTTTTACTGCACAGTTCACAGTTGCAAAGATCTGGAACTAACCCAAGTGCCTATCAATTCATGAGTGGATTGACAAAATGTAGCATTTGTATATCATGGAGTACTACTCACCAACAACAAAAAAATGAGTTTCTTAAACAACAACCAGAAGATGTGAGCGTTTAAACAAATACTGCATATTTATGAAGTTCTGTTATCACCCAGTGAGTAAAAGCAAGCTTTACTTTGGGAAATATATTTCCACAGAATATAATAATATTATAGAAATTTGATATTAACTAGATTACCTCAAAGAGATTCAAAAACAGCAAGTCTCCCCACATTAACATGGACAAAAGACTTCAAGTGGACAGGAGATAAGAATGAGCCATAAATACAAGCCCTGACAATTAAGTTTGCAAACTCATTGTAGAAAAAGTACTACATTCCTCATTGCTGAATATTACTACAGTCATCTTTGAAGTACCATCCCCACTGGGTACTTACTCCACCTTTCATAGCAATGTTAGAGCTCTTTTTCTGAAATGACCACCAGAACTATTGTCATACAACACACAAAAAAATCACAACAATGATAATGAATGCTGCTCAACAAGACACTGTCACATGTTGACAGGAACATAGCTATGAGACACTAATATATCAAGGTTATGAAACCTTACCAATTTGTTTATACAGTGCTACTTATGTAAGCACACAGTGACAGGTCATGAACTTAATTGTCTTGTACACAGAGAGCTCTGATGGTCTCCAACATTATATATGAAAATAATTTGGTACACATCAACAATGAGAATAATTTAAATTTGAAACATGGTACATGCTAAAACAATGAGGTATCATTCTACATTCCAGTAATTAAAGAATATTAAAAAATCTAACAGTACCAGATGTTAGAGAAACTCTAAAGCAAAACAAATTTATGTATTTATTGCTATGCAATTGTAAATTGGCATAACCACTTTGGAAAACAGTTTAACATTACTGAGTGAAATTGGCCACATGCACACCCATCCATGCCACTTCTAGGAATATGTGCCCGAGAAACTCTTGGCCATGTGTGGTGTGATACATGCACAAGAATGTTCATATAGGCATTTTTTTTACAAAGGCAAAAAATGAAAATATCCAAATATATATCCATCATGGAATATAAAAATTAATGCTAGTACATGCTTATAGAAGTAATAATGTGATCATTTCCACTCAGATCAGGAACGAGGCAAGGTTGCCCATTGTCTCCATTGCTCTTTAACATTGTAATGAAAGTTCTAGCCATCACAATCAGGGAAGAAAAAATCAAGGGCATCCATAAAGGGTCATAAGTGATTAAACTTTCACTCTTCACAGATGATATGATTGTATATATGGAAGATGCCAGGGATTCTACTACTAAACTATTAGAAGTGATCAAGGAATACAGCAGCATCTCAGGTTACAAAATCAACACTCATAAATCAGTAGCCTTTATATATACCAACAGCTGCCAAGCTGAAAAAACAGTCAAGGACTCCATCCAGTTCACAGTAGTGCCAACGAAGATGAAATATTTGAGAGTATACCTAACAAAGGACGTGAAAGATCTCTATAAAGAGAACTATGAAACTCTAAGGAAAGAAATAGCTGAAAATGTTAACAAGTGGAAAAACATACCATGCTCATGCCTGGGAAGAATCAACATTGTTAAAATGTCCATACTACCCACAGCAATATATAATTTTAATGCAATCCCCATTAAGGCTCCACTGTCATATTTTAAAGATCTAGAAAAAATAATATCTCATTTTATATGGAATCAGAAAAAACCTCAAATAGCAAAGACATTACTCAGACATAAAAATAAAGCAGGACGAATTACATTACCAGACCTCAGACTATACTATAAATTGATAGTGATCAAAACAGCATGGTACTGGCACAAAAACAGAGAGGTAAATGTATGGAACAGAATAGAGAGCCAAGAGATGAATCCAGCTACCTACCATTACCTGATCTTTAACAAGCCAATTAAAAACATTGAGTGGGGAAAAGATTCCCTATTTAATAAATGGTGGTGGGTGAACTGGCTGGCAACCTGTAGAAGACTGAAACTAGACCCACACCTTTCACTATTAACTAAGATAGACTCTCACTGGATTAGAGATTTAAACTTAAGACATGAAACTATAAAAATACTAGAAGAAAGTGTAGGGAAAACACTTGAAGAAATTGGCCGGGGCGAAAATTTTATGAGGAGCACCCCACAGGCAATTGAAGCAATGTTAAAAATACACTTTTGGGACCTGATCAAATTAAAAAGCTTCTGCACAGCCAAGAACACAGTAAATAAAGTGGGTAGACAGCCCTAGGAATGGGAGAAGATATTTGCTGGTTATATCTCAGACAAAGGTTTAATAACCAGAATCCATAGAGAACTCAAACATATTAGCAAGACAAAAACAAGTGATCCCATCTCAGGGTGGGCAAGGGACTTGAAAAGAAATTTATCTAAAGAAAATAGGAGCATGGCCTACAGATACATGAAAAAATGCTCACCATCCTTAATCATCAGAGAAATGCAAATTAAAACTACTTTGAGATATCATCTAACACCAGTAAGATTAGCCCATATCACAAAATTCCAAAACCAGAGATGTTGGCATGGATGCAAGAAAAGGGAACACTTCTGCACTGCTGGTGGGAATGCAAATTACTTCATTCTTTTTGGAAAGACATCTGGAGAACACTTAGAGAACGAAAAATAGACCTGCCATTTGATCCTGCAATTCCTTTATTAGGTATATATCCAGAGGTCCAAAAATCACATTACAACAAAGATATTTGTACCAGAATGTTTATTGCAGCCTAATTAATAATTGCTAGGTCATGGAAGACACTTAAGTCCCTATCAACCCACGAATGGATGAATAAATTGTGATATATGTACACCATGGAATATTATGCAGCCCTAAAGAAAGATGGAGACTTTACCTCCTTCATGTGTACTTGGATGGAACTGGAAAATGTTCTTAGCAAAGTATCTCAAGAATGAAAGAAAAGTATCCAATGTACACAGCCCTATTTTGAAACTAATTTATAGCTTTCATAGGAATGTTATAAACTAATTATAGACTTAGAATATGGGGAGGAGGGAGGGAGAGGGGAGGAGAGGGAGGCGGATGGGTGGAGGGGGTGATTGGAGGGGTTACTTCTATGATTTATCCTACAAGGGTACAAGTGAATCTTTCTAAAAGTAGAATATGACTGTCTTAACTCAATAACTAAGAAAATGACATGAAGGCTACATTAACCAGTTGGATGAGAGTATTAAAAAATGTGCATGAAAACACCACACTGTACCCCATGATTTCATTAATATACACAGCTATGATTTAATAAAAAAATCTTTTAAAAAAGAAGTAATAATGTGAACTGAACTATGCTACAGCTCCATGGTAACGTGTACCCATGTGGATGAATGATCAAAGCATAATATTGCTGCAAAGATGCAAATCAAAGAAGTGTTCATACCATATATTGTTTAAGTGAGCATGAATAGATGAAAAACCAGCTTTAAAAAAAGTGTAAGGCTGATGAACACCGAATCAAGAGCCGTGCTTCCCTGGGGGAGCTACAGCAGTCTGCAATCAGTGAGGGGCACTCTAATCTCTCAAGTCCTGGTGGTATTCCTTGTTTTATTAGACTGAGTTCTGACTACCTGAGTAACCACATTGTTATCTTTGAAATGTTACATACGCATTTTCTAAACTTTCTCTATTTCACTAGAAAAAGTTTATATTATGAAGAAAAGGGAAAAACACTAAGCTTTTTGAGCTATTGTAAAGATTTGAATAAAAGAATTCTTAAATTTCCCAAATAAGAAGGCAAAACAAGATTTTTGAGATTTCTAGACAGGTCCAAATGACATAAAATAATTGTTCTTTGAAATCTAACTATATGCAAATAAAAAAATATATATACTAGCAACTTACAATACCAAGAATATTCTGGAAAAACCAGCACCTCATGTATTCCTTGGTGTATCTCCATAGGTCTCCCCAGGTGGGAGTTTGAAGGGCTTAGATAAAGCCAGAAACTTCACTGATGTGTTTCATGCCTCCAGGGCAGCTTCTGCCTCTAGTTTTCTCCTGGGTTGTGCTTACGGCCAGGCACGTCTGGTCCCTCCTGTATTGCTGGGAAACCCTGCCAGATCACATATTACCTTTCCATCACGCACTCCTTAGCATGCAGCCACCTATGACCTCTGTTAGTCTGAAGACCACCATCGCTAACTAGAGATGCACACCCGGAAACCCTCATCTGCCCTTAGGCCCTGGAGCACCTCTTGCTGGAGGGGCATTTGTTTTTGAATGTGTGGCCATCTTGGGCAGCTTGCCATACTTACTTCCCTAAAAATATTTCTTTTGTGCTAGGTAACTGTCTATCTCTTCTCACCTTGGGATCTGTCAGAGGAGGGCCATGGAGCAGAATGGAACTGTTGTTTCCCTATCAGAGGCTATCTTAGCCTTCTCAGGGAGAGGCAGAGCCAAGGAATGAGGGCTTTAAAGATCAGAAGAGACCAGACACATCTCCGCACTTGTATGGGTCTCTGCATCTCTGGGGTGCTGCTACACTTGGGCTGCTCTGACAGATTCCCGCCTCTTCCCAGTGGTGTTCTCCGCAGGATGCCTGCGCTTCCTCACGCATGTGGGTTTCCATTGCCACCCCACTATTCCCACATTTGTCAAACATCTCTGTGTGGGTCTGCACCAAAATTATTAAAAAATGAAAAAAAAAAAAGACTACAAGACAATAAATGTCCTCAAAATGCTAAGATACAGTTTACCTAAAAAAAAAAATTAGATTTCACTAGAAATACCATACATTTTAAATTATAGCAAATGAGATGGTATTATATACATATTAATACACGGAAATAAAAATAAGTGTCTGATGTAGTCACAATTATAGATAATTAGTGAGCTAATTGCAATAACATTTCAAATTAGTATTTTGGGAACGCAAAGTGACATAATACAAGAAGCTACAGACATCCGTATGCAAAAACAATACAATCTACGTAACATGCAAATACAATCTATATTGGGAGCATTAAGTTACAAAACTATAAAACTAATAACTATAAACTATAAAAATAAACATTGAACTCTAACGTGTTGAAGCAAAAATAAACAAAATTCAGTCTATCAGTACTATCAACCACAAAAAACACACCGAAATTAGTAAACTGTGGGTTCATAGTGTTAAGATATGTCAATAAATGACGGCATATCAACAAAGAAAATACGAGCCAAAGGTCCTAATTATGTAGGAACAAAAATATTTATGCCATAAGCTGTTTATGACATATTAGATGTAGGACCTGATGGTTATCATTATTAATCTATAAATGCACATTCTGCACATTGAATTTGATGTATATTTTAGAAAGTAGCTGTTCTGTCGTGGAGTACAGGTGAATTATAAATTGTAAGGTATTTATTTAAACATTAGGAAATTGCCAAATTTCAACTGTTTCTGTCCTCATAAAAAGAAAATGGCATATGGTTGTGTTTAATATAGTGAAAAGGCTACCTTGGGGAAAATATTAATAAGGACACTGGTGCTCTGAAAGAACGCATGTCGAGAGTTTCTAAAAAGGTAGGGAGAGGTAGCTGTCACAGATTCCTTGACCCTCTTCAGTTAAATTATAAGTTCTCTGACATCTTAAAATGCATTTAAAAAGTTCTCTGAAGCCATCTATTTGTTTATTTGCTGCATAACCCTAAATGTGTTCTAGTTTCCCCTCACTCCGAAGCCGCAGACATATGACAGTGATGGACGCGGTGCACCTGCGGGCACACGAGCCCGTATTTCTAATAAAATTCGAACATGCCCTCCGCCACAGTGCTTCGAGCCTAACCTGCTGTCTTGTAGCTTCTCCTGCCTATGCAAATCCATTTGGCCCAAACAACCTGAGAAAACTAGAATTATTTGCAGAATCACTGCAAGGGAGTTCAAGCATGGAAGAATCATTATTCATAATTTGCTGCCTATGGTAAAAATCAGTACCAGTCTGTTCATTTTCACTTACTTCTTCACTTAATAAATCATCGAGTAGACATGATTTTCAACCTCCCCCAAGAAAGACAAAATTCTTTCAGAAAATAATCACTCAATGATTTAAGCTGAAAATATAAATGTAGTGCACACAGTACCTAGAAATCTCTGTCAGCTATATAAATCTTAGGCGCGTCCTCCTCCTCAGTACCACGGTGCTGAGAGATACAGAATATTTATAAGCAAGATTTTTTTAAAATTCTCAATGTCATGAGTCTCTCGTGAATGTTCTCAAAAATAAAACAAGTTGGATATAAACTCCACCCAGGTGAGTCAATTTTGGAAAATGGACGTTAAAAAAAAAAAAAAGTCTGGGATGAGACCAGATTTCTGAGACAGTCATTTTTTTTTAAGAAGTCAGTTGAGAAGGTTACCAAGTAAACAAACAGGCACAAACAAGATAACTTATCCGTGAATGTAAAAAGGCATTTATTCATATGATAAGGTCTTATCAAATATAAGAGGAGATACCAAAAAAATCAGTAAAACAAAAAAAAGGAATGAAATTCTAAGTTCTGATTCCTTTTAATAATAAATTCTTTTTTTAAACCCATTTTAAGCATCTCAAATAATTATCACAGGCTGAGAAAGTTCTCAAAGGAAAAATTTCCTGCCATAGAATATCTTGTTTATACAGCTATTTATTCCAGTCCGTACATGTTTAAATTTCATCTATTATATTTCTGCATCTATTATATCTCCTCCAAAGTGTCATCCTGGGCATTCTACTTGGCCGTGAGTAAGAAGGGATCCAGTAGATCTTCCCTGAAGGTTTCATGATCCAGGAAAGTTTCCCAAAGTCTCAAAAGTTCATAGCCACATATGCATGCAACACATTTACATGGCGAAGTACCATTATAACTGCATGTGTAGCTCACTAAGAAAGTTTTGACATAGACTATGTTATGGTTTATTATTTCACTTCTAAGAAACACAATCAACAGCATCCTTTTTAATTCACCTGTACAAGTTTCAACTTGTTCAGCTTATCAGTATTGCTGGGAGAGCTTTATTTGTTTCCATCCTCGCAGATTTTATGTTTTTTGAATTTTTTTGTATCTCAAAACTTTTGTAATGACCCACATATATCTCCTCACTAACAAATGTAGACACTTTATGGACGTAATATATATATACCATGGATACTTTCAACATGATCTGGTATCATTTAGAATAAAATTACATTTAAAATAGGACCAAAAAAATTCTAAAATATATTTAGAAACTCAGTAACCACCAAGTCAAGATCAGGTATCCTATGCTAAATTATAAATATCTATATGTTCCTGACCAATAAGATGACATTCAGCTATGCAAATAAAAAGTCCGACTTATTTTCCTTGCTAGACGTGGGGTGACGTATCCTATCACCACATTGTACTCATGGAAGCTGCCATTCTTACATTATTTGTCATGGGGTAGGCAAGGCACAATAAGGGTCTTTAGAATCCAGCTGCCTTCCACCTCAGAGTGGCTTTTGTAGAACATATGAATTTTAAATATATATATTTTTTCCAAATGAGTCATTGTAAAATCACTCCCTAGCAGATATTTGGTGAAATTTACTGTTTGCTCATTTCACTGTTGGGAATAATAGACCAAAAAAAGAAAATATATATTTTATATATATATAAAAACATATATATTATATATGTAAACATATATAATATATATGTAATTCCAACTGTTATTAAAAATAATGAAGTACTTTGTTGTTCTAAGTGTTTCTCTTTATAAGAATAGTCAGCAGAATTATGTAAAGTCTGAAAACCAGATATTTATTATCTAATTCATTATTCTATTATAAAAATATGTATTACTAGTTAAAGACAACAGGTAAGGAGTTGAGTTTACAAAGACAGAATGGCTATGAACAAAGGTTTAATAAGGAAGCAAGGCACTGAAAGGCCTAATCATACTATCGTGTCTTAAATACTAACATAGCAGTGTGTACGGAAAGGTTATGAATGGCCCATTGGAGGAATCTTGATTTTCTTTATCATGGAAGCTGAACATGCTTGAAATTTATCTAAAAACTGAGTCATATTACTTAAGGATATTGTAAGGAGGGGGAAAATCCCCACTATTTTATTCTGTAATTATATACACACAACTAATGAGCTATTTTTCTCAGTCTGATTCTGGGAGATAAAGAAACATTAAAATCTCTAAGGCTATACTAATATCCTGGGAATCATATCTTAAAGTCTACGGTATACACTTTTTCTTGAATTCTACTTCAAACTAGGCTCATTGTCAATAACAAAAACATATTATATTTAGAAAAAACTCGAATATATATACAAATATTGATTCCTTATTGAATGACCTTTCTATAATATTTAGGTATTCATCACAGTTTGCTACTACTCTTGTTTTCAACTCACCTTCAAGTACATACAGAGAACACTGTGACAATCAAAAGCTCATTAAGAGATTGAATATGGATTATGTAAGTTACAAAGCAGAATATTAATCAGATGAGTTTTTTTTAACAGATTTGCCTTTTTAAAAATATTGAATGACTTAGAGGATTTTGCATCATCTGTTAACTTTCAAATTGCCCTTCAATGGCAATAAAAAGCAAAGCTTAGAAATTAGCAATGTACACGAGTTCTACCATTGTTCTGGCTTGATCCAAAGATTTGTAAATCTTCAAATTAACTATTGAGCATTTATCCTCAACCTGGCCTCAATCCATAGTTTATTTAGAAAGTGTTTATCATTGCTTCTTGGCCTTTTCGCTAAATTCAAGTGTAGAAGTGTTTATCAATTAAAACAAGGACATGATTATCCTTAAGCCATCTACAGCCCTAGTTTTACATCACTATGAGAAGTATGGGATCCCAGAACAGCAAATCCAGGACGAGCAACCCTGGCATCATCATTATTCATGAGCATTTTGAAAGTGTCTGACACATGATTGGTCCTATGCCTGCCCAGGAAGTCGGTGAGATAATAATTTATGGTGCTTGAGTTTAAATGCTTGATTCTCCCCAACCCCCAACCTTAAGCAGTCGAGCATAGTCGTATATCTGGAAAAGCAACTTATCAAATGCAGCCACAATGATACACTGGCCTGCCCCTTCTCAGTTTTTCAGTGGATGCTTCGTACCTTGAAAGTGGTACACTTCCAGAACAAAGATTTATTTGAATGTATGAATAATCATAAAAGAAGACTAAACGGTTCATTAATTCACCATGTTCATACATGCCTATTAACCTATGTTGGTCTTTGCTTGGAAAGCACTCACTGGTGGGAAGGTATAAAGTAAGCTTTCCTCTATCCAAATGGCATGTATCCTCTCTCAAGTGTTTAGAGCCGCCCTGCTCTGCTAGTAAACAATGGTAACCATCACCCACAAGATCTGAGATGTGACAAATGATAATGCGCTAAAGCTCTACTCCATCCCCACGTTCAATCTGGGGATCTTCCTGGATAAAAAGGCTGTTACACCCAGAGATGTCACTGCCGTCACAATAATAGTCAATAGAAGTCATTTATTTTTAAGGAGCTTTACCTCATATGCTAACCTTTCCAGGCTTAGTTTCTAAATTCTCCAGGATCAATTAGAATTAATCCAAAGCTTAATATCAGACTATGCTTCCCTTTTATTTATTTATTTTTAGTTCTCCAACCAGACACAGGCAAGCACACCAAGCATGCTGTTGAATAGCCCTCTATTACGAAAAACATTCCCCGCCTGTGATCATTACACAATGCAAATATTTTCCCTGAGAATCTTCTAATCCATCACGCTAAGTAGGAAAATGACACGGCCTTTGTGCAGTCAACTGTGAGTACCAGAAGGAAAGCTCACTGGTCTCTTGATGAGTTGGGACCAATGATGCGTTGGATGGGAGTGACTCCCATCTCCACCTGCTCCCACTTCATTCCACTAGGGATTAATTGACTTGAACCAAATTAGCAGATACTCTCTGTGCAAGTGCTTGATGAGTTCGCGATGATTTCAATTCTACCACTGATTAACTTGTTGGAATGCCCAGGTGAAGTGATAATTGTTTTAGAAATTTGAATTTAAAATTTAAAACTAAATTTCCACTGACAACACAGAAGAAGCGGAACTTAATCGGTGAAAGCCTGGGCTAATTATTTGCTGCAATGGTGAGGAAGCTCAGAAGATCGGATCTACATTTGATGCATGGGCTTTAAACACCAATGGCCTTTCTGCCACCCATTTTTCATTCTCAGAAAGACAGGAATGGTTTCAAATAGTATAGAAAGAATGTATAGCAGATATTTGAATCAACAACTGTGAGGAAACAATGTGAATAACCAAATTAAAGATGTGACAGTTGAGAAATTGGAAACAAGTTATTATGGAGCATGTGTACACTCAAGGTTTGTAAAAGGTTCTTAAAATAGAATTAATCCTTACAAGCCACTAATGTTTCTGTACTAGATTAATGCTACTATTCACAGAGGCTGATCATCCCCGAGGAAGTTCACAGTACATCAAACTAACACTGTTCACTAAAGGGCAATTATATTTGGTAGAAATAATCCCCTTGAAAGTAGAAAAGGAAAAGAAAATCAATCACTTCATGATTTAATGAACTACCTAAAGCAATGCTAGCCATTACCAAATATGAGCTCCTTGGTAATAATTAGAACACACCTGATTAGGGGAAAATATGTGCATTTTGGACTACCTTAAATTAAAATTTATTAAAATTGAATTTATATTGTCTACACAAAAAAAAATCAGCAATTTTGAAAAGGCATCACAGATTCTAGATATCCATGAATGATTTGATAGTTCATCCATGTAAGAACTGTGTGTTTATTACCTTTAATAGGCAGGTAGGTTTCTTATACACATTTTTGAAAGTTCTTTTTTAATATCGATGAACTTTCTTCTGATCAATGCCTGTCTCCATGATGGCAGCTAAATCTTACGTTAAAATGCAGGGACAGGGTGAATGGAATGGAGAGCTCATATTTAACAACTTGTTTTATATCTAGTAAACTCTGAGCCTTATCTAACACTTCCATTTCATTATACCCTATGCAAAAGTCTTTACCAAACACGCCCAGTGCTGAAGCCTGGTTTACACTCGCAGCATTCACTTTTTGCCTGAAGCATTCAACATTTCCACGTCTTCCTGTCATCCTGGCCTTAGGTCAAGTCCAGGTAGAATTAGTAGATACTTTCAGTGAGCCAGTATCCACTTTGAGGGCCTCTTTTGTCCTTGCATGTTTAATTCTACTACAGAACTTTTCACTGGTTTTTCAAAGCTGGGAATTTAAAAAGATTTCTTCGCCCAGACCCAGAGATCCCTGAAAGTAGAGCCTACATATTCATGCAGCTCAGAGCCAGAAACCTACATGGAAAATGTGAATTAGAGGAATTAGTGCCAAAAGTTGCAAACCCATCTGGGAAAGAATCTATCACCCCTCACTAATGACTTATGTTATTAGTCTGACGTTTTACACACTTAAAGCAAAACCAACAGATATAAAATATAGTAATTGCTCTCATTACGAAAATGTGATCTTGACCATAAAATTCTATTGCTAGGAAGGTCATTGCATGGTAATTCGTGGTTAATCAATGTCATTCAAGGATATGGGGTTCAAGACCCAGCTATGCCACTTAACTGCATGAATGTGGAGAAATCCTTTAAACTCCATAAGACTCATGTTTCTCATGGGAAAAATAAATGGGGATGACAACAGTACCATGTCATGGGACTTTATGAGAACTAAGTAAGTACAGAAATCACAAACTGTAAGTGGCATATTAAATATTCGCTGCTACTAGGCTGAAACTGGTGGGCACCAATGATTGATTGGAAGGAGTACAGAATTCATGATCGCTCACACAGAACATTTGGGAGCATAAAGACTTTGCTAGTAGGTTTTGAAGCTACCACCAAAGAAATTTTTGAGAATTATCTACACTGCCCAAGGCATCTGCAAAACTCTCCTTTGCTTCTATGCTACAGGAGAATATTCAAAAACTGATCCCCGGCTGGAGATCACCTGTTGCCTGGCAGGTGTCTGCCTACATTTCTGTTGATCATTTTCCTTTCTATCTTAAATCACAGACATCCTAACCAGTAATAGTTTTAGCCATAGTTGCAAAACCAAAGGTAGAACAATGTTTATGGTCCTAGACAATACATTCACAGTGACTATTGATTAACACAAACAAACAAAAAAGGAAAAAAAAAAACAGAGGGGCAGAGGGAAGTAGATGGGGGGGGTAACGGTGTGTGGCACATCTCTTGGGGGTTGGAGACAATGACAAGAGGGAGTTTACCTAACAAACGCAATCAGTGTAACCTAATTCTTTGTACCCTCAATGAATCCCAAACATTTAAAAAAAAAAAAAATTTCTCAGCTACTTCCCCAGATACAGGCAGATTTGTAGACTCTCGGTATCCAAACATCCTAATTTCTTTTTGAAATGTGGGGAAGTTTTAGTCAACATGAAAAATATTAATTATTTACAACTATCAATAGAAAGAAAGCAATCTCTATTGATTTTCTTTTTGCTTTTCCAAACACAATTCCTATGTCTGTTACTGATATGCATAAACTACAGGGACACCTCAGGAACATGGTGAAGAAGAAAGCCTAAATAATCCTGGAGTTAGATACCAAAGACACAAACAATGCTTCAGTGTGCAAGTAAATCTCCCTCCTTCAATATTAAACCTTATCTCGCCATTTCCATAGTTACAGAATGCTTGAGTGATCTTGGAAAGAACTCAATGCACAGACAGGCTTAATTGTTGTTTCCTTTATACGAGGGGCCATTTTTCGAGTTCTAGCAATACACAGCTCTCTTCAGCATTAAGACCCTTGATTTATGCCCTTGCACAAATCCCCTCCCTCATTTTCCTAATGAGCAAAGCCCAGTAGAAAATAGAACACATTTTGATTAATAGTGCTTTGATAGTTATCACTTCTTTGTTTATGAGAAAGCTCGGCGCTACTTGCCTCTGAGTTGCAAATTAGAAAATGATACTTCAGTCATCCAATCCTCTCTAAGGTCTCTGAGGCAATTGAGTTCTAGTTAATTAGCATTAATGAACTGCTACCCTTTTCAGGGCACTGTATTTAGTGAGCGTAAACATGGGGAAAGATCACACAGCCTGCCCTGAAAGAGCCTGTGGTTGAGCTGGGGAGCCGGGCATGTGAACACAGGAATAGAAGAGCATTACTGAACTGTTGTTTCCACACACTAGACAGACCCCAGGGGAAATACAGGACACCACAGAGAAGGGAGGACATTCCAGGAGGAATGGGAATCTATAACAAGTAAAACTTCCAGAGTGTCAGTTTGTGCACATAAAGGCAGCCACATTAATATGCTAATCACCCCAACCTGCTGAAAAAACTTGCTGGGAGTTCCAGGTAGTGTGTTAACATGCTCCTAACACGTCTGTGGTTTCCTTTGGCTCTTTCTTTCCTGCTGATGTTCATTGTTTACAAACCAACTGAGGGCTCTCCCCGTCACTGTCATGGTCAGAGGTGGCCTCCGCAGACACCTGCTTTCCTGCCCAGCACCCAAAGCTACGCCCCCTGGAGGTGCTGAACAGCAGTAGACTCCTTTCAGGCCTCAGGCCAGGGGAGACTCTATCAAGCCTCTCTTCAACTTCACTATCCTCTGATATTGATGCCTGTTACTCTATGTTCCATGAAGCATACTCGCTTGCCATTTCATGAGAAAGTTCCAGAGAAAGACAACTCTACATGAACTTCACTCTTGCTGTAACCCGTAGAAGAGATGAAGCTTGAATTTAAACTTAAAGACTAGATAGGAGAGCCATTTCAGATTGGACCTTGTCAGTCTCATGCCCTGTTCCATGATGATTTTGATGCCATGATGGTTTTTATACCTTTTTTTCAGAGCAACCTTCCAAAGCACAGACGGCACCAGGAAAGTAGCCCAATCTATGGCTGAAACTGAGCTATGTTAAGATAGTACTTGTGGCATATCCAACAAACGTTGCCACATTTTGCTCAGACATTTAAACTGTTCTACACAGCCCATGTGACTTTTTCAGGCTGGGACATTTCAGCAGACATTTTGGAAACCACAGATATAAGGGAAGCACATGAACAAGTCTCTCATCCATAGCGTCTTGCAGTCAGAGTCAACACTTAGGGTGTGGAGGTGGCAAGGTGACAGACGTGGGTATAGGAAGACAATATTTATTTAAAAAAAAAACTGGTATTCATTTTCTAGAAAAATAGAAAAAGAGGTGGCTGAAATTAGAAACTTAAGACACACCTGAAAAATAATTTTTCCCAGCAACAAGCAGTCTTGTCACCTAAATGAAACAATGCTACGTCCTTGTGCTTTTTGCTCTGAAAAGCCCATGGGTTGTCTCTTCACAAAGGCTTTGCAGGGTAAAGAAGCCAAATCTGTCAGGAACAGGTGTTTTCAGCAGGAGAGAGTCATATTCCAACAGACAGAGTTTTTCCTTTGTGAGAATTTACCTTTGAAAGATGGAAAAGGTAATTTTAGGTCTATAGATTTCTAATCTTTGAAAAGTCAATAGAGAAACTTTCTGAATGAGATTCTTTATTACATGGTGCACGTCTGGTTCTTGCCCCTCACTGCTCCAAAAAACAGTGATCAACTTTCTCTGTTCATTCATTCACTCGCTCAGTCATTAAACATTCATTGACTATCAGCTTTAAGCCAGATGTACTATTTTAGACAGTACAGAAAATTCAAGAATGAGATGTTGAGATGTGATACCCCAGGAATGTAGAGAGTGGGTCATCTTCTACTTTTTAAAACGCTGTGTTTGATTCTATACGCCAGAAGGGACTAACAGAGTCTGTTTGCCTCCAAAAGGAGATGAGAAAGTAAATTGGTCAGCTCAAATGCTCTCTGGTCATTGAGGAGTTTATGGGCATAAATTCTCATGTGCTTGACCTCCAGTGTAGTGATCTTTCTCCTGCGGTTTTAAAAACGAGTGTCAGCTGTGTGTTCTAAGGGTCCCATGGAGGCACCATAGCGTAAAAGGAGGGGGTGGGCAATGGTGGCCTTTCACCCCAACTTTATGTACAGCAGCATCATTTTATCTGTTCTGTCTATTAAACCTAAAATAACTTTTCAAATAAAGGGATTCTCTTGATAAAAGGGAAAAAAATCAAAGAAAATAGAAAACTACTACTCTCTCTTCTGCCACCTTCCCTTCATCCAGGATAAACTAGTCTCCAGCCAGGAAGTTCTAACGAAATCGCTTGCCTCTGGGGTTCCACATCCTGCTTCCTGTTTGTCAGCAGCCGTGGTCGTGTGATGCACCACCATGCCTGTGCTGGCCAAAGTGCTTTGCTTTCTAGTTTTATAGGAAGGAATTAATACATCGAAACATGTTTACTAACCAAAGCAAAAGAGTACAGTTTAGTGAGGTCATTCTGATATCATGATGGGGGCATTCGGAGAGGTCCAGCAACAGAATATATTAGTCTTATAGTTGGAGTCCAAGGTAGCTAATCAATCACACTCCCAACTCTTAATTCAGTTATTTTATTTTATTTTTATTTATTTATTTTTATTTTTTTGAAACAGAGTCTCATTATGTTGCCCTTGGTATAGTGACATGGCATCACAGCTCACAGCAACCTCAAACTGTTGGGCTTAAGTGATTCTCTTGCCTTGGCCTCCCAAGTAGCTGGGACTACAAGGCTCCCGCCACAATGCCTGGCTATTTTATTGCTGTAGTTGCCATTGTTGTTTAGCTGGCCCTGGCGGGATTTGAATCAGCCAGCCTCAGTGCATGTGGCCAGTGCCGTAACCACTATGCCATGGGTGCTGAGCCTTTATCTCAGTTTGTTCACATTGAAAGTAAAATGGTCAGCAAGATAAAGGTGAGCATATGAGATCTATTGTTGCCAAGGCTGGATAGGCAAATGTGGATTTGGGCCTGATAGGTAGGTAGATTTATAAATATAACACACTGCCCTTAAGTGTGAATTCCCCACCCCATTCACAAGCATTGCTGGGACCTCTCCTGCAGGTCAGCTCACCACCCGGCCAAGGTAGAGGGAAGCTTTAGCACTCATGCATGGCCATCAGAGAGAAAAGGATCATCTTTGGTTACTGCTCCCAAAGTTTAATGAGCACTCACTGCTTTTCCCTTAGGGAGGAGCAATGAAATGGTGGCGCATGAGGCTTGGAATGGGAAGCAGTGGCAAGCAGCCGGCCCATTCCACCAAGGAACTGCTTTAGGAATGTGATCATGAACTCACAGGTGACAGAATTCTTGGTAATAGAAAGGCAGAGAGGGTACGGTTAATGCTGGGATTGAAGCATTCCAGTGCTACCATATACGTATGGTGTACCCAGAATACGTTGAATTACAAAGCTCCCTGAGTGTATCCCAGTGATAAAAACAGTAAGTAAGGTTATGTGAAATGTGAAAGAGAACATTTGGGAAGGGAGAGGAGGAGGAAGAGGACTGAAGGCAATAAAGATAACAGGAAGGGCCCACGAGTTTAGTCATTGCCGCACCTTTGGTAAAACACAGGAAATTTTCTCCGCCTTTCTCATTTACAAAGCACATTCTTTTGAAAGTAGATAATTTTTAAAAATAATATTATTTTCATTACCACCCATTTCCTAAGTATTATCATTCTATTGATTTATGCAAGTTACACTCCATAAAGAAATCTGAGGGATATCTACATGTTCTTTAATACTCAGTGGGATTTGGTTCTGGCCTGTAGAACAGTGGGCTCCAAATGCATGTGTGAGGCCTTTTAATAGTCCATAAGCTACTTTCCACCTCATGTCCACAGGCCGATTCTGAAAGTAGATCCAGAAGCCTACTTGCGCCTCTCTGGAGATCACTACCTGCCAAAGCATAGTGCTGGCTCTGCTGTTTATTACAGAAGGGACCATGTGATGGCTTTGAATATGACCTATAGCCTTTATGATCAGTTGATCTTAAGGACAAATATGTATTTCTTGGTGTTTTTGATCTTTATCATCTGGGGCATGTTCAGGTAAAATCATTAAACAAACAATTGCTAAGAAATGTGAAGTTGACAGGCCAAGGGTCCTGGAACAAAGAACCCATATGTCAGATACAAAAGCAGTTCAGGATTCTTACAAATCTCATCTTTAATTTGGTTATACTTAATATTGTTTATTTGAGAGTAATTTTCCTAAAATCAGAATAAATGCATAGGTTTTGCCAACTATCAACACATCACCTTTTTTTTTCAAAAGGGATTCTAATACTTAAAGAGTTTATCTTATACAGTTGCAGTGAGGATCAATATTATAATAAAATGATGTAACCTAAGTGTGAACAGCTATTAGGAAAGCTACCATTTTCCTCATCAACCTTAACATGATGTAAGCAAAATACATGGTAAGAGTCTTTATTCCAAATAGACCAAAATTCACAATGATAAGGTAAACGAGTAAAATGACAAAAGTTAAATATATGTGACATAGTTAAAATAATGAATGAAGGCAATTTATATCATATAAATAAATGAATGGGAAGAATGTTATGTCTTTGGGGCCAAAATAAATAAGATGATGTAATTTCAACAAATACAATTTTCTTTATGAAAGAATCATTTGGAAAAGGCCTATTAATTTAATCCTCTCTTCATCATTAATCTATCAATCTATCAATTAATCTATCCCTCTCTTCATCGATTCAACTTTTTCTCTTCATCATGATTGTCAAAGCCCATATGCAGAATTCCATCATTCAGCATAACAGTCAATGCTCCAAAACTTTACTTTCCAAATAATCTGACACATAAAAGCAATCCCATTCATTCAGCAATCAAGTATTCAATAGTTTTTTTAAATTAAATGACCACATGGTAGTGGTCTTAGGCAGGGTTTTAAGAGAGCAAGTATTGCTTCAAGAACAAAAGCCACTTTCCTTTCTGTGACATCCAAGCTCCTCTTGATCCATCTTCAGCCTCATCCATCACCAGTCCTCTGTGTGCTTCCCTTCCTATTAGCACGTGCAATTTCTCCCTGGTCCCCAAGCATGTCATGGAATTTTATTGCTTTAGGTCTTTGCATAGGGTATTGTCTACATCTGGAAGGCCAGTCACGTCATTCTCTTTGTGGCAAATGTCGACTTACCATTCAAAATTTCTAAGCAAAAGAGAGAGATACAAGAGAAATAAAGAGGGGAAAGAAGAATAAAGGGAAAGGTGTATGTTCTCTTCCTAGTACACGATCCTTCTAAAGTTCTGGCCGTCACCTGACAATGGGTTTTTTGGTTGCTCATTTACTCATCCAATCAATAACTATTCATTAAAAACTTACTAACTGAAATTTCCTTCAAAGATGACCACCAACAATCCTTTCCCTTTGGGAACTGGTTTTCACTCCTCCCTTCCAGAGGTGGGCTCTATTTCACTTCCACTTGAATCAAGGCTAGTGTTGCGACTTGCTCTGACTAAGACAATGCAACAGTTGTGACGCTGCACCAATTCTAGCCTTTAACAGGCCTGGCATCTCCAGCTTTACTCTCCTAGCCCCAGTCTCCACACACCAGGGAAGCCTATCTAAGCTAACAGAGGAAGAGAGACTAGGTGGAGAATGGAGGTGCCCGGCCAACAGCCAACACTGTCTTGATGGACATGGGAGTGAGACCATCTTGGACTTCCCAGATGAGTGCAGGACTGCCCATCAATTCACACAATCATGAGAAATAGAAACTGTTGTTTTAAGCTACCAGGTTTTGGGGTATTTTGTTATGTAGCAACAGATAATTGAAATATTATGCCAGTCACTAAAGATAAAAGGTAGAAGTATGTATTCTGGAATAACTCAGTGACTAGCAGAAGAGATAGGTGTATAAATATTTAATATCATATTACAAACACATGTGTGAGTGTGATGGAACCTGTCTTAATATTATAATAACCTATTTTCAGTATAAAAAACTAAGATATGGTTTTCTTTGAAATGGTGAGAAATTAAAAACAAATAAATAAACAAGTAGTGAGATGACCCATAGACCAGCAGAGAGGTTTCTGGGAAGACTCCCGCAGGGTTTCAGATCTAACCATTTCTTAATTATTAAATAACTGCAAAGCCTGAGTCAGAACTCTCCTTCCTAATTTCCATTTGGCAATGTGAAAAGGCAAAAATAACTGTGAGAGAACTGTTCACGTCCGTCTTGCAGTTTTTCCAGCATCCTCCAAATCAGTTCTTTTTATTACATGATTATTAGTATTTCCAACCAAGTCATGTGATGCCAGAAGTAAGTTTCCATTCTGATTCAAAACCTCTATGAAAATCAATAATCTGCAGATTAGAAAAAAAAATAATTTTTTAGATGGCATTATAATCCCCCCCAAAATGTGTGGTCCATGAAGGTGGTGTATTATATTAAGCACCTTCTTTAAGCTCAATGGTGCTGCTCATTTAGATGAAAGAAGAGGCAAGATAAATATTTTAGAATAATGCATACGAAAACATATCGGCAAACTTGCCTGCCACAAAGGGCTTTATTGTGCCCCTGTGATGGGCCAAGGGTGGTATCAAAAGGCACGGGATGGGAAGAGAAAGGGCAATGCAAGGTGTGTCAGGCATAGCCTTGATCTCCATGAGGCTAATCTCTAGCGGATAAATCATGTCTGTATACATGGCCATTCCATATGCTACTGCTACTACTAACAGTGCCATAAAAAGAATAATTTCACATAAATGTACTTTACATTTTTAAATCACTTGAACATTGCAGCATATTCTGTAGGAAATAAAACTTATACAGAAGAAGACACTTTCGAAACTGACCCTAATTTCAGGGAATATATTTCAGCATTAATTATATGCTACAAATGCACATATATACATGTATATGTATATAACTGAATATTATGCAATTTTTTTCGATAGCAAACACATAGCAAATCAGACATAGTATTGGTGTTGTTCAGCATCGTCCATGTGAGATCAGTGGATTTAATACTTTTTAATAAAAATATTGTTGTTAATAAGCATTATTCTGTAGGCTCACGGAGGGTGGCCTGCCTGAAAGGGGAGCATAAAATTCTTCAGCTCTCCATGGACCTGGGGGACCTTCAGAAAAGATAGATTTGCCTTCTCCAGGCTAATGAAGGATTGAGCTGTAAGTTGGTGCCAGAAGGGCTGTGCCTTCTGAGAGCCCACTGTTAGCATTTTAAACACATTTCTTCCAGGGCCTGTGTTTATAACACGTTCCCTGTGCTGTTCTTTTGACACCATCCAGGGATTGTGCGTTGTTCCTGCCTGCCAAGGTTCTCAGATGGATTTTTTTTTATTATTGTGGCCAAGCTTAAATGGCCTATTATTACATTTTTTAAAATCCAAATAAGCATGCTGTCAAAGATGTATTTAAGTTGTGAGACATGAACATGATGCTTCCCTATGTATCCCATATATTTTTTTAAAGACAACAACTCAAAACAGAGAAACAAAAACAACTATGTGCCTCTGCTTGAAATATCTCTTTACTATTTATTGAAAGTAGAGAATTAAAAATTTCAAAATTACAACTTGGAATTAAAATCTGCTTTTAACACACACAAAAGAGTAGAAAATTGGAAAGGTTCTTAAGATTTTGCTAATGTGTTTAAGAAACTTAATTAAATTACAATTTGACCCGTGTCAAACTTTAATAAGAAAAAGATAATAAGGCCCTTTTTCATATCGATAAGAAGTGTCAGAAATAGCCACAGTAAATCAGCGAGCCTCCATAGTTACATCAGTTTACTTTACAGCATAACAGATGACCCCAACACTAAGGGGCTTCAAACAATTCTTATGCTAATTACCCTGATCTGATCACTATGTATTATATATATCCCAATATCACTATCTGCCTCATAAATATGTATAATTAACATGTGCTTATTTAAAAATTAAAAACCCTATAAAATATTTAAAAAGTATTTCATAGTTGACTTACATGGATCAGCAACTTAAGCTGGGCTCAGCTGGACAGTCCTTCTGTTTCCCGAGCTGATAGTTTTCATCCAGGTGTAATCAGATGATGGGTTATGAGGGAGCTCGTTATCTTGGATGGACTCTCACACTTTGCTGGTATTAGGCAATCTATTGACCTCTCCTGTGTCTGATGGTTGATTTCATGTCAGCTGGGGTGACGCATCTACGTCTTTCATAAACCAACAATTCATTCTCAGGATGGTGGAGGAAAAATGCATTTCAAGCTTTTACTTGCACCATGTTTGCTAATTGCCCATGGTCCAAAGAAACTCACGTGGCCAAGCTCATATTCAAGTAGTGGATAAAGAACAAAATCCTTTTTATAGGAGACATATCAGAGAATTTGTGGTCATTTTCTACATTTTAACAGAATATTCATAACCTTCCCCCATATTATCATGCCTTATGATAAAATAGAAATGCCAAACATTTGTTTTATACTCAGCAATTTTCTTATGTGAAAAACAATTTTATATGTTACCTTATGTCATCTTCACGATGTCATCAGGTATCGAATGTGATTTACAAATGATTAAACTAAATTACAGCTTCTGTGAGGTGAAATAAGGACCTTCAGCTACGAAGCCCAGTTCTAAAGGTCATTTTCTTACTCAGGAGTCTATATACAGAGGTTGAATTAGTTCTCTTTTCAGGAAGATAAAAATTGACTACTCATGATTTCATAAGAAATTGGAAGGCAACCATTTAGTTAATTCTAGTTGCATGCTGCCACAGCTAACACATCTGAAAGGAAATTCATCCGCACATGCAGGTGTGTCACCAAGTTGTTAGCAGTAATGCTTTTTTATTTCATAGTGGTACATAAAATAATGGTACACCATGTAATCTGTGCATCTTATGTTCACAGACCTGGTAGTGTCCCCCACGACACTTAGTTCATCCGTAGCATCAATATATTCAGTGACAATGAGACGTCCAGCAAAAGGAGCCTAGTGAAAATTCAGTGGCCTAAAATCACACTACATGATGAGTGATTTTTCTTACATGACCAGGTACTGGCATTTGCATTTTATTCTAAATGGTATCATTTTTGAATGAAAATACTAGTTTTTACAGTACACTGTTACATGATGCCAAGCAAGTTTCCAGAAAAGGCATTTTTATGAGCCTTTATCACAGCTTACCTGTCTCACATACATCAGTGGTTTATCCTAAACACTTTGTTCATTTGAAATAGTCAATGAAAACTCAATGTATAAAACTAATGAAGAACTAGAGCATTCCATTGGGATTTGGAGAGTATCACGGAAGTGTCTAAATAACATAGCACATGAGACTTAGAGAATTATGATTAGAAGTGGAGTCCAATTTCTTATTTGAAATCTTGCCTTGGACTAGTCACTTTATCATTATGCTGTAACTTCCTCCTATGTAAAATTGGAAGCCAGCAGTATCTGACCCTTACTTACAATGCTTAGTAAACTATCAAAAATATAAACTATTTGTATTATTATTACTATTGGCACACCTTCCCTGTATGAGAGTTCCTGAGGGGGAGGGTTATAACCATGGAGTACCATCTCTTTGAGATCTTTGAATCACAAGCCACAACAACCATGTAATAGTTATTAAGCATAGGATATGCTATACACTAAGCAGATAATGATCCAGTGCTATGCAGAAGAAAAATAGGAAATAGAAGATAGACTTTGTTCCAAATAGTAGCTTGAATTGGAGGCATAACATCTTTGAAAAAATAGGCTGATCCCCATACAGCCATATTTTCAAATCCTAAATGATCAGGCAGGGCCAAATTATATGGTAGTGGGAAGGCGTCAGAGCTAGCCAGCTTGATGTCATTTTCCCTTTACCTGCACAGAAGTGCAGTTTGGGGCTTTTTCTCAATAGAATGATTCTTGGTAGGAAAAAAAAGGGCAGTATAATTGACTTCTTTCTGTTGCAACTTTCAATCTTAGAGTCAAACATAGTTTCAGAGAAAAATAATCCTGGCCAGTATTACACAATATATATTCATCAGACAGGTCTTGGCCAAGTCAATTACCAGAAGGGGATGAGATCAGGACTTTGAGGTGGGTCTGGGGAATGGTCCCGTATAAAATGTTATTTTGTTCTTAGTGACAATTAACTTAGCAAAGCACTTTAATGAAAGAGCAAGCAAGGTCAGTCTGCAGTAGGTTCTTTCTCCTCCACTGAATGACACAAGGTACCTATATTTTTAAATTATGCATAAGCGGTAGCAGGCTTCTGAACGCATTCCAAAATGTATCATAGACCAGGTGTTAAAGCACATTGCTACTGAGCTCAAACCATGAGCTGAAATCACAGTACATGAAAGTCAGAGACTTTTCTAGAGATGTGTGATATGGCGGGTAAGTTTTTTCTAATTGTATTCAGATAAAAGGAATGGTTCTTTCAAGGCGTGGTTAGTGATAGCGGATGGAAATGGCAAATAAAAGAAACACAATTTCCCTAAGCATAAAGGATGTGAAACCTGCAAACCCAGAGTGAACAATATTGGAGGAAGAGACCTCTGAGCAACCAGGAGGCTGAGGAAACACCTCTGAGCGTAACCACTATGGGCCGTGCACACATCTATTAGAGCATTGCTTCCTAAAGGAGGCACGTGAACCAGCTCATCAGAATCCTCTGAAAAGGGCTTTCTGTTTTTAATACACAATCCCGGGTCCCACCCTGGGAGATTCTGATTCAATACATCTGGAGGAGGCCAAGGAATCTGAGTTGCTATCAAACATCCTGAAAAAATCTAATTCAAAGATAGGTCTAGAAACCAAAATAGTCACAAATCACATAATTTTTCTATATCACTCCATAAACTAAGTCTTGAAGGTCAAGACCTAAAAGTCTCTACTCTTGAGACTGTCATAGTACTAAATACAGAACCATGTACTTGATGGGTAGCGGGTAAGTACATGAAATTCTACATCAAGTGCAGCACAATGTCGTTTCTGTTATTCTCTCTAGGATTCTTTTCCCCATCCCTGGCTCACTAGCCATGTAAGGTTCTGGGCTGGGAATTAAATATTGGTGGCAAGTGTGAGGGAGCCATAGGGCGCAGAGACAAGGACTGTAAAGAGACTGTCAATAGCAGCCAAGACGACATAAGCGCAACCTCGCTGAGAAGCTACAGATTTTGGCTGCTCTAGGCCCATGTGGGGGACCAAGGAAACTGACCCCATAGGGTGGAAGGTGATGGCCAATGTCAGTGAAGGATTCACTCCCCTTTCTTTCCTTGGCTACCGCCTCGCATAGCATTGCTTAATGTGGATGGTACCCGGTTGTCAAGCTCACTGTCTTCCTCCTCCCAGATGCTTAAGAAGCTTCTAACAACGGAACATTACCCAAGTTCAAGTGCATTCAACGAGTCTATGCTCTTCATTCATATTTATAGCCTCCTGCTTTAAGATTCCATTCCAAGACAGAATGCTTTATCTTACTCAAGCCACTGGCTTTAAAATTTCCTTTATACTTTCCCCCTCTCCAAAAGGATTAAAGGTTTCTTGGAAAACAGATCTGAGAAAAAATGATTAGTGCTCATTAATGCCCATTTTATCCATGGCTACATGCTGGATTTATGCAACAGAAAACAACAATAAACTGTCAATTGTGGTAAACGACCATCAACTCTTGTTACCCAGTAATCTATAACCCCTAGGTTTGGAGGCATGAGGGATCCATAGCTTGAGTTCCTGGTCTTCCCTGTGAGCTCATTTTTAGTGTACCCTGTACAAATCGGCAGGGAACCTCTCATCTTCAAGCCAGAGACTGAGCTGTGTACAAACATCTATATGTCATCAGCCTCACTCTTATTTTACTGATAAGATATGACATCTGTACATCATCATCCTCACCTCTAAAATAAGTAAGAACTTCTAGAAAAACATGTACTTTTTATTCATTACTTTATGCTACTACCCGACTTCATATTTCAGAAGCAATTGTTTTACAAATATGGTCCTCCACTGTTGTGACCCTTCTAAGTTAACTTGTGTTAGGCTGACAGTGTCCCCCTGCACCATATCAGGGCCTGGCACACAGCCGGCACGTAATCATTATTAGATGAATAAGCAAATGAAGAAGGAAAATGGTACAGTGTCAGAAACAAATGAGGCAATTGCCAAATATTATGAAGGACTTAGTAATTAAAAAATAATCTCTGCCCTCACTGGGCCTGGAGTC
>NW_003852417.1:13684359-13686992 GCF_000181295.1 Otolemur garnettii
GGCAGTGACGAGAGGGCACAGCAAATGGCATTTCTGATTGTAGTTCAGGGTGGAGAGCACTTGTAGAAAGCTTTAAGTTATTTCAGTGGAATTTCCTTTCCCTCTTAAGAATAGGTCTGAAAATCATTTTTCTGAATCCAGGGTGGACTTGCTATTGGCCAAAGTTGAATTTAACCGATGAGGTGCTTTTCATTTATTCATACTGGTCTTCATAAGACATGTATTTAGTGTCCCAAACAGTATCCTGGATACTGGGAATACAGAGGTAAGTGGAATACAGCCTGCCTTATGGATGTGCACAGGTAAGTCTGGAAATAGGCAGGTAACCCCAATCACAGTAACACCATTTGTGCCCTGGGGGATGAGAAGTTGGTGTGGAAGCACAGAAGCACAAGGACTTACTTCAGCCTGGGCAGGTTAAAGCAGATTCCTGAAGAAGGTGATGCTTAGCCTGCAGCTTGAAGGCTAAAGAGAAGATGAGTAAAGATGTGGGCAGGGATTGGCATTCTATAGAAAGACAATGTCATTAGGAATGCCAGTGTAAACAAGGGAAATGCGTTCACAGAACTGAAAGCCTGACAACAAGAGCACCTCTTTAGTGACACAGGAGGAGGCCATTGCCCAAAGGCCAGTTTTCTGCAGCTGTCACTTTCCCAGCAATTCAGTTAAATTTCTTCAAGACAAATCATGTCATTAACATTCTAGTCTTGTCTGTGGGTGGCCCAGGATGTCTTTTTCCTTGGGTGTTCACAAATGACCTCTGGCTCTCTCCGCCATCCCAGGAGACAGAAAGGTGGCTTCAGTGAGCAAGAGAAAGTGGAAGGTGCTTAACAATCAATATCTCATGTTCCGATTGTGCAAAGTGGTTACCATTCTGACAATGGAGGTGAGGAAACGGAGGCTCAAGGGTTAAGCCACCTCACCTAAGGTGACACAAACAGGAGTGGCCCAGTGATGATTCAACTTCAAACCCAGTACTCATCCTGTTCCACTGGGACAGAGCTGGTTATAAATCAGGCTGGCAGTCTATTGAGCCTGCGGTTTTGGCTGGTGTGAAGATGTTGAAGGAAGGTTTGTATTAAGATACTCTGCGATTTTGGCACAAGAGCTGTAGAAGCATATGGGCCCCTGGAGAGGTTAGCAATATGAGCAAGAAATAACAGGATGAGATTCAACTGGAAAAATGCTTACGAATACATCTGGAGACCAACAAGCGGAAACACACACGGTTAATGGGAAACAGAGCAGCAGGGACCATGAAGGTTTGAAAAAGTGGACATTTTATCATAAAGACATTGCCAGAAAGAGATGGGAGCAGATAAGGAGTCATTTGGGCTGTGGACAAAAAAAAAAAAAGCCTCATTTCACGAAGGAGAGGGGTAAAACAGGCCTTCGGCATGCCCGTGTTTTGGATCAGCAATTCCATTTTCACTCTGGGTCGGTCTCTCTCTATTTTAAATAGAGGCCAACCAATGCTGGGGAATGCAGAGAGCTAATCACATGTATAATTTAATACCAAAGGAGATGAACTCAAAAGGAAAAAAAAATAAACAAACATACAAGTGAATAAGATCTTTTTACAGATCCACAATTCTGGAGAAAGGCAACATTAAAACAATATGAAGTGAAAAGCTTAAATACAGAGGAGTTACCATGCCTCCTATCAGCATAGCTTAGGGCACTAAGTGTCCACAGGTATGTGCTCTTCTGTCAAAGTCCTCTCGTGGGGAAAATGTCTCCTAAAACGTGTAAGCTTCAAGTCTAAAATCCATGACGAAGGCCAAAGAGGCTAATTCCATGCTGTTAGTAAGCAGACAGGTGCCCTGAGCCTCAGAAGGCGGCCTGTTGCATTTCTGATGGGCTCTTGGTCTTATTTGCTGCTCACTCAGGAGTAATGCCTATGGATGACATGTGTTTGTTCTAGATGTAATGCACCAATCCTAAATTCCTGAGCTAAACCCAGGGGCATGAAAATGACCCCACTCCCCAGTTTTCACTCCATTTCTTCCTCCCTTTGTCATCAGACATTGGGTTGATTATAAGTAACCTGGGTGTTCTGTCTTTGTAATTCGTCACCCAGATGTTGTTTTCTGATAACCACGTATCTTACAAACTGACTCTACCATTATCTTCTTCCTAACTGCTTGAAACAGATGGTATATTATACTTTAAATTCATATCCCCGTCATTGCAACTACCACTGCCCTGTGATTTGGGACTCTAGACTTGGGAAGGAAAAACACATTTGCATTGTGAAGTGCGCAAAAATGTGTTTGATTTTGTAGAGGAGCAGAAGGTTCTAGCAATTTTGGCGCCTTGCGGCATGTGCCTCTAAGTAAAAATGGGTGATGCTCTTGGTGGAAATTCCCTGAGTAAAACCTACCAGTAGTACATTACAATATGAGATTCCCAAATGGAATGCTGGCATAGAACAATGTATCCAGTCAGTGACATGAACTGAATTAAATCACCACCTGCTATACACACTCAGTCTTCTCATTCATGTAAGACTCTGAAAGGCAAATGTCTTCCATTGAACAAAAGAAGAGCTTAATATAAATTAGCTGAATGGGTAGATGGGTAACCTAAATAGTAAAGCACAGTTATTGCTTTGTTAGTTTGGTGCAATGGAA
>NW_003852417.1:13687606-13692157 GCF_000181295.1 Otolemur garnettii
CTAAGCTCTTTCAACACTTCCTCAGTTGGGAACTATGCATATCTCGTATCTCCATTATCAAACCATAATATATACTGAGCTGCTACTTCACAGATCATGTGCGCCAGGGGAGAACTTGAGAGCAGGGGTGACAATGGGCCCGTCCTAGCATAATACTAACTAATGGCAGGTACATGTAAATAAGTCCCTACCGAACGCTGTATGTCATTCTTAATTCTTTTTCAACTAGAAAATGTCCATTTGAAAAATAAGGATATAATGTGTAATCTATTTGCTCTGTAGGTTACTTATAAGGATCACATGAAAATTTTTGTAATTCTTAAAGCTTATAGAAATGTACATAATTCTTCTCTTAGAATGATTTTATCCTCTTTGTTATTTAACTACAGTCTCTGGAGAAAGAAAGAAAAGATGGTTTCCTACTTAATTCTGAAGAACCAAGTCTAATTACATAGGCCACTCCAGCTCCAAAAAGCTGAGCTAGGTGGACAGTACCAGACTCCCTGTATGCACACGCGTAGCACCTTTGCAGCCAAACATCTTTTTGCTGTCAATGCTTACAGTGACTAAGTTATTTGAACAGTACAGCAAGCTACTGGGTATTATTTTGAAAGACTGTGTCAGCACAATAAGCAGATATATATTGCATGTGCCTCCCTTCTCTGCAGAACCCAATGCATATCTCTATTAATGGACTTTTTATATTTTATTGAAAAGATCCGTGAAGGGCTCTCAGCTGTGGCCCTGATATAATATTTATGAAAACATACACACACAAACGTTACCAAGTCGAAAAAGCACTGGAAACTCGAAATTTCTCAATGCTCTGCCAAAACCCTGGAGGAATTTTTACTAACTAAAGCTCAGATGAACTTTCGAAGGAAGAAAAATGGCTGGATAAAAGGGCCCGATGCACAGATCTGGGAAAATGATGAACTTTCTGAGTTGTCATTTTGATGTCTGCTTTATGGGGAAAGAAGAACTGTGGAATGCATCTAACTATTCAGAAATAAATATCTCTCTGCACCCTCAGTTGATTAAGCAAAGGAAGCAAGATATAATTCTAAATAAAATCCAGGCATGGAAATAAAAGCACTTAGATTTTCATGCCAACCCTGCTACTTAGTACTGGGGAGGCTTTGGCTTACTTAATATCTCTAACATTTGGATTTCTAAATAAAATGATAATAATATAGCGACTTTCTTTACCTGTAAGAACTCATGTGACATCCCTTGCATAGGAGGAGACCAAGGTAAAATTCAATACATGTTAGTCATTATTATCATTATTATTTATTTACTGGAGATTGTCTATTGGGACTTAGCCTCCTTAACACCTAGTCTCACAAAATACACACATACACACACACTTCAAAACCTCACCATGTCTGAAAGCCTAGACAGTATCTGTTTCCCTTGGGTTCTGACTCAGCTTCCATCAATAAAAGTCATCTTCACAAAATTAGGGAGACAAGAGAGAATGAGAAGTCTTTATTCTCATCCTCCAGCAGCAGGGAGATGAGAGGGGAGCAGCAAATGAGGACTTCTAAGAACCTTTGGGCTGCTCCTGGGAATCACCCCCTCCCGAGCTGTGGGTTTTCTAGATTCCAGGCAGCAATTCCTATCATTCCTGCATTTTCTGACTCTCACAAAGCCAGCTGATTTAACTGGCCTCCACTCTCAACTTCCTCAGCTTTCCTGATGGGTTTGTAGGCAGCTAATTTCCTGTATTAAATCCTTCCTGCTTAAGATAGCAGAGTAGCTTGGACCTGACCACATCTAGCATAATGCACATTACTCAGGCTATAAACACAATTGTTTTTGGAGACACATCTAGCAAGCAATTGATGGTCAGGTGTTCACAATGTGCCTGTGGGTTCTGCACTCACACTAGCCTCCACCTTAATCTCCGAGTAAAACAGCCACACCTCACTCAGAAAAAAATCTTATTTCTCCCTGGGCTGAATAGCAAAATTGTAACAATCTGCTCTCCTTTGAGAAGGAGTGAAGAGAACCCCACCACCACCACCACAATAGCATCAACACGTTTGTCTCATAAAAGGGGCAGCAACCTTGCAACCAAAATGTAGAGGAAAAGAACAACTTCTATGAGTTTTACAAAATGTTTCCCACTAAGCATCCATTGCTGATGCAAATAAAAGATCACATATTTCAAAATTAAATAATACCTCAGGAAACATAAAAGTGAAAAATTTTTAGCTAATAAGTTTTTTTTTCTGCCTCTGCAATGCTCTGAGCAACTTGAAGAGGAAAATCATGTTTAATTTATATTTGTATCCCAAGCACCTAGCATGGATTCTGGGACACTTACATTTGTCAAAGTGAAGGCAAGTGGAAAATCAGGATTAGCCTGGTAGCTTCTAGAGACAGAGAGACCAGCGTGATCCTGTTAGTTCCGGACAGGCTCCAGGGCCAGGTTCCTTCCCACCCCCACTCCTGGCTTCTCCTGCCACCGTCCCCTGAGATCACCTTGTAAGGAGCCTCTTGTCAGTGTCCAGCAGCACCAGCCCCGGGGCCCCTCACTGGACCAGCCCGGTGCACCTGTCTTGCCCACACCACATACGAGGAAGCCAGTTTTAACAAACAGGCTTTTCCAGACTGGCACCCATAGTTCTCATCAGCATTTTGGATGTGCATGGCTACCCAAAATAGAAAATAATAATTAAAAAATTATATTCCAGAAAGCTTAATTATTTAAAAGATGTGCTTTAATTTAACTAGAAGGTTACAATAATATTTCCTTCCCATTATAACTGACAAAACAACTGAAAGTCATGAAGAGTGTTATAGTGTTTTTGATGAGATAAATCTTTATTCTCAGAGACATAATTAACTTCTTCTTTGAGGAGGCACACTAAGTCTTAATTCAAGGACATTTATTTTAAAACTTCTGAAGGTCTGAGATTCTACGCTGTTAAATTCCAGGCAATGAATTTTACCTCTGTTAAAGTATTTTAATCCTCATTCCCCCCCTCATCTGCGCATTTGGTTTAAATGGTTGTTGGATTTTCCTTAAGAAAAAAAGTCTTTGAAGCTGACCTTGTTCTGGCTAGGAGAACCCAGAGACCCAGCCCCTGTGGACTCTCTTGTTTTTCCAGGAGATGGGTGAGATAGTCAGGTTATTGGTAAGGTCCTGCCCAGCAAGGTGACTCAGGAATGCCTGTGGTCTGTGGTTAATTACTAAGCTTCCTGTGTCTCTGCCTTCACCTGCTATTCTGAATATGTTTTTATGGCCCAGAAGCCCAGACCCCACCATGAACCCTTGGAATGGCCACTCTCCACACAGGGTGACAGGACATGTCTTGCAACAGACTGCTTTTCAAAATTCAAGAAAAAAAAATTATCTTGCAGCTAAGTGTTTACATAAAAGGGGGGTTGTGAGGATAAGGATTTCAAGATGACAGATCATTCAACAATTACGGCAGCCAAAGCTACTAATGACCTGAAAACTGCTCACGGTTAGAGGACTCGTTCTAAGGAACTGCATGAGATGCTGAAGGAAGCCCAGTTATCATAGTAAAACAGAAGGTCCACATGGCATTCTTCTGTCTCAGTGACAAAAGAATTGAAGGCATCAGTCAAGAGAGAAATGTAGGGTGTATAATAGATGCAGCTCAACCACAGCTATAGACGTCAGGCTTGCTGAAACAAGGCCATTCTTCACGCAAATACAGGCACATAGTAAACATGGGCATTAATACTTTTTGGATTTAGGTGAGTGCTAGAATTTTGCACTTCTATGTTGCCATAATCCGTCACTACCTGCCACATGATTCTCTAGTACTTTCATATATGAAGTATTATATAACAATTAGAACTAACAATTTCGATGTTCACAGCTTCAAACCCTTTCAATTTCTGAAGCTGAGAAGTAGTCTGATATGAAACAAACTGACTATAAATTAAACTCTGTGTCTTTTAGGGAAGAATTACTCTGTGTGTGTGTGTGTTCTGTATAGCAACGTACTATCATTAGTGTAAGTCAGGTATAGAAGGAACAGGGTTACCATTGGTGCAAGAGGTTTGAAACCCAGGCAACACTTTGTAGATTACGGAGACACTATTGCCTCAGATCCAAGCATGGAATTCATACTTTCCTTTATTATTTTTATTTCAGAATATCAAGGGAATATTTACTTTCACAATAGCGTGATTCTCCTGTAGATACTCTTGTTGAAATCTCCACATACTATGCATTCCCTGAGTCCTAGTGAGGCTTCAAGGATCATCTAGAACCTGAAAGGGTAGGAACTTATTCCATGTTGACACTCAAAGGACTTGTCCATGACCTGGGACCATCTAAGAATCATGGATTCCCAGGCTGTGAATTCCTGCTCTATCACTAAGACTAGTCCTATAGTTCCAGATACCTTGGTGGAAACTGAAGGAATGCTTAGTTCCCTTGGGATACTTGGTGGGAACTTGGTGAGAATATGGTGGGCAACATTTTCCTGAGAGTTTATTTTTATTTTTGAGCCTCTCTCTCTCTCTCTCTCTTCCCCCCTCCTGTCTAAGCTAGAGTGCCACAGC
>NW_003852417.1:13692303-13716969 GCF_000181295.1 Otolemur garnettii
CTGGTTTCAGGCTGGTTTCAGGCTCTTGCTCAGGCTGGTCTTGCACTCCCAAGCTCAAGGGATCCATCCACCTCGGCCTCCCAGAGTGCTAGAGTAACTGGCATGAGCCACTGTGCCCAATCTTTCTTGGGGATTTTAGTGGAGGACAGATGACATTTAGGATAGACTGAAGCAGCATTGAACACACCAGACTGTGTTACCATTGCTTCTATATCATAATAAAAATGACAATATATCCTGAATTTTACACTGTATTATACACCACCCAGAGGATATTTGCCATTGGTGAAAGTTGCATAGATCATTCAACTTCAAACTGTTTATATTATTCCAAACTGTCATATTTTCTGTAGGCATCAAAAAAAGCCTTCAACCTCCTGCTAAAAATGTAATTTTTACTTACAGCACCATTCATAGCACCTCTGAAAAAATAGCCGAATATGATATTAGTCATAAGACCTATCACTTCCTATATTTGAAGTTATTGTTCTTGAACTCACTGGCTCCATTGCCCCTGATTACAGGTAGAAAATTATCTAAAGTCTGTCCTCTGTGCTGGTTGTGGCACTTGTCTCTGGATTGCAGAGGTAGGAAATAAGTAAGAAATTGAGGTCATTATGAAATATTCAAAATAGCAACAGTTTGATTGCTGGTATCCAGAAGTAACTCATAAGGTGAAGACAGAAAGAAGTGAGGATCTCAGGTATTTAAAACCACTTTAATACCATGTGAGATCCCTGGTGGAGAGCGCTGTGCGGGGACGTGCAGGCGGGGGGGGGCTCATGGCTCTGCAGCCGCAAGATATTTTCTGGAACCAGTGATTCAGTCATGGGGTTTAAGAGAACACTCCAGTACATCTTCATGGGAACAGTCAGAGGAGTACGGAGGCTGTGTGAGTGGAGAACTCTCACTGCCAATAAGGCAGGATGCGGGGAGGGGGCGGAGATGCCTGTACTTTATTATATATAAATTATATCTCAAAGATGTTTTTAAAAGAAAAAAAAATACTTGAGAATACAGTATATAGGTCACTGTAAATAAGAAGAGTAAAATTCAGAGTCAAAGACCTGGGAAGGGAGGGTAGAGTGGAAGGGGTGGAGACTGAAACTCCACCTTGAGGGCTGCAGCAGGCATTTCACTGCAAGCAGCCCAACTCGGTATGAGCTCACAGGTCCAAACAGGTGCAGCAGCCCCTCACCTGTACAGGTGGTATCTTAGAGCTTTCCAAACTGGGTTAGGTTCACACCCTGGCTGTGCGGCTTGTTAGCTGTGTGATCCCAGACAATGGATTTCAGACTTTCAGTTGCAAAAGGAGAATGACAATACCTTTAGGATTGTGGTGACGTCTATTCTAAGAGAAGGTGTGTAAATTACTGATGTACTCAATAACCTTAAGGACTTTTATCTTCATTCTCAACCTACCGGTGGGCAGACAGCAGCCCAGGTTCAGATGGCCAGAAGCCCTGCGGCCACAGTGAACAGGCCCAGGAAGCACACACCCACACACCGAACAACTGTGAAGACTCAGACTCCCAACCACCTTCTCATTTTCTCTGATCTGTGCTGTGATTATAGAACAATCGGACCCAAAGACATGATGATTTTGAAACATGGAAGAATAAAACATATCTTTAATTACTGGTGCCCTAAAGTAGGAAAATGCCAATACATCATAGGATAATTAATACTAAGATAAATTTTACTTAATGGAAAATAATAAACTCAGACACAAACATCATCAGATAAGGCATTCTGGAAAGTCTGTCAGGTACCAATGACAGATACATTCTCAGAACACAAGGGGCAGTGACACTTTTCTCACTGTCTTTGGGGCTCTGCTTCCTGGTATGCCTTACAGTACACAAGTCACAAAGACCAAGGTAGCAAAGCTTCTGTGTTAAGTCCCCTTAAGACCCACCCTAGGGTTACATTAAAAGTTCTTTCCTCCCCTGGTTTTCATCATTACCTGTACCTGTCTACTTGATATCAGTGTAGTTATCAGTTTAATTTTCCTGAAATTAACAACTAAGAAGATAAGAAGTCCTTCCTCTTCAGTTTGTTCAATGATGACTTAAAAATTAGCCACACACATAGTTTCAGAATAGAGGTTTGACTAATGTCTATCCCTCACCCCCGGAAATGGCTGTAAGGGGAAAAAGTATATAAACTCTCACCAATTTGAAATGTTTATTCATGTTGCTGTGTTTTAAATATCTAGATTTTCTGTAGCCTCCAGAATGCAGTCAAACCGTCATGATCATGGCTCACTAAAACAAAAGAAAGGGAAGATTTGGGTTTTGTTGTCTCTGGAACTCAGAGAGGCTCTCTCTGAGTTGTCCCTGGGACTAAGAGGAGCCTTTGTGAAAGAAGACACATTAAAATAAGACCCCTGGAATAGAGTCCCTGGCTGAGATCAGCAAGAAGCCCAGAGAAACCACACTGTACTTGATCTTAGCCAAGAGGCGAGCCCTACTGCAAATAATATCTAAGGGAGGCTGTGAGCACTCCATCCTCAGGAACGGTTGAGTGACTCTGGTGGAGATATGAGGACAGAATCCAAAGCAGAGGAGCTAAAAACACAGCACATTAAATAGCATTTACTCATCTGTCATCTTGTTATTCAAGGAGGGAATTATAGGAAATTTTAATATAGAAAAATATAACAAAAAAATAAAGGCCTGGTACTAACATAGCACTCAACATTAAATATTAATATTCTCATCCACCTTTTTTTCTAAAGATACATCTATATCTTCTATGTACAGAGGACTTTTTGAAGTAGGTTTATGTTGTAAATATTTTGTACCCTGGTCTTTTCACATCCCATGTACAATACAAGTCATTCTCTCTAGAACAGCCATTCTCAACCTGTGGGTCGCAACCCACAGGAACCGTACTAAAGGCTTGCGGTGCTAGGAAGGTTGAGAACCACTGCTCTAGAACATTCAGAGTCTATAACTGGCTAATTCATAAAAAAAAAAGCTGCAAAGGAGAGATCATTTAAAAACACATTGCCTACACCTTTTATTTTCACTTAAGATACATAAACATATTCATTAACTGTGCTCCAGACTACAGCCTGTTCTTTATGGTCAGGTTCTCTGAAGAGACGGAGTTCCACAAAGTTTTCCTGGGCGGCGTCTGTGGCTCAGTGGTTAGGGCACCAGCCCCATATACCAAGGGTGACGGATTTAGCCCCCGCCAGCTAAAACAGCAGTGGCAACTGCAACAAAAATAGGCAGGCATTGTGGCAGATGCCTTGAGTCTCAACAACTCTGGAGGCTGAGGCAAGAAAATCGCCCCTACCCCAAGAGCTGGAGGTTGCTGTGAGCTGTGATGCCACAGCACTCTACTGAGGGCAACAAAGTGAGAGTCAGTCTCAAAAAACAAAACAAAAATAAAAGTTTTCCTGGGAAAGCCATATTTATGATATATTGCCCAAAATTCCACTTTTGATGTCTTTAAATGAGCATGAACGTGCACGGAGGCAGCCAGAGGCCGGGGCACAGAATTTTACAGTGTTCTCCATCACTTTTTATAGCTATCTAACCACACATAATCGGACAATTTTCTAGCACCTCACCTTTCTAGAAAAACAACTTGAAATATTTATAATTTTGTACTCGATGACTTATTGATCTATGCATTGTTTTAACTGAGCTATGTAATCACAATGGCGAGGACAACTGGCCTAAACTTATTTAGTGACTCATACTAAGGATGTTACCAACAGGGAACAGATACGCCCAAGAACAGAGAACAGCAGCCTGCGGTCACCGTGACGAGAGCACCATGGACACTGCTCAGACTACTGACAGATGGAGTGACACACTGCATTGTTCTGCTGACGTGGCACCATGGGGGCTGAGTTAAGCATCTTCGGGAGTTACCAATGTCACCATGTTTCAACAATGAAAATGTTCCCAGCCATTTGAACTAAATGAACATGTTCTGTATTGGAAGAGACAGATAATTCTGTATGTATGCTTAAAACATCTCTAAGTGGTACAATTGTGATTTTAGTGATATTGAAACCTGGTAGCATCCACCTAGGAACTTTCAGAATGAAGACTGGCATTAAAGTTAGGGTTAGCAGTGAAGTTTAATTCACATGCAGGAATTCGTCTTTGTGTCAACAGAAAGCTCTATTTCACCCCAAATGACATCCATTCATTGACCAAACTTAAGGAACTCCTATTTCTCCTTCCACCACATTCTAGTATCCAATAGTCAACTTGCATTACTTATAGTGATGTTTTCTGAATTATAATTCAGCAAAAACTATTGATGTCATCTTGGAATAAATTAACCTCACGGCATTGTTGTTCCTCTAAAGAAACTTGATACTCCCACTTTTTCCTGCAAACATACCCTCTCCCAAGCGTCAGCAGTGTTCTAAGTCACATGCCTGACCAAAGTCTAACAAGTCATTAACAATACATTCATTAGTAGGCAGTTAATGCATATAAGGATCCTTAATCCAAAAATGGAATGCTTCCTATAGATGTTGTATTCCACAACCTTTTCCAAACACTATTTATTATCAGTTGCTGTAGAGTTGTGAATATTATCTCTTGATAAAAAGGAATTATCCAAAAGAACTAAAGAACAGCATTATCGATCATCCTGCAATTTAATACCTATCTTCTTTAATCCTCTGTGTCTAGAACCATAGTAAGATGATTCCCTTTCTCAACACAGGCTATCTCTCCTAGGATACAAATGCCAAGTGTTTACATATGGTCCAGTTCGTGCATTTATCTATTTTCTATTTAAAATGGAACTGCTTTAGGGCACCTAAGCCTGGGGCTATGCTTCTGGTAACCATTCGAGAAGTCAAACTCTGTGACTGAGCGTCTTTGAAAGACTGCAGAAGCTCAGCTCAGCTGACACAGTTTAAAAATGTGAGTGTGATTATATACATATACAAAATACATATAAAATGATAATATATAATTGTACATATACACATATAGTGCATATATAAATTATTCATACATATACATAGTAGTAGTGTCCCTATTTTTATAGCAATATTTGTTAATGGCATCACCACTTATGAAGTGAGATGAGCTGGAACCCACAGAGGTATCCTCTATGCCTCTCTCCCCCATGTACCAAATTTAATAAGTCATCACGTCGCTAGAATTTCACCTTAGAAATGTCTCTTATTTCTATAGGCTGCTCTCAAATGCCAATGCTTTGTGTTCCTGTTCCACCATTTCTCATGGGGATATGTGAACAGACTCAAGTTCCCCTCAGGAAAACATGCTGTAACAGCCTCTTCTCTCTCTTAAAAATCTACATTTTTATCATCCCCATTTGATATTCTTTTCTGATTTACATAAGAAGGTTAGAGCAGATTGTGAATAGGGATGAAGATAAATGGAGGAGGACAGTTCATAAAACAAAGTGGCAAGAAAGCTGGTGTCATCTTCCACTACAGTGCAAAAAGACACATGGGAAGGGCGGTGCCTGTGGCTCAAAGGAGTAGGGCACCAGCCCCATGTACCAGAGGTGGTAGGTTCAAACCCAGCCCCGGCCAAAGGAAAAAAAAAAGATGCATGGGAAAAAACCACCTCTTATGGAAGCCTGGTTTTTAAGACGTCATAGATGGAACAACTTCTGGAATCAGACACTCCTAGCCACATACATCTAAAAGGGGCCTCACACACCATCCAGTCTAACCCTGAAAGCACTTTTACTTTGTCAGAGCTGAATTGTTTCTCTCTCACCCAAATTCACATGTTGAAGCTCTAAGCCAATGTTTTTCAACCTTTTTTTAAAAAATCTCATGGCATGCTTAAAGCCATAGTTAAACTTTTGTGGCACACTTAAATTATGTTGATCGTAAAAAGAGTAAAAAAAAAGAATATATATTTACTGTGTTTTGAACTTCTTTTGGAAATAATTTAATTAATGACCTTTAAAAACTTTTGCAGCACCCCTAAAACCTTCTCATGGCACACAAGTGTTGAAAATGACTACCCTAACCCCTAGTCCTGTAGATACTTTACTGAGGTGATTAAGCCATTAGAATAGGCCCCTAATTCAGTCTACTGGTGTCCATAAAGAAGAGGAAATTGAGACACACAAAGTAACAGTAGGGAAGCCTGCACACAGAAGACCACGAGGACAGAGCAAAAAGAAGGTGGCCGTTTGCAAGGCAAGGAGAGAGGCCTCGGAGGGAACCAACCCTGCCAACATGTTGATCCTGAACTTCCAGCCTCCACAACTGTGAGAAAATGCATTTCCTATGCTTATGTGACTCAGTCTGCAGCATTTTCTTACAGCAGATCTAGAAAACCAACAGACATGGTTTTACTCACTATGATGAAGGAAGAATATTCTTCCCTATATTTCAACACATCCTACTTTTTCAGGGAAAATGACACAGGAAATAATAAGTTTCAAACCAGGAAGTTTCTAGGGCTGTGTAAATCTCGCCGGAAAGCATGATAACAAGATTCACAGCGATTAAACTTTAGAAAGCCTCTCAAGATCTCCCAGATTTCATGTGCACATTTCAACAAAGCCAAGTACTAACAAACATCCACCCTGCAGCAACGCCACTAGGAAAACACCTCTCTACCCTCAGGATTCTAATTATTCACTCAGTAACTTCTTATCTCACCCAAATTCCCAACGTAGGATCTGAGAGAGACTGTGTTGAGGGTACAATGTACCATATTGGATGTATTAATCTAAATGCGAAAAAGAAATCCAATGGTTCAGAATTATTTATATCATTGATACATTTAACACAAAATTTATTGAGATAGTTAGTCAGACAGAAAACATATTTTAACCCAAGCCATTTTTTCCAAGAATCTGAGCTCAAGTTTAAATTATTACTTCAATAAATAACTAGCTAAGGAATTGATTTTTACCTTGACTTTGTGTCATCACCGGCATTGTCCAGAGCCACCTCTACTTCCTGGGGACCACAGATTCAGAGACAGAAATACATCTCTCGTGATGCTGCAATGCCTGTTCTTATTCTGGATCTGGACCGTGTGTCATTTGAGGCTTCCCCCAGGTCTGAGTGGACTGATAAGCCTTCCACAGAATGAGATCTATAAGATCATTGAAGACTAAGGAGGCAAAATTGGATTGTTCATCTGTGGCCCTTTCTGATTTTTCTTTTTCAACTTAGGAATTAATTTTCTAGTCCAGACAATATTCACAGGTTTTTAAACTAAAGGCTTTGGGCTACTTATGGCTGTAGATTTTGTTTGTTTGGATGGTGTAGTATTTTATTTTTTTAAAAAAAGATATGTACAAAGTGTGACAATTAAGTTCATGAACTCGTTCTAGAAAAAAATAGCTACAAACTTCATTGCTGAATGGCACTATGGTCATCTTCAAAGTACTCCCCTGGGGAAGCTATGTGCCAATTCCAGCACCTAGTCCACCCTTCCAAGAGATTTTGGAACTCGTTAGCTAGAATATCAAAGCTGTCATCATACAACATCCAAAACCAGGCAACAATAACAATGAACACCACTCAGCAAGACACCACCACACATCAACAGCAAGGTTAGGCAGCCTTACTGAGTTGTTTGTACAGTGTTACCAACCAAGTGCCTGGTGGCAAGTTTGTGAACTTAATTGTCAGACCTCAAAAAAAATGACAACTTGTGTCTATGTCTCTAAACTTACGTGCTTATATGTGGATCACACCGACTCTCATTTGCCACTACCTTTATGGACCTCTCTGCCACCCATCTTCTTCAAAAGACATTTGAAGGGACCCTGAAGGCATTGGAGCTTTTGTGACATTTGCCAATCTAACCAGAGGACCCAAAGATAAGAACTGTTCCCTAAATACAAAAATTACAGCAAGCAAAATGTGATAGCCCCTAAAGGGATTAGTCAGGGCCAGCTTGTTAGGCCCGTGATTTTCCACTGGTGTGCTATGAAAATTTTTAAACATCATTAATTTATTTTCAAAAGAAGTTCAAAGCACAGTAAGTATATTCTATTTTTTACTCTCTTTTTTGATCAACATAATTTAAGTGTCCCATGGAAGTTTAACTTAGGTTTAAGTGTATCATGAGATAAAAAAGGTCAAAACACACTGCCCTGGGCACCGTATCTCCTGAGTACCAAAAGCTGGACCGTGTTCTAAACTTGAACTTATATTCTCTACGTAGCAAGCTCACTCCAACGTGATTTCCTAAAAGCTCTTTTCTAAATGAAAAATGTGTGCTATGAAAAGGGTAAAAATTAATTTATGAGATTGAGAGTCTGTACTATGTCCCAGAAGGAGGAATATACTTATCACCTTTTTCTAATATAGATCAGGGAAATGTTGATTGAGAATTGAAGGGACGGGGGGTAAGAATTTCAGGGGAGGGCTGACAGTGAGCAAGAAGGTACAATTCACAGCTCTGGAGTTCAGCGGGGACAAGTCTAAGCTAGGCGGGAAGTGAATCCTGTGAGGTAGACAAAGAATCACATAATCTGAATTTTCCACGGCTATCCCAGATTTAGGCACTTTTATTCTTCTGAAAAAAGATATATGTTGCTGATTAACCAAGTGTATACATAAATTCAATTTAATTTTTATGTCCGATACTTTCCTTACAAACAGATTATTATACCAGGAAAATAACACTTGGGAAAATTAGATGTTTTTATTCTGAAAATTTGCTCAACCTGTTCTCATATAGAAAACAGGCCAAAAATAAATAAATAAATAAAACATTCTGACCAGCTTAGTTTAATTGTGATAATGTCAGGGAACGATTTTGCATTATAGAGATTTACAAGATTTACAATATTCATTAGTTTTGCCAGAAAAGTAGACTAGGTAACATGCCAAAGATTGATAAGTGAACATGGAAGGAAGGACCCATTGGGAGGGAATGTAGCCCTGAAGCTGACCATTTAACTGTAACATTTTAAATAACATTTAGTAACATTTAGTAACATTTTAAATGATCCAGGGCAATCTCTGTCCCTGACATGTTAGATGAGAAAACTCAAACTCTTTGTTGACATCATTAAATGGGAAAATGAAGCCGCACGTGCCACTAGGAATACTAAACTGCCAGTGGCCAAATATTCAAAGCAGCAGCGGAGGCCAGTTGTCCGGGGGCCTCTCTGCTCCCACCTCAGCAAGTGTGTCCCAGGACCACAGCCTGCTGGTAAGGTGGTGGCGTGCCACCTGCTCCCTGCACTGAGAACCTGGGAACAAATGTCAGACCTCAACACTCTTCAGTCACACCAGTCACTTTCCAAGTTAGGGACAAAAAATCCATGGAATCCTGAACAGGGGACCTCTCTCCATCACCCAACATCCCTTTCTAGGAGCTCAGGGAGTTCCTCTTCCCATCTCACGCACAGTCCCGTTCATAGCATCTAGATTGCTACCTAGTGCTGTCTCTTTGGTTCTGGCATTGCCCTGAATGTCTAGTCCCCCCCTTTTCTGTCTGTGGAACAGTTGGCCTCTGTCCACATTCTGGCCAGCCTCCCTCCCTCCTCACAGTGCTGAGGGCAACTAACGCCTTCCAAGCAGCAGTTGCCACTGTCCTCAGAAACCTCTAACGACCAGCATTCATGGCTGTGTTTCTTTCGTTGACTATCACCTATCACCACCTCCTGTTTCAAAATATTTATCAAAATAGTTTTTCTGAATTCTTATAATGTTCTCCCTAAGAGGAACCGAGGCGAATAAACTTTTCTCCATCTAAATATTTTAGAGTACAGGCATCCGACATACCGAGAGTGGGTACAGCAACGGAGAGCAGAGACGACCCCACAAGTGGGTGAGATGCTCCCCCCAACATGTTGCCCACCCGGGGCAAACAAGCAGCTGCAGACCCCCCTCTGCTCCTGCACCCAACCTCGCAGAGAATGAGAATGGTTTCACGGATCAAGGCCTCCCAAGATGTTTCCTGTCCGAAGCCCAACTCGCTCCTTACTGCCATGAGTGCCAGTGCTCAGCCCTAGGGAACCCTGCTTGGTTCCTCTGCTTTCCAACTCTTCATAACCCAGCATGACAATATGGGACCAGTGGCTTCAAAAATGGCAAGTTTATTCTCCTCCTTTACTGATGAGAGCAGAGAAAACACTACCTGGGGGCCCGGGGGATCCTTCAGCATCAGAACCAAATCCCAAAGGCTACCCCAAATTCATCCTGCAAACCCCTCACACAGTCACAGAGCCCTCTAGCTATGGTGTTGTCATGGTAACCAAGAGATAGCCAAGAGCAGAGTGGATCTTATCACCCCACAAGTGGTGCTTCAAGTCTTTCGTCCCTTCACTCTTTTCCACATGACACACTGTGTCATTAAGAGGTCTCAGATAGTAACTAATTACTAAGTGTGGCTCTCCCACCCCTGGTTTGGGCAGGCTCATATCACCCCGAGAACATAGTAGGAGCAATTTTCAGCTACAAGGTAAATAAATAAAAGAAAATCAGATTAGGATGTGAAGGAGGAACCCAGGGTGGGAGATTTGGGAGGGAAAGTCCTGGAGTTCATCTTACTCAATGCCCTTCTCGCAACCCTTTGTGTGAGTGTGGGGATGTGAAACCACGTCTGACTGCCCTTTCCAAATTCCCAGAACAAAGCAATATGAATCAGCAACGTCCCCTGGAGTGTAGGGGAAAGATTCCCAAGACAGCAGCCTAAGACTGGCCAAAGTCTCAAGAAATCTACTTATTCTCTCTTTCAGCCAAAGCAGAGTTTGAGTTACGAAACTAGGATCGCTAAGCCCTTTGGGGGTAGGTTATTTTAATAAGGAAACCATTTTGTATAATTTAATAAATTCTCAGTTTTGTCACTTTTTTTTTCTATTTTATCCCTTACTGCTCTTATGAAAAAAAAAAGTCTCCTTATTTTTAGAGGACAAATGGAAAGATCTCTTTCTGTGACTCAGCCAGGAAAGCATGAAAGGTCTTTTACATGGCCAGGTTGATAATAGCGTCCAGGAGAGAGGGCTTGGTGGGGGTGGGGTGGGGGAAGGATTCTCTCTTGCCTACTTCCCTTCACTCTTCTAGGATGAGAAAATAACATATTTGGCATGGTGGGACATAACAAACCTATGTCACTTCAAATACATCTAAGCAGTAAGGATCACGAGAACACGTGTAATAGTAGCGAGACATAAAATCAGTGAGGTAGGCAGAGTCTAGTCATAAGCAGTTTTATCTACCTAAATAAAGGCTTTTTAAAAAAATAGTCTCACTTTGTTACCTTGTGTAGAAGCTGTGGCATCACAGCTCACAGCAACCTCAATCTCTTGGACTCAGGCAATTCTCTTGCCTCAGCCTCCCACATAGCTGGGAGGGATTACAGGTGCCTGCCACAACACCTGGCTATTTTTAGAGACAGGGTCTCAGTCTTACTCAGGCTGGCCTCAAACCTGTGAGCTCAAGCAATCCACCCACCTCGGCCTCCCAGAGTGCTAGGATTACACCCAGCCTAAATAAAGGCTTTAGATTTTGTTTTAAAAGTTCTTATCAGGCTCTTATCAGGTTTACTCTTAGCCAGATTATTCCAGCAAGGCTGGAAAGGTGATTGCAGCTAGGAGTGTGTTCATGAGATCCTTAAGAGAGAGTTCAAAAACAGTGTGACCTAGGAAAAGGTTTATACAAATACCTAGAATAGTTGAGAACAGAGTTGCCTCTCCAGTGTTCTCTGAAAGGGTGGGATTCTCTGCTTCTAGGTGTCAACAGAGCCATCCCTACACTGTGAAAGATCAAGTTTCCAATGCACCCCATGAGAGCAGTGAATTAGACCTACCAGAAGGAGAGTCGCAGGATTGAGCTGGCAGGGGCAGGGGAGCCACAAACGAGGAAGAAATCTGCTCATTTCCTTCTTTCTTGCCCCAAACCAAAGCAACAGAATCTGGTCCAAAGGGCTGATGCAGATGGTGGAATAGCACAGCATATGTTCTGCAAGTACTTCCAAGAACCACCTATATCTTGGCACTTGAATACTTCACAACAGAGAAAATGTGCTGATAATTTATATATTCAATATGTGTTCATATGTGTACATGCCCAACATTCTCTCTCTCTCTCTCTCTCTCTCACACACACACACACACACACACACACACACACAGAGCCAACACTCAGCAAACTCCACATCCGTCAAACTTAGCTTTATGGGCCCTGCTTTTTTTCTTATACTTTCCCCAGCTCTGACATCTTCACACTCTCTAGTCTTCAGCCCTATTCTTGGGACATGTTTTTCTATCAATTTCTTACCTCTTCAGAACTTCCAAGTTTCTTAGAGACCCAATTGCCAATCTCCGTCTTGTAGAAAGAGGAGCTGTTTCTTCTTGCTAGAAGAAATTAATGTGTAAGTAAGCATGGGAGGGGGGCCTCTCATTGAACTTGACTTTATAGTTCATAGTCTTCTACACTACCTATTTTCTATATACCTAAAGCCAGGTACAGTCATGTAGAGGTACACCAGCATGTGTATGCCCTATAAATACCAGGGTCTGTTAGTTAAAATAGAGCAAGCAAAATACCTCTCTGTACCCTTCCTCTACAGCAGCCTTCGGTCCCCAGTCTCTAGTACCCTAGGCAAGTGGGATACTGACCACCAGTTCACCACAACCAGGCAAGTAAAGAAAGTGACTCTTTGCTTATCTTCTACATTTAGACTTCTGATTCTGATTCAAACGCTCAGAACCAGTGTACCTCAATGAACATAAACATAAATTCCTTCTATAGTTATTTCGAGGAAGGGTTTGTATCCTCTCTCCAATATCCATGTGAATCTGAGCAGGTCCCCAACCTTTCCTTGCTCTGACCTTACTGCACAAAACATCCCCAAGATCTTTGCTCTGTATTGAAGTTTACTATGATTACGTAGAGTAGGCAGCAAGTTCACAATCTTCTGGTTGGGTCAATCCTTCATTAGCAAATTCTTATCAGCACACCTGTGTTCATGACAACACGACAACCCTCAGCCCCTCCTTACACACCACTGACAGACATACCCACTTACCACATAGATACATTGCCCCAAGACAACCATTCCCACACAGATGCATCTGCACACCAAATGCACACCCTGGATGCAAACATAGTCCCCACATATATTTATGCATGTGTTTTATAAACAGCAAAACCTTGTTAATTCACAAGCCTCTTTGGCTGGCAGATTACTGGAGTGTGCAGATTAGAATTAAAACAAACGATTACAAAGTCAAGGATAGCCCATTGCCAAACACATTCTGTTCTTTTGCTTAGTGTTGTAGTTTTGCCTTAATTTATGGTAATCCTACCCACGCTGCAAGTTAATGTATGGCTGGTTCATAAATGGAGTGCAATCTACTACTCCATTTTGGCTGGGAAGGAAGAGAAGACAGCCAGGTTTTTAAACGAGGCTTTAAAAAAATAAAACCCAGAATTATATTTCTGCCACATATTAATGTGAGAATAGTTGAGATTCCTCACTGTTCATATACATGGTGTATGTGGACAAATATATAAACTCGTCATGAAGTCCCCGTTCCACGAGAAGTCTTAGAACAGATGTTGAATTTAATTTCTGTCATAACATATGATAGTTTGCCTTAATAAAAAAGAATTTACAGACTTCAGTAGCTTCATGTTCAAGGGCTATATCCCTTGTCTCTCCCCCTCAAATGTTGTATTTTGGCCCCCACATCCAGTCCTTCCATCTTTCTACCCCGTCCTGTGGTTGCTCCCTCTATGATGGGATCTGATCAAACTCTTTTAATGCCTCTAGCTATATATATGACCTCCAGAATCCAGTACAAAACTCTTCGGTCAGAGTTCCAGGAGAGCCTCACAGAAGTTACCTGTGCCTCCCATGCCTGGTGAGGCTTGTTATCCCCAAATCTAGGAACACATCATGAATAATATACTATCTTCAATTCCCTGATTCTGTTCCATCAGGTTCAAATCCATGTCAATTTTTCTTAGCCAGAACTTGTTCCTTGACTAGGACAGGTCATAATTTCTCTTCCCTATGCATAGAATTTCTGGCAAGTGAAATATAAACATTTCTTCCCACTAAAAAAAGTTCTTATCATTTCTGAATCCCAGCATTTTATGAAACAGCTTTGCTTTTCACATTGTTTTGAGATATAACATACACAAAGAATAGTACACAGATCATAAGTGTTGAGAATTTTCAGAGTTTGCATACACCCATGTAACTAGCCACCTAGCTCAGGAGAACAATTATCACTAGCACCATAAAAGTCTCCTCATGGTCCCTTACAAGACACTATTACCCACTCCAGGAGGTAATAAAAAAATTACTTGTCTTCTTTTTCCCTTTTTTTTTTTTTTTTGAGAGAGTCTCACTTTGTTGCCCTCAGTAGAGTTCTGTGACATCATAGCTCACAGTAACGACCAACTCGTGGGCTTAAGCAATTCTCTTGCCCTAGTCTCCCAAGTAGCTGGGACTACAGGCACCCACCACAACACCTGGGTATTTTTAGAGTTGAGGTCATACTCTTGCTCAGGCTGGTCTCAAACTCATGAGCTCAGGCAATCCACCCACCTCAGCCTCCCGGAGTCCTAGGATTCCAGAAGTGAGCCACTGCACACAGCCCCAACTTGTCTTCTATTACCACCAATTCATTTTGCTGGTTCTGAAACTTTATATAAATGAAATCATGCAATACTTACTTTTCACATTTTGCTTCTTTTAATTTTATGTTTGAAAGTCGACCATAATACTGTATACAGGCTTATTCCTTAATTCTCATGGCTGTGTATCATTTCCTTGAATAAGTAAACCACAATTTTTTATGTCTCTCTGTTGGTGGATATTTTGGTAATTATTATTGATGTATTATGAACAGGTCTGTTGTGAATATTTTTTTGTGTTAATATGCATAATATGTCCTCTGATTAATACATATAAATTTCTATAGAAAAATTCTAGGAGCAGAATTGCTTAGTAGATACTTCAAAGTAATTTTTTTTTTTTTTTACACAGAGCCTCAAGCTATCCTCCTGGGGGTAGAGTGCCATAGCATCATAGCTCACAGCAACCTCTAACTCCTGGGCTCAAGTGAGTCTCCTGCCTCAGCCTCCCAAGTAGCTGGGACCACAGGCACCTGCCACAACACCTGGCTATTTTTTGGTTGCAGCCTTCATTGTTTTTTGGTGGGTCCGGGCTGGATTCAATCCCACCACCTTAGGTGTATGTGGCTGGCACCTTAGCCACTTGAGCCACAGGCACCGAACCCAAAGTAATATTTGAAAGGCAGTGCCCACAGCTCAGTAGGTGGGGTACTGGCCACATACACAGAGGTTGGCAGTTTCTATCCCCGGCCCAAGCCAGCTAAACCAACAATGAAAATGGCAACACAAAAATAGCCAGGCTTCGTGGTGGGTGCCTGTAGTCCTAGGTACTTGGGAGGCTGAGGCAAGAAATTGCTTAAGCCCAAGTGCTTGAGGTTGCTTTGAGCTGTGATGCTATGGTACTCTACTGAGAGAGACATAAGGAGACTGACTCAAAAAAAAAGTAATATTTTAAAGTGAGTATTTGTAAGAATTAACTCCCTCATCATTACTGTTTGAGTGTCCCAACGTCTTACATTCTCACGGGCATAGTATTCATTTTCTCCTTCCTTCCTTCCTTCCTTTCTTTTTCTTTCTTTCTTTCCTTCTTTCTTGCTCTCTCTCTCTCTTTCTTTCTTTTCTCTCTTTCTCTGTCTCTTTACTTTTTGTGTTCTTTTTCTTTAGCAATTTTGGTGATAATATAGTAGTATTATTATATTATTAGATTTTGATGAATTCACGTTTTCCTGGCTGAGCATATGTTCATAAGTTTACTCACTTCCTGAACCTCCTCTTTTGTGAAGTGCCTGCAGATTAAAAATTAAATGCTTTTTCATTCATTAACTGGCCATTTGAATATTCTCCTTCAAGGAGGTACTCTTCGAATTTCTGCATATTTTCCTGCTGTGTCATCTGCTTTTCTGCTACTGACCTGTAGGAGTTGTATATGAATTCTCCGTGGGAGTCCTTGCTCTAAAGGGCTGTGAATAGCTGTGTCCTGTGAATAGCTTCTCTCCAGTGTTGCCTTTTCTCTCTCTTGAGGGCTTCATTTGACAATTATAATGAAATACCAATAATAATATAATTCACTTAACATTTTACCTTTTCTAGCTAGAGCTTTTTCTACCTATTTAAGACAGCATTGCCTAAGTCCAAGGCAGGATATGTTTAACTTCTATCTTGGTGCTCAGACCACACCTATGAAGTAGGCGAAGGAATCATTATTAGTTTCCATATTACAGAAAAAAAAAAAAGAGACTAAGTACATGGTTCTTAAAGCAAGTCTTCGGACTCCAGCAGAGTGTCATCTGAGTATACCAGAAACTCCATTATGTGCAAATCTCCTGTGATGCCTGAACTAGGCCCACTATTCATGGCAAAACTAAACCTTCAGTGGCACTGCCTGAAGGGAAGCAGCCTGGAAAATATCAAGCATAGAATAAGGTCGTGGCTATGAACATTTACAGCAAATCATACACCTTAAACATGATGGTGCCCTCAGTGCCTGAGCCCCAGGCCTCTTCTCTACCGGGGAAGTTGTAAAAGCTTTGAGGGAAAGCGCAAAGTCCGCTTCTCTCACACCCTGAATGAGGCAGGGAGGAGAGAAATGCCTCCTGGTTTTGGTTTTCTTCATGGCTACTTCACTGTGGAGATGAAGAGAAAGAGGAGAGAGTGAGAGGGAGAAAAGACCCACCTGAGAAGGAGAAGCCCAGGAGGGAACGAGGAGAGAGATGAAGGGCCTCAAGAGGCACAGTGAATCAGAGAAGCAAAGGAAGTGAAAATGGAGAGATCAGGGACGAAAAGAGAAAGGTTAGGAGAGGATGGGAAGATGGAGGGAGACATTTAAAAACAGAATTAAAAAAAAAAAAAGAGCTCCATCACCTGTCAGCACTGTAATCTTGACCACACTGTTTTATCTTTTTAGTTTTCACCTTTTAAAAATTAAAATAATAACAATATATGTTTCCATGGCTGCTGTGGGAAGAAAATGAGACAATGCAGGTAAATGTATTTTTCTATCCACCCCTCTACTACGGTGCCTAAAATTAAAAAAAAAAAAAATGCATTCAACATAACAATTTAAAAAGGCTTCAAGACTGGCCAAATCACAAAGTTGATGATGAATAGCATGTTTACACCCACCGCCTACCAAACAGAATTCTTAGTTTTGCCATTAACAAAAATTAATTGAATGGCTCCTTGTAGATATGAATCTACCACATCTGGAGGTATCTGGACGCACTCCATGCTCAGCTCCAAGGATGATGAACAACTTCAGACCGAGTGCCAAAGCTCGATGAGCAGCGGAGCTTCATTAACACCCTTATTAATGATCAGAGTGCATGTTACACACAAAGATCATTCCTTTTCTTGATGACAAATAGGAAGATGTCATAATCACCAGGTATAAAAAATAATACCTCACAGCAAACGTGTATAACAAGGGGACCAAGATGCAGCAGTTTCTCATTTTCAGACTCTTTGAAGGAATTTCAACCAAGTTTGGGGGGACACCCACACAGGGGCACACAGGGGCACACACGCACACCCAAACATAATATATTATATTAGGAAATAACACCTTTTCTTATAAGGGATTTAAAAACATTCTCAAATTTAGAAAAATTCCTGGGAAATAAATACAGTGGACTCTTTGTCCTTGATCATAATTTTTATTTTTTAATACTGATACCTTCTCTCTAACCCTACTGGGTTTTCTCTCTCTCTCAGGCTCCCTATGTTTTCTTTCCTTGCCCTATCCTCTATTGCTGTTTATATCCAGAAGGGTTTTATTCATTTAATCACTCAGAAATTATTTATTGTTTAATACATACTTCCTTTAGGACTGGAAATTAAAGAATGGGGAGGAGTGGAAAGCTGTGGGTGATCTTTTTCGTGGAGCTCAGGTTTCCATTCCTTAAAGTGACAGAGAGGCAGAAAAGTTGATTCAAAGACAAAGCAGGGTCCCTTGCTGATACTTTGCAGCTCTACAACTTACGGAGAATATGACATGTGTTCTAAAGTAATCTCAGAAGCCTCAGAAACTATATCTTGACCTCTAGAAAAATTGTTGCCTGGGGAAGAAAAAAAAGTTCTCAGACATTACTCTTCTCCATGCTCAGGGAAAGATTAGTGCCAAGTTATTCTGATGTATAGAGCAACAAAGAAATTTCGTTGCATATACTTTTACTGATGCTTACAAAATCTTCTCTCTCTCTCTTTCTCCTAGTTCCATTTTTAGACAATAGAAGATTTTTTTTTTTTTAATTTCCTTAAAAGGTCAAGGAACAGCCTGAGAAGCTGGAATTCATTTAGAGGTATCTGAAGTCTACTGTTATACCTCAAAAATGCAATTAAAAATAATTTTTAGGCCAGGTGTGGTGGCTCACGCCTGTAATCATAGCACTCTGGGAGGCTGAGGCAGGTGGATTGGTTCAGTTCAAGAGTTTGAGACCAGCCTGAGTAGGAGCAAGACCCCATCTCTTAATATAGCCAGGTATTGTGGTGGGCACCTATAGTCCAAGCTACTTAGGAGGCTGAGGTCAAAGGATCATTTGAGCCAAGGAATTTGAGGTTGCTGTAAGGTATAATGCCATGACACTCAACCTGAGAGCAACAGAGTGAGACTCTGTCTCAAGAGGAAAAAATAATAATAACAAGGGCAGCACCTGTGACTCAAAGGAGTAGGGCACCAGTACCATGTATTGGGTAGATTCAAACCTGACCCCAGCAAAAACTGAAAAAAATATTAATAATAACAAGAAGTTCTAAGTGAAATTTAAAAAATAATAATTTAAACAAATAGTAGGAAAACATCCAACACCTCAAGATAGATTTAATACTTAATAAGGAGATTTTTAAAGATGGGATTTGGGGATACATTTAGGGAAAGATAAAATGACTTCGAGTGAGTACGACATGCACTGATCCCGAACGTTACACTTAGAGGTCTGATTAGGCCTGAACCTCAATAATCCACTACAGAAAAAGCTAGAAGGGGTCATTCTAGAATTAAAGTTGTGTTCTGCTTGGTGTCTACGGAGACGCTTTCTGGAGAGTTCTATGGAGTAGTGCATCTCTCTATGGGTCCTACAGTTCTGTGCAGAACCATGAGATGAAGGTGCTATGCCCAGAACAAAGCCAGAGGGAGAGGATGACTTCATGGCCAGACTTCCCTCCATCCTGACCATAGCCACCTGCCACCTCTACTACCTACAGTGGTCTCTCCCTATGCTGTTCTGGCTTCCTGCTCACCTCCATGAAGGTATCACCAGACCAGAGCCCTGGCTCCATTCTACTTTTTCCAGAAATTCCAAAAACTTACTCTGATTTCTAAAGGTCTTTGAGATTGAGATTAAAGTTATCTTGGAAATATCTCAACGGTGAGAGAAGATGAATAGAAAGAATCTGAGTGGAAATTTAGGGGATCAAAATGTAGCATTTACTTAGGTGCTGCTTGTCTCTGTGCTTTGTGCTGTTTTGAATGCCCAGTGCCCCCAGAGCTAGAGGGGGCCCGTGCGGACTACACTGTCTTTTTATATATAGACTCACAGTGCTCAAGTGTCCACTCCAGACAAAAGCATCACATTATAAAACTCTTTAACTTCGCCTCTTTCTACAAAATCATGTGGTAAGTTTGCTGCAACTCCTTGCCACATACTAATTGGTAGCTTATTTTGGTCTAATAGTGATTTATCTATTTTACATAAAACATCATGCCCCTTGGTATGGAACTGTAATTCTTTCTTCTGGTTCTACAGTAAAGTGCAAGAGGATTTAAAATAGGGGGCTTCATTTAATGAGGATTCATAGAATGAGGGTTCCTTCCTCAATATCATAGAATAACCGTATATTATAAAAACAGGTCTTCTTTGTAGGTGTGATAGAATTCAGCTGTGAATCCATCTGGTCCAGGGATTTTTTTTGTTGTTGTTGGGAGCTTTTTCATTATTGCTTTGATCTCACTCTCATTTAGAACCAGAAAAGAGCCCAAATAACCAAAGCAATCTTAAACAAAAAGAACAAATCTGGAGGCATCACATTATCAGACTTGAAACTATACTATGAGACTATAGTAAACAAAATAGCATGGCATTGGTACAAATAGATACATAGACCAAAGGAACAGAACAGAGAACCAAATATAAGACTATCTGTCTATAAGCAACTGACTTTGACAAATCAGACAACAATGTACACTGAAGAAAAGAATTCCTATTCAATAAGTGGTACAGGGAAAATTGGATGGCCTCATGCAGAAGAATGAAATGAGGCCCCAAGTTATCACCACTCACAAAAATTAATTGAAGTTAGATAAAACAGTTAGATATGACATACATTGAAACTAGCACAACCTCTATGAAAAACAGTAGGGGATTCCTCAGTGAACTAAAAATAGACCTATCATTTGACTCCGCAATTCCACTACTGAATATTTATCCAAAGGAAAAGAAGACTGCAAAACAAGGGGTCAAAAAGACACCTGCGCTCAACTATTTATCACAGTACAATTCACAACTGCAAAGATGCTGAATCAACCCAAGTGCCCACCAATTGATGAGTGGATTAATAAATGTTTATTAACCTTTTACCTGGAATGCTACTCAGCCATAAAAAAGATGAATATTTATTGCAGTAATGTGGATGGAAATGAAGACCATGGCCCTAAGTGAAGTATTTCACGAATGGAAAAACAAACACCAAGTGTATTGGCTCTTAAATTGTAATTAACCAACCAGGACACATGTGGACAGAGGGAAATAAAACTGAGCGGAAATCAACTGGGGGGGAGGGGAAGAGGGGGGTGAAAACATACCTCATGGGTACAGTGAACACCATTTGGGTGATGGGCACACCTGTAGCTGGGACTCAAGCATTACAGAAGTGTTCCATGTAACCAAACACATTTGTTCTTCCTTAATTTTGAAAGATATAAGTAAATAATTTTTAAGTATTTTTACAAGGGAAAAGAGTGGGAGAGAATTTTGTTGCAATTACGGAGCAATAGAAACTTGGTACATGTAGAGGAAAAAGTAAATAAAACATGAGGATGAGGGTCAAGTGGACAATAGGGATCAAATGATTTAGAAACATCACCTTCCCAGAGTTAAAAAAAAAATGCCAGCTGTCAGACAGCAATTTAGAGATAACTCAGAAAGTTCTTGAAGGGTTTGCCAAGCTTAGGGACACTGTAGGGCTGCAGTTAACTGACCACTACCTTGCTATCCTTGAGGTTATACCCTCTCGGTAATCACACGCTATGATGACTGTCTTTCTGAGATGCTGAAAATCAAAACAAACATCCCTTTCATCTACTCCAGTGCTTCTACTTTCCAGAGAAAAGACTCACATTTCTCCTCCATATAAAAATGCAAACACTGTGGTCTTGTTTTATCTTGTTTATTAACTTTTCACTAGGAAGGGAGGATGTGAGAATGTTCCTGGAAACTTAGGCTAGGGGTGGTAACAGGTGCAATCTAGGAAGCAGGGAAAGGTAAATGAAGTATGGTCACTTTGGGGGACTAGACGCCATATTACTCAAAGGGGCCTGTTATATAGTATCTAAGCATCATACCTATCAGAGCCTCTACTGGCCTCCTCTCCACACAGCTGACATCATAAGAGTTATAACTACTAGAAGATTAATTTCTCTCCTGCCAAATAAAGTTCCTTAGCCCAATCCTCTAGAACTCAGCATCATTATACCACATTGTCCTGCCCTAATGTTAGATCCATTCTAGTGGCTGGTCCTATGCCTTGTTTCATTTTGAACACAAGTTGGGTAACTCTATCCTTGCCTGGTGACAGAGCCCTGGTGTATAACCCAGGCAGAGGTAAGAGTTTCCTTCTCTGGGCCCTCTTGCCAGGCTAGTCTTTATCACAGAGTATAATGAAACTTATTGTAATTGGTCCTTCCCTATTTAGTGGAAGTTCTTATGTGAGTTCCCCAACGTAGCAGTGGTGCTTCTCATTTCTACCCTTGGCCTGCAGGCTGTTTCTCTGACAGCACAGCCTATTACACATCATATTACATAACAAGTTTTAATTTATTTGACATCATCAACCTATCAGGTTTTGAACTAATTAACAGAAGGAATAAGATCTTACCTTCATATTACTCAAAGTTGAACACATTCCCATATCATCTGGAAAAACATATTATAAAGGTACTTTTTAAAAAATCCATACAAAAATAACGGTGGCCAGAAATATGTGTGAAAATTAGACTTGTGTTACTTCATTTATTAATCTATTCATTTTTATATAATGAATGTGCCTCCACTAATGTGCCAGATATTACACATTTCATTTATCTTATTTAATCTACTCTCTTCTGGACCCTCCAATAATATGATGTGCTTATAGGATGCCAACTAAATATGTAAAAGAAAAATAAACCTCTAGATATGTAAAATACCTGGTTATTGTGACAAATGCATCAATTTATGATTAAAATCAGTTTATCAGATTTTAAAAACAGAGTGACATGGTGGCTCATTTTCCATCTGTTTTCTAACTGGTTCCCTCGTGCCTGTGTCCTACTCAGCTATTCCTGTAGAGAATGTCACTGGAATGGTCATGGATCATAAGCACAGCCTCCCCTACCCAGATTTCATTATCAGGAGAACTTATTCTGCTGTTACTGTTGTTACAAACTTCTGCTGCATGGTTGAAGAAAAAAACTCTTGCCATAGCGTCCTTTCCCATGAAAGAAAGGCTTGTTTAAGCTTGGCTCCCTTTCTTGAAGAAGGAATACAAAGCATGCAGAGAGTTCAAGTGCACAGGACCTGACAAGATGGGGTGGAGAAGCAGAACTCACTGGCACATCTGGCCTGTCGTGGTAGAAAGGCCACCTTGGGCAGCCTCCCAGGAAACCAGAGAAAAGCACCAGGATAATCCATCTCTGGGTGGCCACGGCAGACTCCGCCGGCTGCACAGAGTCCCAGTAGACTCATGTACCACATTTAACATTTTGGTCAATGAAAGATTGCAGATACGACAGTGGTTCCAGGACATCATGACGGAGCTGAAAAATTCCTGTCCGCTAGTGAAGCAGCAGCCAAGGGAAAGTCACAACGCAACACATTCCTGACGTGTTTGTGGTGATGCCGGTGTACGTGGCTTGAGACCAATTCGTATAACAGTACAGCACTTACCATTGCAAACAGTCCATGATACCTGATAATAAGTAACAATCGCTGGTTTTTCTGTTTACTGCACTTTCCTTGTTATTTTAGAATGCACTCTTTGTATTTCTTAAAAATAAGTTAACTGTAAAATATCTTCAGGCAGGTCCTTCACAAGGTATTCCAGAAAAAGGCATTGTTCTCACCCCTGTGAGATCTGTAAGGTATCATTTCTCCATGTGTGTGATGGACCCTGAAGGTCTCCCAGGGGACAGGATGAGAAGCAGAAGACAGTGACAGGGTTGATCCTAACTCTGCATGTGAACGGGCCTAGGCTAATGTGTATGTTTGTGTCTTAGTTTTTAACAAAATTTCAAAAAGTAAAAAAAATTACAAATTTTAAGAATCGAAAAATCTTATAAGGCCAAGGTAAGAGGATTGCTTGAGCTCAGGAGTTGGAGACCAGCCTGAGAGAAGCTAGACTCCATCTCTGCTGACACCAGCAGTCCCAGGCACATGGAAGGCTAAGGCAGGAGGATGGCTTGAGCCCAGCAGCTTGAGGTTGCTGTGAGTTAGGCTGTCTCCACGGCACTCTGGCCTGAGGCAACCAGGACACAATGTCTCAAAAAAGTAAAACGTTAAAAAAAAGACATAAAGAAAAATATTTTTATACCACTGCACAACGTCTTTGTGTTTTAACCTAAGTGTTATTACAAAAGAGAGTCAAAAAGCTCAAAATAATTAAAAAATGATAAAGTAAAAAAGTTATAATAAGCTAAAGTTAATTGTTGAAGAAAGAAACTACTTTTTACAAGTAAATTTAGTGTAGCCTAAGAACACAGTGTTTATAAGCTACAGTAGCACACAAAAAAGACCTAGGCCTTCCCACTTCCTCACCACTCACTCCCTGACCCACCCAGAGCAACCTCTACCCTATACTGTGTGCTCTTTTTCAGGTCTTATGTCATATGTTCACTGTATCTTTTCTATGTTTAGATACGGTTAGATACACTAATAGTTCCACTGTGTTACAGTGCCTTACAGGATTCAGCACCACAGCATCTTTATAGGTGTGTAGCCTAGGAGCCATGGGCCATACCTTGCAGCCGAAATGTTTACTAGGTGAGCCATCCAGGTTTGCCTAAGGACACTCCATGATGTTTGCACAACAGAACTGCTCAGAAATGCATTTCTCAGAATGTATCCCCGTCATGAAGTGCTATGTGACTGTACCTCATTGATTGTGTCAAATTAAAGCAGGCTAACCAGAACTGTAAGTGCTTCATTCAAAACAGAAAGTCAGGAAAAATCAAAGTCAGGGCTGCTTTTTTCTTCCTCTAAGCAACACAGGCTTCCCCCGGCAGTTTTTAATATATTAGAAATGGAAGGAAGAGTAATCTCTCCAATAATCACAGAAAGGATGATAGATGCCTTTCCTTCGGGCTGACAGAGTTTTAATGCTCCCCACCCCCGCCATCTGAATGGTATAATTGAAAACTTCCATGTATTCTTAGTCTGGGGTGCTCC
>NW_003852417.1:13717049-13722334 GCF_000181295.1 Otolemur garnettii
ACCTGCTGCTTAACTTGTAAGCCCATCTCATTGTTACGGTACTGACCACACTAGGACCCCTTTCTCAGGGTAGTGGGAGCCACACGCAGATGAGGACAGACACTGCCCAGCACTAGGCTTTGGAGGTGAACTATCTCTCAAAGCACAAGTCTTTCAGAAATAGAATCTTGGATCTGTTCCCTAGGGGTACCATAACAAATTACCTCAACCCAGGCACCTTAAAACAACATTTTAAATTTATTCTCTCACATTTCTGGAGGCTAAAAGTTCGAGATCAAGGTGTCAGCAGAGTCCTGCTCTCTCTGAAGGCCCTGAGGGAGGACCTAATCTGTTGCCTGCCTTTCTCTCTGCTTCTGGTATTGCTGCCAACCTTGGTCCTCCTTGCCTTATAGACACATCACAGCAATTTCTGCATCTATCTTCACATGACCAGCATCCCTCTGTCTGCACCACTGAACATCCTCTCCTCTTCTCATAAGGACACAAGTTATATTGGATTTAGAACCCACCCTGTCCAGTCTGACTTCATCTCACCTTAACCAATTATAACTGCAAAGACCCTATTTCCAAATAAGATCACAGAGTGCCACTCTGGATAGACACACACTGGCGGGGTGGGGGGCATTCAATCTAACACAGAGCTCCAGCTCATCCCACTTTGATGCTTAGTGTCTTCCTCTCACTAAAAGAATTCAAGGAGTCAGTTGCTAAAGAACATATTCTACTTGTAGAGCTTGTTTTGCAGGAGGTGATGTGCTGACTCTGCAGGGGACCTGTTCTGCACCAACTCTGACACAGAGAGAGGCAATAGAAGTCCCCTTCCTCGAAGTCTCAATTCCACCACGAAAAAACCAATCACTTTGTTGTGGTAATTGCTTTTGACCTGCTCTTTGGAGAGCCCTCTGGTAGGTGCGATGGAGTCCACTTAAGCAAAGCTTTAGTGTAAGAGATCAGGAGAATAATTAAGGCAGGGCGGGTGGGGAGAGGAAGCAATCATGGAGAAGTCTCATCTTAAAGCAAAAGCATAGGAAATGTCAGGATGGATACGCTCTGTGTAAAGGTCAGCCCTAACATGCCAACCTTTTAAAATTCCATTTGAAGGACTGTGCTTAAAATACCATGCCACAAATTTGCTAAAAAAAAAAAAAAAAATAACTGTTTGCTCTGGGAAAACCATTCATATAGCCACGGAAGACAGAGATGCCACAGTAGAGTAACAAAACTAAATAAAAGCATACACATTCCCTGAACTTCCAGGGAAACAAATGAAAGAGAACATAGAATTTTATTTTTCTTTTGAGACAGAGTCTCACTCTGTTGCCTTGGGTAGAAAGCCATGGGGTCATAGCTCACAGCAACCTCAAACTCCTCTTCTCACATCATCCTCCTGCCTCAGCCCTGTGAGTAGCTGGGAATACAGGTGCCTGCAACAATGCCTTGGTAATTTATCTATTTCTAGTAGAGGCAGGGTCTTGCTCCTGGTCAGACTGATCTCAAACTCCTACGCTCAAGAGATGTTCCTGCCTTGGCCTCCCAGAGTGCTAGGACGATAGGCCTGGGCACCGTGCTGGTCTCATACAGAGTTTTTAAATGTCGGAAAGAAATCTTTGGTGGAAGGGAAAAAAGCAAACAAACAAAACTCTACTCATCTTGGAGTCAGAAAACATGTTTTCCTGTTTCACATTGCTGTTTACTGGTTCTGTGACATTGCAACTGGGTCCGTGAACCCCTATATACTTTTTACAACCCTCTCCCTAGCTAATCACTTGGCCTTTTGAGTTGGTTCCCAGAAATGAAAGACTTGAACTTCTGGCCTTATGAGATCCTTCCTCCTCAGTCTCCCAAAGTGCTGAGATTATAGTCCTGAGCCCATCTGGCCTGAAAGAATGGATTTTTTACAAGGTGTCGGTGATATTAAAAATTCCTTTCTTCCCCCCCCCCCAAAAAAAAGGAAAAATAAGTAAAAATCTAAAAAGTCACTTTCTTTCTCTGTAGTCCTTGTTGTCTTAGTAATTCAATTTTTGTAGGACAAGCAACTAGACCTAGATCAAACCCCTTTGTGGTTTTGAAAACTATATTCAGCAAATAAAGACGTTTCCCTTTTCTCTAACTTGGAGTAATACGTGGCTTATGCACCAGAAGTGACCTGCTTCATGAGTAGTTAAGTTAAATATTTTGAGAAGTCATCAATCTATTCACAAACACCTATGATGGCTTTGATACCTTCAGATAAGACGTTGTTATCTTAATGATTATCACAGTGACAACCAAATGTTTTCTGCCATTTTGAAAACAAATTTTACTCCTTGAGTAAGTTCCTAAGAGAGCAGTCCTCACAGATCGCCTGGGAGAGGGATTTCACTTACAGTTAGGCAGCATTGAAAACCACAACCACAAACTTAAATAGGGAATTTTAAAATAAACATACCCGTTTATTTCACCCCTACCAGGTACAGGTGTTTTCTACTATTGAAAGAAAAGAAAACCTTAAGAGTGAGAATGCAGAGGCACGGATAATTAAGAGTGGGGTGACGTCAGTGTAAGGAGGGGATCCCCATGGATGTCACGGTCAGGGAATTGTCACAGGGAAAAAGTGGGAAACTGAGCAGAGGAAGAAACCTTGGTGACAATGTTGAGTCATTATAATAGGGCAAATATTGAAACATCGTGGCAAGAGTTGAGGTTGGAAGGCGTGACCACCAGGAAGGGGGGAAGAGAGGAAGATACTTTAGTTTTTACATAAGAGGCATTGCCATTTTATGTACTCCTCGGCCCCTGAGGTTATTATCCACGGTAGGAATGTGCATCCTCTAACAGAAAGAAAAGGGATTTTAGCAAGTCACTCAGACCCGGAGAAAACTTAATGAGACATAACGTGCTTATGCTGTGTGCATTCCAAACAGGAAAGAAGATAAAGGGGTGAAGATGAAACCCGCTTACCTTTGAGGTGCCAAGACACTTGGCCAGCACTCCCACTACTTATGACTAAATAAATCTATCCATCGCTCTTAATCTCCTCTGTTATAAAATATATGCATGTACAAAAATTCTTAGTGTATATATATCACATATACACACACACATATTCAAATATAGATAGATGGAATCCATTGGAAAAAGAAGAAAAAAAGCCTCAATAAGAGATGAAGTTTAAAAGAAATCAGAATGAAATTTAGAGTTGCAAAATGGATGCGTTTTAGCAGATTGAACGGAAGAAAATGATGAGACTGAAATTAGCTGTATTGGAACAATGCTTTCTAAAAAGTGACCTATTCTGAGATGGGAAGATCATACCCCTTCAGGAAGAAACAATCGGCTTTTGTACGCTGTGTCAGTGTAAAAGCTGCTTCCAACTGAGAGAAGCGCGGCCCAGCACTTGCTTTTGAGAGGAGATGGTAAGATGACAGAACGATGAACTTTAATGGGCTATCAGATATTTTTAAATAGCGTTTTCCATTTTAAATGTGGATCCAGATCCAATCCTTATAGAATGAAGGCTAAAAGCTTTAGTTCAAACCAGCAAGGCCTTTACCAGTATCTGCACCAAAAACTCTCTGACAAAAATACACTTGATTTCCCACCAGCAAGAGACTAGCTATTCCATTTAGGGAAATGACATCCTGATGACCTAAAATTACCATTGCACTTTCTGCAGAATGTAGCTTTAGCAGTGTGTCCATTCTGGGTTGCATAAAAGAGTTTTGTTAAGGCTTTTGGAGAATCCTCCCAGGGTGGGGGGATCATGCTTTTCCTGTCTTCTCTGCTTATGTGATATGAATGTCTGTCACCAGGACATTTTACCACCAGATCTGACAATTCACTCATTTAAAAATAGTTTGAGAATGAGTTCCATGTGCCAAGCTATGGGTTAAACCCTGGTAATAAAAAGATTAAAAAAGCACAGTGTTTGCCCACAAGAGCTTATTTCCCTATGGAAAAGAGAATCAATTACGCAAATAATCAGCATGAAGTAGTGACAGGAGCAGGTAACCAGATTCCTGAAGGTGATGGGCTCCCTCCTCCTGTCTCCCTTCTCATTCACTCCCTAATCCTGCAGTCTGGCCCAGGCACCTACCTGACACCAACCTTCCCGAGATCACCAAGACTAAACAACCTCCCAATCCGATGGCCAATTCAATCTTGATCATCCCCCTTCCCAAGAGCATCTGTCACTTCACAGCACTTAACCAATTTTATCAGCCATCTCCTTCCGTGGTTACCAAGTCTGTGCAATATCTTGATTTTTCTCCTTACAACTTTTACAATGTCAGCTAAATTTTTTGAGTAGAGTCTTTTCGATTATTTGGTCCCTAAATGTTAGAGCCACATAGAATTTTATTCAGTTCTCCCTATATGTGATTTCCTCACATGATCTCATCTCTCAGGAGCCCAAATAAAACAGAACTTCCAAATATCACCCCTCCATATAATCCATTGTCAATTCTGTCCATGAGATTTTTGAAATGCCTCCAAGCTTCCATTCAAAATGGTAAACAGAGCCTACATATTTAACTGCACCATAGTAAATTTCCATTTATATTCACAATGCTATATAAAAACACATATATTTTAGAAGAGTATAACAGTGTGACCAACCAAGGAAGGATGCCATTTACGTATTCCATATTGTGAGGATATTATTCTAGCATATAATGTACAGCTTAGATTACTAGAAAGAAATGACCAGTCCATGATTCAATGCATGGGAAGGAAATTCCACAAATCTTCACAATGCATGTGGCATGACTTGGAGAGATGGGAAGACCTCAGAGCTCAAATCTCACAACGTTAAGTGGCTTCAGGACAGACATCAGGAAAGTCCTTGAGACACTCAGGCCTGGACTCTTACACCAGGGCCCTTTGACCATAGGCAGCTTCACAAGGAATGCCAGACAAAATGGGGACATTTCTCCCACAAGCCCTGGTGATGGTCTGGCTACTCTGTGCTATTTCCTGTATTTCTGTCTTGCAGGATAAGGATGCAAGTTGTAAGTGGGAAGAGAAGGAAGCTATAACTACAGGCATTTGTTCCTTAGGAAGGTTTGACACAGGTTTATTGCTCTGTGTTTGCAGGTGTTTGTCATTTGCATGTATTGCAGCTGCCAACTCAGCACTTCTCATTTACCAGGCAATGCACATGTCCAGGCTGGGAGCCTATGACCAGGCAGAGCACCTGGGCAGGACCTGTGGCCCTCTGACCGCAGTCTGAGCCAATAGTGTTCAGGCTGTAAGGCTATAACCAGGCAGAGCACCTGAGCAGGACCTGTGCCCCTCTGACCGCAGTC
>NW_003852417.1:13722594-13731132 GCF_000181295.1 Otolemur garnettii
CCAGGCAGAGCACCTGAGCAGGACCTGTGCCCCTCTGACCGCAGTCTGAGCCAATAGTATCCAGGCTGTAAGGCTATAACCAGGCAGAGCACCTGGGCAGGACCTGTGCCCCTCTGACCACAGTCTGAGCCAATATTGTTCAGGCTGTAAGGCTATAATCAGGCAGAGCACCTGAGCAGGACCTGTGCCCCTCCAACCACAGTCTGAACCAACTTCACTCCTAAAACTGACCCCAATAGCCCCAAGCCTTCTGCTCCAATCCCTGCGAGCTTTCCTATTGGCACTGCCTCCGATTGGCAGACCAGTTGCCTTACAACAACTGGGGAGTACTGTGTAACAATCCTTGCTGCTATTTGTGAAATAGTTGCTTTCTAAAATATTTTTAATGCTTAAGTTAGTGGTAACACAATGAAAGTAGCTGGCCTACTTTTTACTCTCTCTAATTTAAACAATTTTGTTCATTACTGTGGTCCAAATCTGCGTTCACCCACCCCCCCACACACACACGCACACAAATTCATAGGTAGAACCAGATCACCAATCTGAGTATGTAAGAAGGCTGGGCCTTTGGGAGGTAACTAGGTCACAAGGGGGAAGGTTCATGAATGAGTTTAATGCCCTTATAAGCGAGGCCCCAGAAAGCTACCTCTCCCCTGTACCATGTGAGGGCACAGCAAAAGACACGCCATCTATGAATCAGAAAGCAGACTTTACCAAACATCAAATTTGCTGGTGCCCTGATCTGGGACTTCCCAGCCTCCAGAATTCTGAGAAACAAATTTCTGTTGTTTGTAAGCTACTCAGTCTGTGGTATTTTATCCTATCATCCCCAATCAACTAAGACCATCATTAACAAACCTTCTTCAGTAAAGCACTACTTGAGATGGCAGGCACTCCATGCCAGGGTGTACCAGCTAATTATTGCCATGATAACAGCATGCCACAACCTCCAGATCTCAGTGGGTTACAATAGCCACCACTTATTTTTCTCACTTCTGTAGGTCAGCTGCAGCTTTGGTAGGATGAAATGGACTTCTCTGCAGGTCAGATTCACATCATTCCAGCCATCTTCTCTTTTGAGGGCAGCAGACGCCTGAGTTTTTGCTTCCCTTGATGCATTCTAGTCAAAACACAGAATACTTCCTGAGACTGAAACCGTATGCAGTCGGCCACAAGCCCTCTGGAAAGCTCATAAGGTGAGGTGGATGGAACTCCAAGCAGATAAAAATAAAAAGTGGCAGGTAAGAACAGGTAATGGTTGAGGCGAGTGGCATAGACTATAACCTCATGAATGATTTTAGAAATACAACAGCTATCTTTCCAAGTTGTAATCGGCCATGTCTGGCAGATTTATCCTTCCCAATTTTTCTCTTTCTCCCAATCACAAGATTATAGTTTGCACTCTTTGTAGTTTGGATGTACAATTATGGAATCTTGGATTAATCAGTCTATCCTTCAGTGTGATTCTGTCCATTTGATACACATTCTTCCTTTTCTGATGTCTGCTAGTGCAAATTTCTCATTTGTACGCTTGTGTGTGATACATACATATGTATGCGTGTTTGAGGTATACATACAGATTTGCCTGTTTATATACATACATATATACATTGATGTAAATGTGAATTCGGAAGAGAGGAGGATTAAATGCACAGGCTACACACTGCCATCTTAGCTAGAAGACTTGTGTGTGTGTTTTTCCATATTTGTGTAAGCCTATTTTTCCCAAAAGATCTACCTATATGTCATTCTTGTATTCCAGGCACACAAAATGGTTCCCAAAATAGTCATAATAATATGTGCTTTATAAACGTTCAAGTTATTAATCAAATTAATGATTTGGATCTTCTCTGTCAAAGCATTTGATGAAGATAAAAATTAATTCCTCTGTGGAAGTCCTGCATCTCTGCATATCCACCCGTTCTCTCATCCAGCAATCTGATCCCCTCTTGCTCACCCCGTACGTTCTCGGGTTCCGTGATGCCTCTTTTGAGATGGGGTCATGTATGGACATAATAACTCAGGTGTAAAAGCACCATTATATGCTAATAGAAGACTGTTTCTTTGAGTTTTCATCAGAAATGGTACAGAAGAAAAGTTCACATCAGTAGACCCTGGTTCTGAATTTCTGCTACTGTCGGACTTTACAAATCCATTGGACCTCCCCCGTCCTCAGTTTTGCCAGTGCAAATGGAAACACGTTAGTCAAAGCTCCCTTTTCCTCCTTCCTTCCTTTCCCTGCTCTGTCACACGAAATGATGTTTGAGAATACGCTTTGAAATAAAAAAAAAAAAAGGTTACAAAAATATGCTCTGCAATTATTAAAAGAGAAATTTAATAAATCTGGAGACTATTGTTTAGAAAGTAATTATGACTCGTGTCTCTCAGGGCAAGGAGAGAAGAACAGAAGGGAAGATAGAGAGAAGTTATTTTTAGTTCACCCCCGCCTGGATGAAATGGCTTCAAGCACAGTGTACAATCACAGAAAAAGTACAGCTCCTCAAGGCACAAATGCCCCCCATCTTACCTCACCTACCACCCACGTCAAGGAACCCAGGATGGGGACAAGATGGGGACAAGTAGAGGAAGAAAAGACACTCACAGCTTCAGAAGGGAATCTCAGTGGGAGTGACTTTTCAGGCTCTGTCGGCCTCATTCAACCTTCAGGGTGCCAGCTAATGCATTCTGCCAGGGAAGAGCATTGCCTCTGATTAAAAGGATCCTTTTACATAGGCAGACTTGGGGGAGCAGTGCAGAAAGAGCAAAATGACTCCCCAAGTGTGCAACTCTGAGCTGGTGCTCTGGAAAATCCCATGTAGAAATAGGGAGTTTCTGGCAATGTCATCCAAATTTGAGCACTGCAAAAAAAGTGTGTTGCAAAACTAAACCCCATGATGAGGAACAAATTTCTCAGACCAATAGCTGGAGAGGAGTCTTTTTGAAATCTCTTTCCAATCGAAGGACAGGGATTGTCAGAGCAGATATAAGTGTACGAAGGCCAGACTAAAAGCTGATCAGGACTTCTATGCTGTAGATAAAGCCACTAATAAAAGCAGCTCTAAGATATTTCTACGAAAGATTCAGAAGGAACACTAATTAACCCAGACAGGGAATCTTCCAAAGATGTATTCCTTCTGCTGAGGAATATCCTGTATTGGCATTTTTGTGAATCGTTCTTGACATTTTGCCAGTTCTGCTGTCAGCTTTCAAGGGACACAGAAATAGTGAGTAGATTTTTAAAAGCAAAAAATCTATAAAACAAAGTCTGATTACAACTCCACTGGCTGGCTCACAAATAAAACAAAACACAGAGATAATCATTAAACAACAAAACTTCTAGCAAAGTCTCCTGTGGTGCAATTGCTTCATCTGGTGTGGTAAGACCATGTCTGAAAGAGCCACCTTGAATGAAATTAGAGTGGTGTTCAGGTGACAGGGCTGAAAGTGATTTGGGTTATGAGTGGTGTGCACGCCTGGGTGAGCATGCAGTGATGCATCCATACACGCATCCATTCAATAAATGTTTACTCAGCACCTATTATATGCCAGACACTACAAGAACCCCTTGAGGACTACTGTTATTACTTTAATAAAATGCTAGTAATTATTCTAAGAGTTGCTAAACTTTGAAATGTTTATGCTTTTAGTAACTGAATGTTTTTAAAATATAAATCGTATGTGCACATTCGTTATAAAAAAAATAAAAAGTGTGTTTCAAACCTAAACCCCATGCTGAGGAGCAAATCCTCATCAAATCCATTTTATCAACGAATGCAGTGGAAGTGAAGTGTCTACCCACTGGTCCGTCCCTAACCTCCACAGCCTCACCCACCACTTCCTGTGGAAACCTGATTCATGGAGCACGACTGGAAATATTGCTCTGAAGCATTATTGCCACCCGAATTTTCCACCAGCTTTTACAAGTAACATAACACAAGTCACAGCTCACATCAGGACCTCTGTCTTTATTCTCATGGTCTGAAAAACAGTCTTCCTAGCTCCCTGACTTAATCCCCCATCATGAAGAAGAAATAAGGGACAATCAAAGTGTTTATTTTTCTCCTCCTTCCTTCTTTCCATCCTGTCTTCCTTTTTCTTTCTTTTTTCTTTCCTAATCACATACCGATGCCAGCACAACAAATACATGAATCTGTGAGTCATCAGGAAATCAGTGAGAGGCAAACTCTAAGAACTCCAAAGTTGAACCAAAGTAGAGCACACGGCACATTTCTTTGTAGCTTGGACAGTGGGGTCATGGAGAAGTGACTATGTAAATTAGGGCAAAGAGATTTGGGCATTAGAGAAGATTCTAGTCCCTTGAACATGGACTAGAAAAGCTTGTCAAAGAGTTTGGTACCTTAGACACTACCCTCAAATTCTGATTTCCCATATTTTAGTAAAAGAAGCAAACAGAACAAAATAAATAAAAAGCCCAAACACTCACCTGCCATGTGCTACAAAACATGGGCCTGAGAGAATGTATGAGCCAAGGCAGGGTGTTTACTGTAAATATATTTGTAGAGCATTTGGAGCTGTCAGAGACCAGGCCTGGGTAAATAGAACACTACCACTAACTAATCGTATTTCACAAAGCTCTGTGAGAGGGTGGACCCCAGCCATTCCCTGCGCCTGGCCACCTCTTAGCAAACTCACGTCCCCGTCTGAGAGGGGTGCCTTGCCCTTGTCCTTGCCATCTGATAACTCCTGCGAGCGGAGGAAAGCACTCAGAGCAAGGGTCGGGATTCTCTGTCCATCCCCATTGTTCTGGTGCTCAGCCCTGCATTCATCCCCTAAATGGCTCTGTACAGACCATCGCTGAAGAAAAATGGTTTCTGGGTACAGGCTGTCAGCGGGAGGTTTGGCTGAGGGAAAGAGATAAAGAGAGTTCTCTCCCAGCATCATATTTCTTTCTCTGCCTCAGTAATAGCCAGAAGAATACTGAAAATGACTAGCTGAGTAAATTGCTTTCGGAATAAATGTGCTCCCTCCCACTGGTCTCCTCCTTCTCCTTTCTGGTCTCTGGCTCTCTCCCCTCCCTCCTTGTCTTCTCCTGCCCCTCTGCAGGCATGAAAACCTCTCTTCTCTCATTCAGATGATACATGTCTACTGACAAAGCTTGAGAAAAACATATGTATGTGTGTAATGTTTCCCTAACAACAGGACGTAGCATCTAGCGGTCTAGGTTACGACGTAGACGTGGGTCAGAAACACGGTTCATCTTAACGTGCACACAGCCCACTCCCACATCACTGACCACACAATGTGGTCCATCTCTAGAGGCTCTCCCCAACCCTTAGCTTGAAGCCCCTTGGCAGGTAAAATATGACCCCACACGGGAGAGATACTTCCATTTTCTGGAGAGGTACATCCCGTAGAATAAAGTTGTCAGCTTTGTTACCACACTGAGCTTTGTGCCTGCAATCAAGCTACCTCCCGTTCCCTCTCACTCCCAGCCTAGGTTGTCCTCTGCGAAGCTTTCTCTGGATCTCTTTGAACACCTGTGTTATCAGCTACACAGATCCTGTAATCCAGCCTTCTATGAGCGTGGCTCTCTCCAGCAGTGGTGAAAATTATACTGAGATACACGATTCATCAGGAAGTTACTGCTGTGAACTTCCTTTCCACTAGGGAAATAATACAACTTACAAAGCAGGCATCTGCCAAATTAATGAGCACAGTCTACACTGTTCTCTGAGACATCAACATCCAATTTTCAGAATCTCCAGACACAGACTAGGTGTCCTGCAATTCAACTCTGACATTACCCACCTGCAGTGAGTGTCAGAACCTGTTAAGGGCTGTTAAGAGTTAAGGGCTTAGTCCCACATGACAGGCCCCACTTTAGATACCAGGCCCAAGTTCCCCAAGTCCTGGGTTGTCACCTCTTACTTCTCACCAACTGACTATAAACCAGGGATTTTCCATAATCCCCTCCTCAGGTTCAATAGTTTACTAGGGTAGTTCACAGAACTCAGGAAAGGACTTTCTTACTATTACTGGGTTGTTATGAAGGATGTACCTTGGGAACACCAAAAAGAAGAAATACACAGAGTAGTGCTGGAGGGGAGGGAGTGTGCACAGAGCTTTCACGCCCTCCATGGGCGTGCCCTCCTCAGTGTGTTCAACAACCCAGAAGCTCTCCAAACCCCATTGTCTAGGGATTTTATGGAAAGCTCATTCATAGATATGATTAATTAAATCATTGGCCATTAGTGATTGGTCTTAACCTCTAGCCTCTCTCCCCTAGCAGGGGTTGTCATACAAGGCTGAAAGTTCCAACTTTCATTTTTTTTCTTAATTTTTTTTTATTTTTTGAGATTTTATTTTTATTTGTTGCCACCTGGGCAGAGTGCCATGGTTGGTGTCATCATAACTCACAGCAACCTAAAAGTCCTGGGTTAAAGCAAGCCTCTTGCTTCACTTTCCCAAGTAGCTGGGACTATAGGTATGAGCCACCACAACTGGCTAGTTTTTTCTATTTTCGTGAAAAGATGGGGTCTCTCTCTTGCTCAGGCTCTCAAACTCCTGAGCTCAGCAATCCATCTGCCTCAGAATCCCAGAGTGCTGGAAATACAGGTAAATGTCTAATTATGCCTTGGTCTTACTGGTGAGTAGTTGCCATCCTATGGCTGTCCAGTACCCTAAGCCACCTGCCCTCTCCTTAGTATACAAAAGGCACCCATCCCTCTGGAGTTTCCAATTGTTTTAAGAGCTATGTTTCAGAAATCAGGGACAAAGATCAGATATGCGTTTCCTATTATGCCACAGGAAAAATGCAATGAATAAAGCAGGGTGTCTTCCAAATTAATGAACACAGGGATCTACCCACAGAGGTGTCATTATGTGTGCCCCTACCCGTCCCCCATCCACATATACTAATGTCCCTTAACAAACAGATGAGTTAGCTCATGGCCTCAGGGCCAACTTCAGCTGAGACCAGTCTTCAGGGCCCTCTCTCCATCTCTGTCATCTAGTATCATTGAAATAGATTGAACGTGACTTTCTTTGCTGCTCTTCTGGCTCCCGTTGCCTGCAGCTCTGCCTCCCTGCACGTATGTGATTTCTCAGTCCAGTTAGATTACAAATTAACTGAGGCACAAACCTTGTGCAAAATTTTTCTCCTGCCATCCCAGCATCCACTTCAGCATCTTCCCAGGCATCAGTGATTGTTTCTTGATCAATTAGCAGTACATAAAATGACTATTACTAGCCGCCATGATGATGATAAAAGTTAATATTTAAAAAACGTTTATAACTTGTCAGGAAATTTCATAGACGTTACATATTTAATAATTAATTTAATTTACATGAACTAACTATGAAAGGGAATGAACATGTTCTCTACACAGGAGAAAACAGAAGTTTAGAAAAGAGGATGTGTGCATAAGAGGTAAAAAATTTAGATTCCTGCCTCCTAATCTCCAGAATGTTGAGCCAAAGTAGAATTTTGAAGGTTCCATTCATAAGGGTTTTCAATGGTCAGTAGGGAAATCTGATTTTCCTAACAAAATGGATCTCTGGATTCACAAACTCATCCAGAAGGTTCTCTTTATAAGGAAACAGGATATACAACGTACTTATTCAGGTGCTTCCAGATTTTTAGTAAAAATCATCAGCATATCATGGAATGACTAAGCGAGGAAAACTATAAAAAAAGAATTTAGCCCAGCTGATAGTGTTAAGATTCTTTTCACAAAAATACTGTAGAATAGGGTGTCCAACCTGTGACCTGGGGGCCATGTGCTGATTTTGTGAGGACACTTTGTTCTTATCAGTGGTGTCAGATACCATGAAGAGTATACATGGACCTTCTTTTTTAAAATCAGCTTCAATTTAATCAGCTGTATATTTAACACGTGGCCCCAAATAACTATTATTTTTCCAACATGTGGCAGAGGAAAAAAAAAAAAAAGGTTGGACACCCCTGCTAGACCTTTATTATATGACATAGAGTCTCTGACTTATGATGGTTTAACTTAGGATTTTTTACTTAATGGTGCAGAAGCAATTCACATTCAGCAGACACCATTCTTTGAATTTTGAACTTTGGTATAATGTTTTTCAGGGCTAGTGATATGGGTCACAGTACTCCCATTGTTGCTAGACAGCTGCTACAGCTCCCAGTCAGCTGCACAATAGTGAGAGTAAACCACCAATGCAACCAGCCTATTTCTCACCTTCTGTAAAGTAGATTCAATAAATTACATACTATATTCAATATTTCACTATAAAATAGACCTGTGTTACATGATGTTGTACAACAGTAGGCTGATGTCTGTGGTCTGAGCACATTTAAGCCTGGCTAGGCTAAGCTATGATGTTTGGTAGGGTAAGCTTATAAAATGTACTTTCAACCTCTTATTTCAATTTACAGTGGCTTTTATTAAGAGATGACCCCATCATAAGGTCAAGAGAATCTATATTTCAAACAGTCCTGGGCAAGACACATGATATTTGGCAAAAGGAGTGGATCTGTGCTCTGTGTTCTGCTACATACACACCCCTCAGTACATCAGCTGTGTCCACTAGTTCCCCACT
>NW_003852417.1:13732358-13735466 GCF_000181295.1 Otolemur garnettii
GTACCACCCCTGGTATATGGGGCCAGCATCCTACTCCTTGAGCCACAGGTGCTGCCCTCTATTTCATCTTTGTTTTGCTCTTTTTTAAATTTAGGATTAATGTGAGGGCACATATAATTAGGTTACATTATTTGCATTTGTAGGATAAAGTCTGAGTTGCAGTTGAGTCCTTCACCCAAGGAGTGTGCGATTAATTTCCTCTGATAACATTATTTAAAAAATTATCTTTTCTATAATTTATGAAGAAGACCCCAAAGGCAATTATAGCAACAACAAAACTTAACAAATTGGAACTGATTAAATTAAAAAGTTTCTTCACAGCCAAGGAAGCAATTAATAGAGCGAACAGACAACCTACAGAATTGGAGAAGATATTTGATTGCTATACATCTGATGAAGGGCTGATAACCAGAATCAATAAAGAACTCAAACAAATCAGGAAGGAAAAAAAATCAAATAGCTGCCCAAGAAAGTGGACAAAAGACATGAACAGAAGCTTTTCAATAGATGATAAATTAATGGTCAATTAAGACATAAAAAAATGCTCCGTATCTCCAATCATCAGAAAAATGTAACTCAAAACCACAGTGAGGTATTACCTGACTCCAATGAGAATGGCTTTTATCAAAAATAGCAAAACAACAGATGCTGTGTGGATGTGGAGAGAAAGGAACATTTTTATACTTTTGTTGGGACTGCAAACTAGCAAGCCTCTATGGAAAGTTCTATGGAGATACCTAAAAGAACTAAAAGTAGAGGTAGGAGATACCTCAAATACTAAAACTATTTGATCTACCAATCTCACTATTAAGTATTTACCCAAAGGCAAAAAGTCATTTCATTATAAGGACACATGCACTCAAATGTTGATTGCAGCACAATTCACAGTGGCAAAGATATGGAATCAACCCAGTGTCTATCAATACATGAGTGGATAATAAACGTGGTATATGTAAAACACAGTGTTAAGTTTTACTCAGTCATAAAAATACTGAACTAATAACACCTTTGCAACAACTTGGATGAAACTGAAGACTATTCTTCTAAGTGAAGTTTCACAAGAATAGAAAAAGAAACCACGGGTACTCATTATTAAACTGGAACTAACTGACCAACATCCATGTGCACATTTGGCAGTAAAACTGAACAGAAAGCAAGCAGGTGGAAAGGGGTAGGAGAGAAGGGAGAAATTCATACTAACAGGTACAAGGCACACTATCCAGGTAAGGGGCACGCTTATAACTTTGATTCAAACTATACAAAAGCAATTCAGGTAACCACAACATTTATATCCCATAATTTTCTGAAACAAAAAATATGAAATAAGAAAAATTAAGAGTTTAAAAAATTATCTTAAATTTGATGTAGTAGGCAAAATTCTAAATCTCCAAGGTCCCATGCCCTTATTCCTGGAACTTATTTGTATAAGATAGCTCTCTCATAATTATGTTGTACTATCTGGCACAGTTAAATATAATATAGGGATATTATCTGAGTAGATGTAATGTTATCCTATAAGAGATGGGGAACCCATGGCCTTAAGAAAACCTGTAGCCTTCCTGATCCTTAAATGCAGCCATTTGACTGAATCCAAATTTTACATATCAAATCCTTTCATTAGTAGGGGTACAGCAGAGAAGAATGAAGCTTGTTGTTGTTGTTGTTTTTGCCTTCTTTGGTGCTTAAAAAAGAATGATCTTGAAATTAGAAGGCCACAGGTTCCGCACCCATGAAAGACTTTTCTATGGATGGTAGCAGAAGATACTGTCATAGATAAGAAGCATGAGGGGAATTTGATGTGCCAATGCTGAGATTAAAAGTGCAGTTTAGTGTGTGTGACAGTTTGGAGTTCTGGCCATTAGCATAAGAGTAAAGGCACTGTGGGGAACTTCCAGGTCTCTCTTCTAAAGACATCATTATTGCCCTGAAATATATCATTTGTACACATTCTTCTTGGCAAAATAGAGTGAAGACTTATATAACCTTGGAAAAGATACATTGAAACGGCAGAGACTTTTTACGAACTAAAAACCATTTATTTATAGGAGAGAAATATAAACTCCATTGTATTTATGCTACTATATTTTAGGGTCTCTTCATCAGAGCAGCTTGGTTTGTACACCATTACCACATAATTAGAAATTGCTTACTTAGTCTTCCATGTTTTTAACTTCTATTTCAAATTTTCTATTTCCTCCCTATCTCTGTGTAGCATTCTATTGTCATATTATGAGATCTATCATCCAATTTGCTAATTTCTTCTTCAGCTATGTCTAATTGAGTACCTAGTATGTTCATTGAATTTATAATCCAAATCACCATGTCTTATAATTATAATTAGTTCTATTGCAAACATATCATATTGATTTTAATAGTATATCTATTCAGATTTTAATAGTCTCTTTTATTTATTCAATAATATCAAATATTTTAATAATCTTTAACCTCACAATTAGCAGTATTTGATGCCTTAACTCCATAATTTGTCATTTCTGCCATTTCTCATGGTAGTTAGATTTATGATTTATTTTAGTGACTTTTATTGTGAATACCTATACTTTGGTACCCTATTTGTGAGCAGTTATTGAGATGAAATATAGCCTTAACATACATTACTCCAGAGAACATAATCATGTCTTTTGACTAATGCCTGGAGTAGTATCAATTTAGAGCTACTTAAATTACATTTTGGGGCAAAGGGATTCAGAAACATAGAGAGTGTGAATTCTAAGTTTCAGATCTCCAAAAGAGAAGTATTGTGGTTTGGAATTTTCATTATATTCTTTTAAAAAATTATGATTGAGACACAGTTACAAGAGGAGTAAAGTTCACATATCTCCCAGTGGAAGGTGTATTTATGTTTTCTTTATGCTCACTGAGAATATCAGCCCTCAATTCACCTAGATTCATGTAATTGTTCAAGTTTTCACATATTAAGACACCAAGAGTGAACAGGATTTCCCAATTCAATATCGGTTCTTTCTTTCTTCTCCTAAATTGGAGCTTTCTTATATTTCATAAATGTTTCAATAAAACATTTCTTTATTTTTCTACTAACTCAAAAATGCAATGAAAAATTTATACTCAGATATAACTTACTAAAAGTTG
>NW_003852417.1:13735692-13770712 GCF_000181295.1 Otolemur garnettii
ATATATATATATATATATAAAATATGAAGATACCTGTACAGTTTGAATTTGAATTTTCTTGTTTGTAAACCATCTAATTGGCCATAGAACATTATAATTTTATTATATGATGATATAATTCTAAAATGAAAGATGTATCACAAAAGTTAAGAAATTGTATATGCTGAGTATTTGTTGAAAAGATAAATGGAAGTCTTGGATAAAATTTGTTATTAACATGACAGAAGTAGCAGATAAATACATACATTTGAAGTCTTGAGTTTTGTATGTACATAAATATAATATATATGTATATATAAGCATATATATACATATATAGTATCACTGAATGTTAACCTTAATTTCGGGTTGTCATTCATGTTTGCATCCTTAGTTGATCATTTCTGTGGTGGGTTTGAAAGTTGCTATATTAGAGACTGTCATTTGGAGATTTGAGAAACCAGGAGATACTGTAGCATGAGTGGCATGAGCATTGATCAGTCCCTCACAGCCTCTGCCAGCAAGCGTTTATCCCAAGTAAAGGGTGTAGGTTAGATAATTGGGTGGTTGAGCAAGTATTCATGTATATGTATTTGATGGATGCAAATATATGTGTTTAAGAATTCAAGTTTAAAGATAAACTGTGTTTACTGTGGGAAGCACACTGGATTTGGGGTTGGGAAACTTGAGTTTTAATACCTAGGCATCTCACTTAGCGTTTTTGGACCTTCAGTCAATGTATCTGTAAACCAAAAGATTTTGAACTAAAGTCCTCTTTCAGTACTACAATTCTATTATCAAATAATTCTCATACTTATGGACTTCTCTAGAGATTAAACAGAAATCTTAGAATAAATTATTTCTCTTTTATAGAATTCAGCATGTAAAGTGACCCTTTGCTGGGCTTTTCAACATTTCAACTATAAGTGAAACATGAGGTCTACCTTCAAGTATTCATCATATTCCTCCAAAATAGTCGGTAATATAACCAAAAATACAACTCTATGTAGAAAAATGCCTTAGCCTATCACTTGGAAGAAGAAAGGCTAGGGAATCCTTAGAAGCATTACTTACTTAGGGTTACTTACTGTTTCTAACAATGCCTGGGATTCTTGGGCTATGGATGATGCTTCCTAGTTAGAGCTCAGTGCTATTCACCTTCTACTTTCTAAATCTTACACTCTCTTGGTTTTTGTGATCACTTACTTCTAGTTGGAGTCTATTTCTTCTCTCTCTTTTTCTCTCTCTCTCCCCACCTTCCTTCCTCTCTCTTTTATTTTTCACCTTGCAATATGTCCAGTCTAAACCATCTACTGACTGATAGAGGAAGAAATCATAATGTTCTTAAATATGACCATGTTAGCCCTTAAATTAACTATAGCAATGCATCAGTCCTGAACTTTGCTTCACACAAGCAGAACACTGATAGAGAGGATATAAAAAATTAACATCAGAAATTAAAGGGAATGAATATCAAAAATGAAATCACTACTGATCTCATAAACATGAAAAAGATAGTGAAGAAATGCTATCAACATCTCTATGAATAAACATTTGATAATTAGCTTAAACAAAATTGACTAACTCCTTGAAATACCAAAACCACCAAAACTCAAAGCCTGCAAGAGGGAAAAAGTTCATTGTCAGCCTTAGCCCACTAGCTGATGGGACTAAGAGTTAGTGGTAAGACAATGCCAATGAAACCAGGGACACTCTGTTCACAACTTTCCACTTGCCATCTACCATGTTAGTTTAGGACGTTGAGACTAGACTAGTCTAGAAGTTGAGACTCTCTCTATGGCTAGAACCTTGAAAATTCTCAGTGTTATTTGGCTAATGCTTGATCTTCCCATCATCATCTTCTCATAAGATTGGACTATGCTGTCTGTACCCCTATCTGTTGATGAAGACCCTGTTATAATCAGATCAATGGGCCACATCCAAGATGCCATATGTAGCCTCATTCAAACATTTCTATGCTCCCCCCTGCCCATTCTAACTGCTATAAATAAGACATCCTACCACTATATGACCAAACTCACTAACCAATAAGTTTCTTGAATTCTTCTTCAGGAATCATAACTTTCAACTAGATTGATTTTTGTCTACTATATTGTCCTTTCTGAGTTTCCTTTCTACTGACCCATCATGACAATCTCTAGATATTGCCAATGTCTCCTTCCTTACCTTCAGCCATAACAGGAAGCAAAAACCAGCAAAGTGGTCAGGAAGGGTCTAACACTAGATTCACATCTGGCTTAGCTACCTACTTCTCACCCATACCCTCCATATATATGACCTTGGGCCACTACTTATTCTTTTCATCTGTTCAAATCTAACCTGAAGATACAAATATCAACTTCATTTAGATTATGTAAATATATATTTATATATATATTATATGTAAAAATAATGTGTATATTATATATTATATGTATCTAATATATATATGTGTGAGTGTGGGGGGATATACACACATGTATATTATATATAATTATATATGAGTGAGTATATAATTATATATGAGTGTTATATATTATATATATTATATAGAATTATATACATATCCACACACATATAATTCTATACTCACTCATATATAAAATTATGTACTTATCTATCCACACATACATATAATTCCATATATACTCACTCATATATAATTATATATATAATTTTATATGTATATAGAATTATATATATATCCACACACTCACATGTGTATATAAATAATTATATTCTGTGGATTGTAGCACAGATCCTATCATAAACACTCAACAAATAAAAATTAAAATAAAACCTGACCTAGCATTTGCTTTACAGATCTTTCCACTGAAAATATTTTACTTGGATGAATCATGTTCCTCCCATTGCTCTCTTTTCCCCTTTCTTTCATAGACAGAAATGAAAAGACTCTATGAAACCAGGTTTTGCCCTTTTGTTGAAGAAAGGGTAATAGTTTCTTCAATATCCCATTTTGCGTTGAAAGCAGAGTTAAGATTAAAGCCCAGGTTTATGCCCCAGGCTAAAGAACCTGGGAGGCTGAGTGTTGAGTGCTGGAGTGCACTTGTCCATGAACAGCATTAGAAGGTGAGAGCAGATCCCCCTAGTCCAATCTTTGGGGAATATAATATAAGAGAAAAGTAGAAAATAGCTGAGAGTCAAAAAGATAGGCAAGCATCCTTGGTTACTTAATATCTACTATATAATGCTCTAAAATTCCTCAACCAGTTATACTTCTCTCAAGCAGCCTGAATAAGAAGTTTCTCCCAATATCCTTGCCAATACAATCAGGTACTCTCAGGAGCTATACAGCCAGTACACCTCTGAGCATGAAGTGCTGAAAATTCTAGATCTAGGATTTAGCTCAGGACTAACCTGAATGAGGAAACTCTTTTTAATTGGACCATGAAAATAATACATGAAGAAAGGAACATAACTTAAGCAAAATGGCTGAAAAATTAATAGGATGGTTAAGTCTATGAAGGGCTGGCAGTGTCAAACTGGCTGGGATGGATGGACATGGACCAGTTGACCAAGGCAGAGTGAGTCTCCTATAGCAAAATTCCCTGGGACTCCCAGCCTCTCCGTCTCTATCTGTATCTGGGATCCAAGCTGAGTTGATCTTCATCAAAACTAAGGTGTAAAACTGTCCTGCTTTATTATTACAGACCCTTTGTGGCCCTGTGAGTAAGTTGGGTCACTTGTTGCTGTCAGAGAATTTAGGTTACCATCACCACCATCCTTCCCATCTGTATATCAGGATTTCATTATAGAGAACCACCAAATATCTTCTTCAGAATACTTTATTCTCACTTTGGCATCCATTAACTGCCATATGCAGGCTGAACGCTGTCTGAGGCCTGAGAACCAATCTCGTCTTACGGTTGAAAGAATTGAGTTTTCTCTCCAGGAGCTGGACAGCCTAGCACCAACTCAGTCCAGCAGAATCTTGGGTCTGGTTTGGACCCCAGTCCTAGGAAGAAAGCCTTCAGCTGTTCCTCAAGGGACACGGTGCTCTCATCTCATTTAGTTTCACTTTCCCTAATGTGGGTCACTCAGGTCTTCTCCAGCTCAGACTTCCCACCCACTCCACTCTAACTACAGAAACTGCCTTCACTCTGATCAACACTCCTGGGGAAATGATTCCTGAGTGTTACCCGATCTTAGGTTAGTGCTCTCTAGAAAGCACCACATTCTCCCCACCTGGACTCTCAACCTGACAGTGGACCCCATTTCTCTGATACAGTGTTCACCATCTACTTCAACCTGCTGCCACCTCCAGGAGACCTCCCAGCCTCGCTCTTAGCTACCTTTCTTTTACCCTTCATTTCTTTTTCTCTTCCTATCATCTTCTTTTTGGTTCTTCTCCTAATTTCTATTTCACCTGTCCAACCCTCCTTGACTGATTGTTGATGGCTCACAACTCTCTGCAGTCCAACTGAACTCTTGAAGTCAAATAATTCCTGCCATCACAAAGGTTGAATTACAGATCCTACCATGTTGTGGTAATATCAGCAGGACTAAGAAGGAGAGAGCCATCAGGTACAAAAGTGAATTAAATTGTGGTGGAGAGTCCTGCATTAAGAGTCTTAACGGGCCCCTGCCTGCCCTCCACTATGCTTAGCCCCTCACAGCATTGTGGGGTCTTTTGTTATGTGAATATATCCTGGAAATAAATCTTTCTGTATCAAAAAAAAAAAAGAGTCTTAATGGGAAAATGTGGCAATGAAGGACTAAGTCACAAAACAAGACAAATTACACTAAAAGACAATGGAGGGGGGGATCAAATATGGCCCATGTTTCTAGCTTCCAACTCCTTTGTCATTCCATTTGTTATTTGTTCCTCGCATACTCTGAGTATACTCATTCTAAAAGATTATTATGGAGCTTTCTCCAGCATCATTGCTCACCTTGGCCTGGTTCATAGGTCTATACCAGGGGTGTCCAACCATTTCTCTTTTCTGCCTTCTATTTGCAATGGGAAAAAAAATAAAGTTGTCTTGGCCTACATAGTAAATATACAACCACAAATGAAAGCTGATGAACAACAAAAAGGTCCATGCATACTGATAACACAGATAAAGCAAAAATAATCCTCACATAATCAGCATGCAGACCACGGGTTGGACACTTCTGGTCTATACCATGAGAACTTGAGCTCAAGAAACATGTGAGCAACACCTTTTACCCTCAGCATAGCTTTTCTTCCTCTTCATTCAGTACCTTAGATCTCCATACTGGGACCAAAACTACATAATTCACCTTTGTTTCATATTTTTTGAATGCTCAGCTCACTTCAAGGGTGATAAAAACATTTCCTCTTCTGCTTCTTACTTTTTAAAGCTAGGCAAAAAAGTTATCTTTCATCCTCCATCTTATGTCTGCCTCTGCAAGAATCTGTGATAATCTACTCTATAGCAACATAAAATTTTGAATTAGGAGGGAGTCATTAATTGCTCTTTAAGAGTTAGATTGGGGAACATGGAAACCATATTATTAGGCCATGTGCACAGAGAGGTTACTCCCATGTAAAGCAGCAGGTGAATGTTCAAATGCAAATGTCTAGGGAAGGGGCCTGGACATGCCCCTCAATGCCTTTGTTTCTACCTTAGGACCACCATGAGCAACAATCTAGGAGTTGTGCAAACACATAATCATGTAACTTTGATAGAGGGAGGCACGGCATATGCAGAAAGTGACTTAAAAAAAAGAACATCAAGTTTGTTCTTAACTTTATAGTTGTTATCAGACACAGACACTTCCCATTCTTTCTTTGGGAACTATCAAAGGATAACTCAAGCCTTGAAATTCTCATAAGCCTAGTATCAGAGGGTCACAGTGGTTCTCAACCTTCCTAATGCTGCAACCCTTTCCGTTCCTTATGTTGTAGTGACTCCCAACCATAAAATTATTTTCATTTCTACTTCATAACTGTAATTTTACTGCTGTTATAAATTGTAATGTAAATATCTGATATGCAGGATGTGTTTTCCGAGGTCACAACTCACACGTTGAGAACCTCTGGTAGAGGACCTACTGGATCAGAGAGTCCTTTTCACTTTTACCATTTCTTGTATACATTCCTAATGCACCTGTGACATAAACATCCACTTATGTTTTAGGGTTCCTTATTAGACTTTGAATTATTTGAAGGCAAGACATATGTCTCAATAACCTATGCAAAATGGGTAAACACAGTGCCTGATGCCCAGTAAATGCTAACTTAAAGAACACTGAATTTTTAAATGGAAGAATAAAGAATGTAGTGTTTCTTGGCCTCATTCTCCATGAATGGACCTTTACTTTTCATCCAGAATGTTTTATTTATTTGGGAAGGTTTCTGTTTCCCAAAGAGACTGACAGGATAAAATCTTTTCCCAGGTCAATATTGTCAAGAGTTTTCCCCACATTTTATTCTAGAATATTTTTGTTTCATGTCTTAAATTTAAATTTTTTATCTAGCAAGAATCAATTTCGGTACTTTCATATTAATCTGAAATTTTTAAAAAAACAAAGAAAGTGACAGCAGTAAAGGGAATCATAATTACTAAGGCTGCTGAAGACCTTCATTCCCCCCGTGAATGCTTTTCTAGCCTATTGCTTTTTCCTAATAGGCTGGTGAAATTAAGACTTTGCCTGGTTCCAATGAGAAAATAATTTTGATAACCAAAAGGAAGATGGATCCTCTAATCACTTTGTCATCACGCCTAGTAGGTAATTTTGAATGAAATAACATTTTAATTTCTTGAACTTACTCCCTTTTAAGCAATTACAGGGAACTTTATAAATAAAAACCCATTTAATTTTCCCCCAAACTCTGCAAGAGAAATATAATTATGTCTGTTTTATAAGATGATGGAATTGAGGCACAGAAGGATTTGAACAACTTACTCCCAATCACACAGCTGGTAAATGGCAGAAACTGATTTTTTTGTTACTATCCCACATTTACTAAACTTTTAGATTTAAAGTTCTGAGTGATTTTCAGCATAAACACATTTTCTGGTAATGATCTATCACATTTTAAATAGAAAAAAAATGACACTAAGAATTAAATAAAAATTATATTGTGTGATAAAAGGCTTTGAATCCATGATAGATATACTCTCAGCTGTCAATCATGACTACACATGGGATGATTACTGGATTACAATCAGAGTCCAGAAGGTGGGTCATTATGATGTCTGTGTCATATGATGATATAGATCAGGCATGCACCCTCATTGATTTGGGAATAAACCTGGTAGAAATGACAACCACAATGTCAACACTAACACATATATTGCAGGTTCTATTTGTTCTTTCACTTAATAAATATTATATGCCAGACATGTGTAAGTTGGTAAGGAGATAGAAATCAATGTTTGTTCATTCAACCTTCTCAATGTTTCTTTAATAATCTCATTGCTTCCTATATCCCCTGTTCCTGAAGGGGTCTGGGTTCTCACCCAGTCTTCCCTGAATAAAAGCCTCTTATTTTACCTCTCAGCCTTCTGACTGGTCTCTCGGCCTCCAGTCTGTGTTGCTTTCCATTTCATTTCTGATTAATGTCAGGAATTAATGGCAGTTACCCATTGCTAACTGCATGATATTCTTAACCTGTAACATGACACTCAATGGCATCCACTTCTCCAACCAGATCTACCTGAAACTCCTACCCATTACTTTGGTCCACTCCTCCCTTCTCACTCCTATCTCCATTCCTCTCTGACACTATGTCAGGCTCCAAAGCAATTGCTAGTTAATTGTGAGCTTCCTAACTACCCTCCAGACTTATCAAGGGAAGGGATTTGAATATATGCATTTTCTCTCCATTTCATCTCTCACAGAAGTGAGACGAGTAAATGTTTATCAAACATCTGGTGTCTAAATAAAGACATGACCTTCACTTTCAGTGCTTTCATAAGAGGTCTGCAAAGACAGAGGCATTTGGTGGCAATGAAAGCTGATGATTATGTAACTTTCCACAAGGTGTTATTTTGGATGGGTGATTATTTTAATGATCTTATTTCAAAGGGTCACAGTCCACATTCATCAAGACGTTCTAGCCTTTTCACAAAGACTTGTATGTGCAAACACCCAGGCTTCTTAGCAATAGCTCCTGCCCTCCTTCCTTGGGGTGCTCTCTTTCCTGCCTCTGCTACCTGCCTAAGCTCTTTTCTCCTTCACTTTGCCATCCTTCTTTCTTGCCCTGGTTAGGAATACCAGACTATTTGATTATTGTGATACAGTTTTCCAACGATTCACCATCAGAATGATTTAGCTGACATTTAAACATTATTAAGAAAGTAAGATGTTGCTTGAAGGTCATAGTTTGGATTTGAAGTTTAAAGGTTTTCACAATGTTTAGTAAAGGTATTCTAAATGTCATCTCTCTCCAGAACTAGCACTCCCATAGTCAATGACAATTGGATTTATTCAGGACTTAGATTTCTTCAGCTTTGCATGTAGTATTTGTCAAAAGAGATCTCAGTTTCCAGGAAGTTATTATTGAAAATACTGTTCCTTTGAGTAACCTTTTCAGGGGTACATGATACCCATGAAAACTCCCCATGCAATGTGCTGCCAAGTCCACATGCTCCATCTCAGGTAAAGCCGAGGTGTAAACAGGCCATTCTTCATTACCCACTGCATAACTTCCCTTTTTCTCAAAGGCGGAAATCTATGTCCTAACTGTGAGTTAGGGTTTAAAGTGGGAACAGTTCAGTGGGACAAAATTGACTTATTAGCCTCAACCTGAGTAAACAGGAGACCAAATCCTCTCCATGGAAAAATTTTATATAAATGAGCACTCGGTCACAAATGGGGTCATAAATTAAAACTTCTCACTAAATGAATAGGTTTGCTCTCTTCCCAACACATCCCAAGGGCTACTTTCTGTATTACGTCCAAGAGGCTTCTGTGTGTGGATGCTTAAGTCCGAGGCAGGAAGCCAGAGGGACTAGAAAAGGATGAAGAAATAGGACAAAAATATCAACCTTGGTTCCTCCCGCCAGGACTCGTTAATTTCCATATCAGCCTCTGACAGGAAGGAGGATTCCTACACGTCCAGGTTACCAAGGGATGTAAATGTTGAGTATTAACATATTAAATAAAATTGAAAATAACAGAAATATACCAATGTTTTGCAATCCATCATGTTTATAAAAATAAATCCATCAAGACACCCAATAAATTAGTCTTGATGAGATTTGTAATGAGGCATTAAAGATAAGCTAAGTAAACTATTAGAATGTTAGAAAATTACATTGCAGCATATCATCTAGTCAGAACTCATATTTTACGCAAATAATTAGACAAAAAATATTTTAAATAAACAAGAAATTTAAATCTTAAGAGTAACTAGACAAAGTGAATTTAATATTTCTGATTACACTGCAGAGCTCAAAGCCATTATATCCTGAGCAGGAATTACATTGGCTGGAAAAGAAGATACTTTTTTTTTTTCTCTCTGCGCTCAAATCCATTGATTCTGTTTTTATCACCAGTGAAAATTAAAGACTTTGAGTATAAATGAAGCCATATTTAGCTTTTTTAAATTCCAGGGCAGTGTGAAGTTTAATATAGTCCGTGATTTCTGCAGGAAACTGCTCGTTACATGGGGCTAATAGAAGAAAAATAATTATTCCTGTTGTTGTTTCAGTGGTACTTTCAGAGATACCGTTTCACAAAAACCAGGAATGTTGATAAGGTCTCTAAACAGATCACAAACTCTCCTTTCTTGAAAAAGGCTGAAGTTATTTTCCTTTTGCAGTTGCACAGGGAAGCGACCAACACCTAGCAATAGCAAATGGTTGCAAGTACAACTGTGCTGGAGGAGGGTCTGCCCACGCACCATGGCCCTGTGTGGAACATGTGGACATTGGAAGAGAAATTCCACTCTGAGATGGAGTGCGAAGGCTCTCTATGCTTCTAGAAGAGAAGGAAAAGTACAGAGTATCTTCCCAATCCCCCTCTCATCAACTCACTATTTTCAGGAAACTCTTCACTCCCACTACCTGACCTCTCAACCCCTCCAGTATAGACATGGACTTCCTCTGCCCACACGGAGAGTGACGTTAGCTTTACTTCATTTATCCAGAGCAGAGATAATACCAGCAATAACAGCAGGCCCCTAAAAACTTAGAGTGGAGGGGATAGAAACGTACTTTGGCCTAGAATCCTTCCTTCATCACACCCCCTACACAGCGCAGTCAAAACTTATGATGCTTTCTAGGGACAAACTCTGCAGTTATAAGAACTTCACAAACTTGCATGTCTTTTGTGTGTGTTTGAGAATGTCTCAAGCATCTCCTTTCTGTCCTTGCCTTCCTGACCCCATGGGAAGCTTCAAACCTCTGTACTTCGCATTCAAACCCATCGAAAACTTCTAAAGATTTAGAAGTTTATTCCCAGTACCCAGAGATACAAATCTTTCTAATCAACAAATCCGGCCTCACATCTTGGGATAGCAGGCATCCTCGTGAGATTATATAGCATTTTGCTCCCAATTGAGCTGAAAATACTATAAGAATGTGAGATTCTCTTTCAATTTCTCTGTCTCCCTGGGCTTGCATGTATGTTCATGGAATCTTACAGCTTTTATTAATTCTACTGCACATTATAACAAAAGACAAAATGTACACTGCAATTGGTAGAAATGGCTAAATAGAACACTGTTATCATTTCTGCTAATTTACATAAGGTAAAATATATACATGGGGAAGAAATGTGATCTTCAGAAAAGAACATGAACAGTTTTTTCCTTAGACATTCAGTGTCCTATGTCAAGGTCTCTATGCCCACCGAGGTCTGGTGATTTACTAGAAGGATTTTCAGCATTCAGTTATAGTTATATTCATGGCTGAAAATTATTACAGTGCAAGGATACACCACAAACATAGAAAAGGGGAAGGACACTTGTGGTAGAGGTGCTAGCTTCAAGCTACCTTCTACCAATGGAGTCACACACTACATAATTTCCCCAACAATGAGTTGTGACAACACATGAGGAGAATAATCCACCAGGGAGCCTCAGTGTCCAAGGTTTTTACTGGAGGCTGGTCACATAAGCACCTTCTATCTAGCACTTTCCAAAATTCCAGGTGCCCAGAAGCAACGCAATATTCAGCATAAAGAAATAGTTCATTCTCTGCATAGTGGCCCACTCTTATTACTCAGGAAGAAGTTTTATACCAGTATACAAAACTGTTTACCAGCAATGCTCCTGGATACCAGACAAAGACCAACCTTATAAGCAGGTCTTTCTAAGCACAGTGTCAGGCCTGCTGTGTTAACTCCCTCTGTTCAGATCCTCAGCTACTCACCTGCTTTGCTCCCATGCTGTGTGAAGAGCTTTCAGGAGACCTCATCCCAACCTAGTTTGCTATTCATGTGTAGAATAGATTCACATTTTATATTCCCATATATTCACATTTGGAAAATAAATTTCTCATTCTTTATTGAAATGCTTTAAGGAAAGTAGGATTAAAAAATCATGAAAGAGTTGGTGTTTATAGCAGGAGCTTCTTTTCAGATAATTTTGGCACTTCTGAGATTTCAGGTATAATTTGAATGCTTTTGATAAAACATCTTAAAAAGTTGAGAACATTTATTAAAACTCTTAGTTCAGCCTAGCAAAAGGAATCATTTTGCATTTTGTGGGGCTCTGAGGAGCCCCAATGATCTGGGCTGAGTTTCCAGACTTCCTGGTTTATATAGTTTGAGTACATTTTGGGCTCCAGGAATCAGGAGATAGTGCAGTCAGACACAGCCTCTAGAATCTCTAGTACAACCTCTATTCTCTTTTCCCAAAAAAGAATTCGACAAGTTTTGCTATACCTTTCTCTTTACACCTGGCATTTATCTATCTAAACTCCATTTTTTATGTTTCTAAACTAACATATTATCATTTGAGACTGCTATCAAGAACCTTTTTTTTAAAGAAAAAACATTATTTTATCACAAGGACACTTGCACTTGAATGTTTATAGAAGCTCAATTCACAATTGCAATGATGTAGAAACAACCCAAGTGCTTATTGGCCCACGGATGGTTAATAAACAGTGCTATATATATATACCATGGAATACTCTTCAGTCATAAAAAATATGGAGACTTTATATCTTTTATATTTGCCTGGATGGAGTTAATGAATGTTCTTCTTAGTAAAGTGTCTCAACAATGGAAAAGATAGTATCCCATGTATTCGATATTAATTTGAACCTAGTAGATGAACAACTACAGGCCCACAAAAGAGAAAAACACAATTAAATTCAAGTAGGGGGGAGGAGGGAAGGAAAGGAGAGGGATCAGGACGCTCCTACCTAATAGGTACAATGTAGGGGTATATGACACACCTGTTGGGTGGGCTCAACTACAACTCTGATGATACAGAACATGCAAACAATGTAACCCTATCATATGTACTGTTATAATAATCCTAAAAACAAAAAATCCTCTGATTCTGTGACTACAAATTTCCTCCATCCTTTGAGAGTCCTGCTTTCTTTTCGGTGCCTCAACTAGGACACACAAGACAGGGCACTTTAAAGTGATCCTTTAAATACATCGATATAACATACCAGTGGATATTTTGGTATATGCCTTCAATACCTAAGTAAATTTGAAAACCTATAGGACAAAGCCTCTTGATCCTCTTTATGTATCGATATGCTCATCCTCTGGGAAAACTTCCTTAAGTCAATCACTTAAGAATAAAAGAAAGAGAAAAACTCAAACTAGGTATGAGCTAGCAGATACCAAGAAAACATGAGTAGACACACGCACTTTTCCACAAAGTTGAGCCTGCGGTTGGGAAAATGGAGTTGGGGGGCAAGAGATTAGTATAGATTAACACAGCAGGCAATGGCTACCCTAGGGTGGGGCGTGCTGGAGAATCCAACTCTGTGGGCAAAATCCAAAATCAATACTGGCAAAATTTTATCAGAGCCAAGACAGAAGAAATTACTGCCCAATATTTCCCACTTGATCTATGAAACATATTCCATGTCTATCAGAAAAGAAGAAAAAGGAAAATTTCCATCTCTAAATAAGCCTGGAGAATGTTGCTTACCATATTCCTTTCTCACAGCCACTTCAGGAATTTGCATTTTAAAAGCTCCCAGAAGACCTTTCAGTAAAGGTAAAATTTATTTCACTAGAAGGACACCAACTTATTTCTTTTAAGGTACTATAATTTGTTTTTATTAACACATATCTAGGTTCCATGTAACATAACATGGGAAATGGTGTTTCCATGCTTTTTAAAAAATAGTGCGTTATTGTCCTTGGTCCCTATGAAACATCAATCTATCAGCTGATTCCTATCCATCTGAAAAATACAACTTGATGAATCTTGCCTCAGACTCCCAGTTTTTGCTTACTGGGTAATTATTTTATGAATTAAATAGTGATCTACTATTGTGAGTATAGTTGCCTGAAAGACTCAGACTAAACTTGGACAGTGAGAAATAAAAGAATATTGGGAAACTAATCCCAAGAAGGAAAAAGAAATAGATTCATTTCCTAATAGAGTCTACTCAAGTGTTTGAAAATTCTGCATCATCAAAACTACTTACAAGTGATTAAATGAGAGAATATTCGGTCCACTTTCTCAGATGCTGCTGGGTCCCAGGTTTTAAAACCACAGTCAACCCAGGAATTCTTTCCCCAGTTTTGTGTTTCACAGATTTGTGTGAAGTCAAGTGTAAGTTACTCAATCTTACTATCTTTAGTTTCCTGCTCTATAAATGAGGCTAGCAGTGCACACCCACCACGGGCTTGGGGAGGAAATTACCATAAATGATTTCGAGCTCTTTGTAAATATGAAATACTGGTGATCTGTGCTAAAAAAGACTAACTCTGTCTTCATGCCCCATTTCTCCCTTCTATTCCCTCAGGGAGACTTATGCTTGTCTGAGGGCACTGAGGGGAAAAAATCATGGTACTGAAAGGTCATTCTCTGTGTGTGGCCAACCAAATGTGATAGCTGGCTAAATCTCCAGCTTATTCCCACTGAATATAAGAAGAACCAAGGTCTCTCAGACAGTTATTCACCTTTCAAATAGGTTTCAAAGTCTGTCTGCAATGATGACAACTTTTATCACCCCAGTACCTTTGTGACCTGAGTGGAACCAGCACGAGATTCTAAGAGATTTTTATTTGTTTTTGAGATAATAAAAAATGAACCAAAAGAAGTTAAAAATTTTAGATCAGTAAAGACTCATGCCTTGGACTTAACTCCTGGAAAAGAGACACTCTGCCATCTCCTTCTCACTTAGTGGTCTTTCTGGGGCCTCATTTGGGTTCAGAACTCAATCATCAGGACCCAGGAGTGAGGGGAAGAGAAATCATTGCTCTTCAACCATTGCAAAATACATCAGATTTCCCACTTTTTATGGCCACACAGGAAGTAGGTAGATCCCACAATCCTAAATCGTCAAGAGCATAACCAGCTCCAAGAAAGTCTTTTGAGAGCTTTGGTAGATCATGGAATCCCATATTTGGAAAGGATCTCAAAGGTCATCTGCATAGCTTCAGGCAAATCCATTCTGGATGATACCCTCTCGTTCACTGGGCCTTTGTTCCTGCTCTGAAAACAGCATCTCTACCTCATCACCAACCTCCAGAGTTATATCACAGCTGTGCACACCTAACCCCTCAGTAGGCAGTGTGCTCTTTAAAAGTATAGATTTTATTTTTCCCTCTGTGCTCCCAGGAACCAAAGTTTGGTCCAGAAGATATGTCGACAAATAATGTGACAGCATCTCCTGCCACCCAAACTAGAGCAAAAGCCTTTTATTCTACTCCTTATGTTCACCTGATAGCTTCCCTTAGGTTAGCCCTTTTATCCACGAAATGGTTTTATAAAATGTAACACAGATTATGCCCCCAGGGCCTGATTGAAACCTATATATTATCTTGAACATACTAAAATAAAATCTGAACCCACCAGCGTTATGTCCCAGCCGCGTGCTTTGCTCCTCAGGTTATCTCTTCTGATCAATGTCTTCCCACCTGTCCCGTCACTGGTGATGGGCAAGTCAACTGCCTGCAGATAACTGACTAATGGGCCTTGAATTTGTGATTTTTTTAAATAACAATGACAACGTTTATAATAATGCAAGAATTACTAAATGTGACACAGAGACACAAAGTGAGCACACGCTGTTGGAAAAATGGTATCAATAGACTCGCTTGACACAGGGTTGCCACAAACCTTCAATTTGTAAAAAATACAATGTCTGTGAAGCACAACAAAGCAAAGCATAATAAAATGAGGTGTACTTACACTTCGTTTTCTTATACAGTATATTTTCTTCTGTGGATGAAAGGGTCATATTGAAACCTGCTGAGAGACTCAAAGATAGAGATTTTTTTCTGACATATTATATATAAAAAGAGAAAAATGCCAGGAGAGAGTAAAATGTGGAGCACGATTGAGCATAGGGCTGGGGAGGTGTGGGCTGGCAGGACACAGACTTAAATTTATCTTTATTTTGAATTTCAAATTAATATACTGGTAGAAATTTTAACTCCAAGTTAAAGTTCAAGTTGTAGTTGGGCCCTTTCCCCGGGGTGTGTGCTGAACACCCTTACTTTGTGCTCATTAGGTATGATCCAGGTTATCACCCTCCCCCGCTTTCCCTCCCCTCTCTGTCCTCTTCCCTCCCCCTTGCTAGACTGGATTCATGTTTTATCATTCATGTGGGCATGTAATTGTCTGTGTATTTGTTTCATGTTAGTATTAAGTAGATTGCATTCTTTTTTCCATTCTTGAGATACTTTACTGAGAAGAATGTGTTTCAACTCCACCCAGGTATACATAAAAGATATAAAGTCTCCATCTTTTACCATGGCTAAACAGTACTCTGGTGTACATATGCCACAGTTTATTAATCCATGCATGGATTGATAGGCATTTGGGTTGCTTCCACAGCTGGGCAATTATGAATTGAGCTGCAATAAACATTCTGTTAGCCACATGTAGAGGACTGAAACTGGACCCACATCTCTCACCATTGACAAAAATTAATTCTTGCTGGATAAAAGATGTAATTTAAGAGACAAAACAACAAAAATTCTATAAGAGAGTGTGGGCAAAATGCTTGAAAATATTGGTCTGGGGAAAGATTTTATGAGGAAGACCACCACACCCCCCATCCCACCCCCCACCCCCCAGGAAACTGCAGCAACACCAAACATAAATAAATGGGATTTGATCAAGCTAAAAAGCTTCTGCACAGCTAAGGGTACCACAACCAAAGCGAACAGCCAGCCTTCAGAATGGGAAAACATCTCTGCATGTTACAAATCTGACAAAGGACTGATTACTAGAATCTACTGAGAACTCAAATTAATCAACAAGAGAAGAGCAAACAACCCCATTTATAAGTGGGCAAGAGACCTGAACAGAAACTCCTCTGAAGATGACAGATGAATGGGCAACAAACACATGAAAAAATATTCACCATCTTTAATCATCAAAGAAATGCCCATCACCTAACGCTAGCAAGATTAGCCCACAAGACAATGTCCCAAATCTGCAGATGCTGGTGTGGATGTGGAGAAAAGGGGACACTTCTAAACTGCTGGTGAGATTGCAAACCATTGCAACCTTTATGGAAAGAAGTATGGAGAAGCCTCAAAAAACTATATATCCACCTTATATTCGATCCTGTAATTCCATTAGTAGGTATCTGCCCTAAAGAACAAAAGTTATTTTACCATGAAGGGCCTGATGTCTTCAGTTCCCTCTCTCTGCATTCTGACAGGGCTGCTCCTTCTGCCACTCTGCTGTTCTCTTCCCTAAAGGGGCTTCCCTGACCATCCCAGCTCCCACGCCTGCCCACAAATATCCCTTCCCCCTCCATTACCTTAGCTTTCTTTATTTCAGGGAAATAAACTGATTTTTTTTTTTTGCTGTTGTGTGTTCATTGTATCTCTCTCACAATCAGATAGAAACCTGGTGAGAGCAGGATCCTGCCTGCTCATCTGCCAATCTCTCAATCTAGGCAGTAAATGTAACTGAGGATCTAGTGAGTGGATGCTCATTTATTCTCTTCTGAGAGAATGCCGAAAGGAATGAATAATTCATTCAATGTTCAAGTCCCTCTCCAACGTACTTCTTGATATCTTTGCCAAGTGCTATCCTATTTTTCCGTGAGTACAAGCAGTGATAAAGAACTCAGTAGTTTTCCATTTGTATACAGCCATGGTATTAATGGGTTTTTCCTTCTGTAATGGGTGTTTGTCTGTCTGACGTGTTCTTCCTGTGATGAACATCCCCACCCCTTGGAAACGCACAAAGCCAGTCTACTCCCTTTTCACATGATGGTTCTTTGATTTTTGCCTTTTGAATCCTCTGTGACGGGTCTTTTCTGCAGGCTGAGAATGCCAGGCCCTTCTTTCATTTCACATTTTATACTTCCAATTTCCCCAACTTTCTTTTATGAATATATCCCAGTTTCTCATAAAACAGAGAGCTCTAACTTGATTTTTTAAAAATGTTAACAGTTATGGTTTTACTAGTACCTGGTGGATTATGTGTGTGTGTATTCAATGCCACCTAATATCACCTAACTTTTCCACCAGCCACATCCCACCAATGACTTCCACTACTTAGGAACAACAACAAAAATATCCCCAAGCCATCAGTGTAGAGCATCAGCAAGTCATACGCACTGGCCAGCCTCCAAGGAGGTCCCAGGGATTCCTTCTGGCTTCAAGCCCTTTTGTAGTTCTCTGCCACATTGCATCAGAATTGGTCTATGTGCCTAGTGGAACATGGCACAAGTGAAAGTATGTAACTTCTGAGGCTACTACTTTATAAAAGATATTTTTGATGTCTGCCATGCTCTCTCTTAACTTCTTTCCTCTGGAGGAAGTTCACTGCTATCTCATGGGGACAAACCAACCTCATGGAGAAATGCAAATAATGAGAAACTGAGCCCTCCGCCCCTACTAGCCATGTGAATTAAACATCGGAGAAGCAAAACCTCTAGTCCCAGTCGAGACTTGAAAACAATCTCATGAAAAACCCTAAGCCAGAACCACCCAACTAAGCATGTATTGGATTTCTACTCTCAGAAATGGTGTAAGAAAACATGTCTTCATGTTTTAAGCTGCTAGGTTTCCACCAATCTGTTATAGGATGGTAGATAAGTAACGCACAGTACCTTCCCCATCCTGCATTAACGCAATTGCTTATTTTAGATCTAAATTTAGATTCATACACTTATTAATAATTTTGTATTTTGAAATTCAGTTCCTTCCAATCAACGTAGGGGTTTTTCTCCAATAAATAATTAGATAATCAACATATCTGACAATTGACACAGTCATAAACAATAATTGGGAAAGTTTGTTATCTTTCAAATTATCATTGCCATTCAACTTACCGATAAAGATGCTAAAATGAAAAATATACTGAACAGCATCCTGGTGGCCTTCAGCAATTTCCCAAGTTCATACTTTCCTAAGCTGTTTTCAAACATATCTTTTACCAGCTAATAATCCACCTTGTTCTCTTTGTATCTACCCAATGCATCTCTATGTTATCTGCAAGGATATTAAAATTTTCGTGGTATGTCTGTTGCATTTTCTTGAACTGTCAGCCTTAGCATTATTAAGTTAAAAAAAAAATAACCTGTTGTTTGGATAAGACTACTTCCTTAACCCGTTTGGCTCCTTGTGGTAATATTTTTCTTTTTCAGAGGCTCAAAGGACATTGTTTTTTACAGATTAAAAGAGTGTCAGGAGTTGGCACAAAGACTATTGACTCGTCAATTTTTTATTCCACCTTCTCTTTTCATTGAACATGAAAGTGGCATTTGTCTCTTCTGGTCCTGGTCGCCTCCCCTATTCTGCAATGCTCACTAGACTACTGTTTACAGCTCTCATGACAGTACTCCCTGGCATGAGAATCTCTTCACTCATTTTACAAACTCACTTTGCTTCCAAAGGTCGTTCGTTCCATCTATCTACGTGTATTTATATGTGTTTCATTATATTAGTCTTTACTTCCTTTCAGGAACCTATTCATTAGTATACCAATCAACAAAGAAATAAATAAAAAGAAAATGAAAAGAAAGAAAGGTAGGATATTAACCATTCCATATTTTGTAACCACTACAAACCTGATTATACCTGTTAAATGAGGAAAGGAAGGAAGAAAGGAAGGAAGGGAGGGAGGGAGGGAGAGAGAGAGAGAGAAGGAGGGAGGGAGAAAGGAGAAGAAGTCTAAGTCAGGAAACCCAATCCTGTTAACACTAAAAATTCTAAAACTTTAATACTTGAATTTGGTTAATATACTCTTTGCTTTAACACACAATGAGGGTGGTCATAACGTATTTATTTTCTTGTACTTTTTCCTGAAATATATTAAAATTTCGTGTCAAATTATAAAATCAGTAAGCTGAATATTTCTTCAGTTATTTATTGTGCATGAATGAAAAAAAAGAACATGGTTTTGAAAACTAAAGACTAGTTCTAAAATATTTTCAGATCTGATTATATTTTCCATTAATAGTTTTAAATACACTTAGTCAACAAAGGAAAACAAAGGAATATTATGTCTGGCAGCAAAAGAATTGACTAGTATATGCAAGTGATAAGCCTATCCAAAGAGATTCAAAATAAGTTATTATGTAATAAATATATCATCCCCAATCAGTGTAGAAGGATAAGAACAATAAAAAGTGCTGGGGTAATAGATAATTATTTTTTTTTTAATTTTCATTGTGCTATTAGACTCTACCTCAGAGCATACATCAGATGCAATAAAGAGTTAAGTTCTAAAAGGGAAATAAGAAATGTACAAAGACACCAGTAAATAAATGAGCAATGGATATAAGAAGAAAATTGCCCAAATAGAAATACAACATTTTAACAAACACATTCAAAGAAAGATGTTCATTCTCATGAGGAATCAAATAAATAAAAAAAAAGTATAATGAAGCATATGTATTAATCCAACAAATTTAAATTTAATACACACATACAGCAATACCAGTTGGTGGAAGGTGAAAGAGATACATTTATATCAACATAAATAAGAATATAAATTACTTCTAAACCCTATTGAAGTCATCTGCCAATAACTATTTTGAAAAGCCTACTAAAGCTGTTTAGTATATTTTACTTAATACTTCTAAGTATTAGCTGTTTTTAACTTCCTAATTCCACTTCTGAACATTTCGCTAGAATGTGCTCCTTTTTTGCTACGTGGCAATGTCTTAGCCAACATTGATTTCTTATTCCACGGCCAGTTCAGGCTTCATTCCCTTTCTGGAGTTTACTATCCTAACCTAGTAAATCTCTTTTTCTGAGCTGAGCTGGCCTCGCAGGAGGGGAGGTCTGATTGTTCAGAAGACAAGGCTGGGTGTTAGCGGGGCAGAAAGGGAGGGGGAGACGGGATCCAGCAGGAAACTCACGTGTCTATGGGGAGTAAATGAGATGCTCTTTGAAATAGTGGGCAGGTCTTTGGTCTTAAGAGCAGCAGCATCCTGAATTACAGAAGAGCAATGAGAATACAGGGGATAATAAGAAAGGGAGAGGCGTCTGTTATGGTGCTGCAGATGGAGGAGAAAGGCCAAAAGATGAAACCAGGAATGAGGAAGATACAGGTGGAAAATGGTGCTCCCAAGTGGAGGGATGAGATAACATTTCAGGTAACAACTTGGAGCTTTGTAGGCAGGCAAGATTTTAATCAGAATAATAAGTCAGTTGGGGAGATGGTGAGTCCCAGGTCATGCTTTTCCAGATCCTAAATGAAGGCTCTGACTCTGAGATTTTCAGGTTGGAAGGAAAGAGAAAAATTGGGGAAACTTCAGAAAAAAAAACTGACAGGGGCATGGACATAAATTGAAGCAGAAAAACAAAAACAAACAAACAAAAAACACACGTGTACTCCCACACTCATATACACACAACTCATTATTTCTTTGATAACCATTTTTTTTTTTTTTTTTTTTTTGCAGTTTTTGGCCGGGACTGGGTTTGAACTACTACCTCCAGCATATGGGGCCAGTGCCCTACTCCTTTGAGACACAGGTGCCACCCTCTTTGATAAGCTTTTTTCCCTCTGGTTAATATAACTGACCTATTCATACTCACAAATTAACAGTGCACTATAGTTATCAATACAGTAAGGCCATTGCATTTGCTGTGTTTTTTTATCAATTTTTACCTTTCACATCCTGTCACAAAATTCATTTCCCCATCTGACTCCCTGTAGCGTAGAGGTTACACCTTGTATGTCTGCCTTCCATATGCTCATTTATAGATATTCCCTTAAAAACATGTATTTTCAATTTCTTAACTTCAAAACGAATCTGAGTGAATTATAATAAAATAGTTATTTTATGCTGGAGATGGATAAATTGATACTATGTTGTTCTCTGTACTTTTCTTTTTTCTCTATAATTTTCAATTTTTAAATATATTTGTGAGATTTAAAAATTGAAATATTTCTCTAGCTAGTGATAGGCACAGCCTGTTAATTCACATAAATGGTAAGTACTACAATTCTCGTCTTGTTTTTGGCCGCTTTTGTTCCTACCAATTTTTAGGTTCTTGGTAGCTTTCCTTGCTCGTTTCTTAAAATATGTTCTTCGGGACTACAACATATTCTGTGTCATAAATACTGCACATTTTACATATCAATAGTCATGCTTTCAACCCTTTCCCACAAAATGTCTCGCCATGGATCTGAGATTTTCTCTGAAGTTTTATTAAGCCCCCAGGTACACACATACTCTATTTTACCAGACCCTGCTAGGACGGCGATACCAATTTATACTTTCACCAGCGGCGCGTGAAAATTGCCAGGTGATCTTATGCCCTTAATGATGTTCAGGGGCTTTTGATTTTCACCATTTAGAAGAATATACAGGAATGTTTCAGTGTTTTCATGTACATGTCTCCGGTTACTAAAAGAATGAGCATCACCTCAGAATTTTATTACTTGTCGGAATTTTCCTCTCTATAAATTGCTTTTTTATACTTTGTTCAACTTTCTGACGGGAGATTCCTCATGTTTCTTGCTTATTTACTGCTGTCATTTGCCTCTTCTAGTTAATCGTGCCCCCTCGGTTCTGCCGTTTGCCAATGTCATCCCTCCATTGCCATCCTTCTGTTAGTTTTCCTTTGGTACCATTTGTTGACCAGTTTTCATTACTTTTCGTGCATATATGCTTCTGTGTAATAATATTTTAGATCTTTTTCATTTTTCCCTATCCAAAGACCCAGAAATATCCTTCCACATTTTTTATTCGTTTCATAGTTTTATCTTTCACATTTGGGATTTTAATTTTAGTTAATAATTTTATCGTCTTCAGAAAAAGAAATACCCTTAAAGTAATCTCTGTGCAAAGCTGGATGAGTTACATGACACTTCCAGCAGAAGAGAAGCATGGCATTCTTCTGGGATCATTTGGGAACTGGACTCATGCATTTATTTTTACTTTTTAAAATAGAATCCTTCAAGAGTATGAGATTGGTGATGCTGGCAGCTTAGCTCAAAAGGATCTAAGAAAGAAAAAAGTTTAAATTGATTAATAAAGAAATAAAAGTTAACGACAAGGTGGGGAAATCACCTTTTTGAAAGCAAAAATAAACCAAGGATGAATCAAAGAAGAATTGTGTGGTGCTTTAGTTAATAACTGTAGCAAAGGAAGCACTATTCTAACAATCAAGGGAATTCTATCATGACTTTTTTTATTAGAGTAAAGTTAGACAACAGCATTAGGAGATGGAATCCCCAAATTATGCTGCTGTTTACATAACATTATTTCTGGGTATAACTTGAAAATGGCAGCTTCATTCATAGCAAAGGACAAGCCAATTGCTGAGAAAGGACATTGTCACCACCAGCAGGAAGTCAATGCCCTCTGCACACAGTATCTGCTGTCTGTGAGCTTCCTGAGACTGGGCTCAGATGGAGCCGCTCCCTCCTGAGGTCATCAGGCCTGAGGCAAGTTCCTCTTCACCTGATCAACTCAGTGGTGGCTCTAATGAGGTTTTGATGTGAGTACAGCCTTGGTGTTTGAATATGTAATTTCCGGGATAGTTAAATGGCTGCTACTGCTGAAATGTTCTAATAAGAACGGTCAGGAGCCTAGGGAACACTGACCCTTGAAATATACCCTCCTCAAATGAATATGGAAAGAGGGGCTGCATGAGTTGTATTCAACTAATTTTTATTTTCTTCCAGTTGGTCAAAAAGCAGAATTTCATGTCTCTGCGAGCGCGACTCTGCACTGTGCTAACTGCTGAGTTTATGCCAATGCACGTGACAACCATAGCCCTTGTCCACAGTCAAAATAGATATTCAGGAGGATAACATTATGGTAAAATCTCTGTAAGTCAATCACCCAAGACTGTAATAAAATGGTCAACATAAGGAGGTGGTCAACATAAGGAACTTCCATTGAGTACATGTGGTACATGGATGGTCTATGAAAATTAGGTCACCTTAAGGAGGGGGTCAGTGCAATAAAATATTGCCAGGAGGCTTAACAAATGCTATGCTGTCTATCCCTCCACTCCCCAATAACTATCTGAATTTTTTCATTATCTTTACCCAAGACTCAAATCATATGCTGATTCAAATGACTTGATCCGTCCCTCAAGGGTTCAAGTTTTAACATCCAAAACTTTGTTCTGATCAAACTCATTATTCTTAAACTCTAAAATAGCCTTTTCTTATTATTCCTTTTTAAATTCATTTTATAATTTCCCTAACAGAGCCCAATTCTCCTATTTTAGCATAACTCCAGATCAACCACCTAGGATTATCCGATGGAGTTATCTGCACGAAGTAATTACTTTTTTTTTTCTTGCAACCATTTCATATTCGAAGATAAGTCTTTAGACTTTAAGGCACGTACTTTCTGTTCAGTTTGCAAATTTTCTTGAAAGTTAAAAGTGAGGAGTCAGCAATTTACTTCCCTGACTGAAAAAGAAACTTTAAAAAACCATTCTACCTATGCCTCTTTTGGCACTAACAAAATCTTGATTAATTCCTTAAGATGTCAAAAATGATAGTTAACTGTGTGTCTTTTGTTGAAGATTAGGAAGCTTTGTTCAGAGCATTTGAATAATAGTTTTATGATAATGTTCAATTGTGGTGAGGACAAGTCACATTGAATCATTTACTCATAAGCTGAAATCTGGGAAACCGTCCTGCATGTCAAAACAATAGGAAAGTGGCTCCTGAAGTGACACTGCAGGTAAGGCATTTTATTTCAAATCCTTCAGATGAAAGGAAGGAAAGATTGGAATATAATGGCTTAGGATATATGTTCTTTTTCATCAGTAATTCATGAGTGTTTACAACATTGACATTTGCGATTGGATATGCAGGTGTGTCTTGGTTCACACAACAGATGTCTTCCTGAAAAGATATATAGAAATTATTGAAAAGAAACTCACACTTTATATGTACTGGGCAAATTTTCTATTAAAAAAATACTTATGGATTCTCTTTTGCAAACGTAAAGCTATTTCTGCTATGCAAATGGCTCCCATTCATTGACTTGGTTCATGAGTGAATACACCTATATGCCGCGCTTTGTTTAGGGTGCATCCAACCAGCGTAGGAAATAAATCTGATAACAAATATTTCAGGTCTTAGAACAGTATCTAGAATTTCAGGTTTTAGCTTTTACAAAAGAGGAAGAATTGAAAGTTGGTAAAAAACAAACACAGAAAAAGAGGACGAAGACGAGAAAAAAAGATGATTTGTAATATTTACATATTGAGATTGAATGCAGTCAGGGTACAGTTCTGAGGTCTGAGAACACTTTTGTCTGTAATCCACTGTCCTTCATTTTTTCTTTCAGATGTTGGCATCTTGGTGTAAGGATGTAAAGCCTGATATGCACTTTATAACCAGCCTCTGGCTCAGGCCATCTTGGTTACACCAAGAAGTAGCATATATAGGATGGGAAAAGAAATGGTTAGGAACTTCATCTGAACTCATATGAAGCTATGTGATATCCAAGATTAAATTAAAAAGAAATCACCACAATGAAATCCCTCAAGCTCCCATTTGAAGGTGCTAAAACCTGTCCCTGTGAGCAGTACAGACCTGTACAGGTTTCCCTGCCTTCCCGCCCCCCATCTCCTTAACAGAGACAAATCCCTTGGTGATAACATTGCTCTGCTCACCTGCAATCACCACTCCTGAAGATGAGCCTGTCATTCTCCAGCCTTATCACTCAGTTCCTGTGTTTTTAAGTAGTCATCTTATTGCCCACATGGGTTACAGTGCCTTTGACGGCTGAGATTCACATATGCCTACAATCCTGAGACCCCAAATTATGCACCAAGAACATCATTGTCTTTAAGTAATGTATTCGTTCATTTAATCCTCACAGTCTCTAAAAATAGGTATTATTCTTTTTTCATTTTCACATTAAGATGCCTAGGCTTTAAAGAATGTGTTTCGCAACTAAGAGGCAAAGTGTATTCCAAAAGCATGTTCCAAAGTTCTTGAACTTTCCATGCTGAAAACATGATGGAAAAATAAGACTCAGCAGTTGAGTGAAGGAATGCATGCATAAAAAAACCTAACTGCTCATCAATTATAAAATGAAGGAATCAAAAACAGAATTTAAAAACTGTGATGTGTAATTTCAGGGAAACGCATGACACCAGTTTATCTTGAAAATAGCGACCTCTCTTCCCAATCCCATTCCAGAAGTCTTCCTTACCCAAGTGGCCAGTGAAAAGAAGGGCTAGAATTTACAAGCTTCTCCTCCATATATTAAACTTTTCTCTTATTCACGCCCACCTTCCCATAACCAACAACTCCGCCTGACGCTGTCCAAATTCCTTCCCTTTGCTATGTATTTTCCAAGTGTAGTTCCCCTCTGAACTGAACAGTCTTTTCAAAGAGATCATGTTTGATTTGCATTTGTGGCTACTTTTTATATTTGGTTGCCCCAAAAGGGTCTCAATGAATATGTGTCCAATAAACAAACAGGCAGACAGATAACATATTTTTCGCTTTCCTACCGTCTTGCCTCTCAGTGTAGCATACCCTCAGGGAGACACAGGATGAAGGAAGTCTCACAGGCGTGGAATCTTGTGCATTCTGCATTATTCTTCATGCCCCTCTTTGCATCTAGCTCAAACCTGGGTATGGGATTAGGCACCTATGAGCTGGTCATTTTATAGACCAGGTCCCAGGGTATTGGCTGATAGGCAGACTCTGTATCTGACTAAAGAAACAGAATCAGGAGATCCTTAGCACAGCCGTCATTACCACAACGTCCTTTCTAAGCCTATCCCCTCTCCCTGATATTCCCCAATGTTCCCCCCTGGTCTTCCTGCTAAGCCAAAGGTTGCTTTGGGGAAGGACCACCAATAGTGCCATGCGTGGGGCCAATGGACTCATAGTTTCCCAGCAATGGTCTACATGGAAGGGAGGGTTCCTCTCCCTCTGTTCTTCCATCCCTCCTAGAGTAGAGAGGTTTCAGGATCTATGCAGCCAATAAGGAAATATTTGGTAGGGGGACAGGTGAAATACTCCTTTCCTACAGTCCTGACACATAAAAAATAGTTAATTTTTACGCATAAGATTATAGAACAGATTCTTTTTTTTTTTTTTTTTTGAGACAGAGTCTCACTATGTCACCCTTGGTAGAGTGCCAGGTCATCACAACTCACAGTAACCTCAAACTCTTGGGTTTAAGCTGTTCTCTTGCCTCAGCCTCCCAAGTAGCTGGGACTATAGGCACTGCCATGACACCCAGTTATTTTTTGTTGCAGTTGTCATTGTTTAGCTAGCCTGGGCCAGGTTCCCAGGTTCCAACCCATCAGCCTACCCACAGCTACAGGCACTGCCCTATAGGACAACATCTTAACAGGGGGACTTCAATGCTTATTGTTCCCCAAGCAAGAAATTATCTCTAGTTTATAATCATGCACACCATTTACACTGTGCATGTCGTGGCTCTATTCACCCATAATTCTTCCGGATAGAATTAACTGAAAGAAACAAAAGTTATCTCCTAGAGTTGGCCCAAATTAACCAGGAAAATGAGAATACACACAGGCAACCGTGTTTTCATTTGTTTTGCTTTGTTTCCCTCAACCAAGCCAAGACCCCTGAGTGCCTGACAGCAAGAGTGCACAAGCTTTCAGGACTCCACAGTGAAACCAAGACTCGAGGCCAGCAGATACTTATCTCTAATGGGCTTTGCAAGGCTTAATTAACTCCTGCAGGAGGAGTTCTTTGTAATGTTCAGATTGCATATATTCTCAAAGGTCAAAGATTATGAAGATGGAAAGGAATAATGACTTACTATACATGCCTCAATTGGATCAGAAGGACACTGTTGATACTTTAAATCTTACTTATTGTTTTATTATTAAATTCCCAGAATGAAATGATTACCCCTAGAAGGTCCAGTTCAAGAAAATATTGCCATGTGTGGTATTTGTTTGTTTGTTTTAAATATAGTGGTGGATGTGTCTGTAGGGCAAGGGAGTAAGTGAGGAATTCCCTTTTTTTCTCTCTCATATTATTTCCATAGATTGGGCCTCTGGGATGTAATTAGCAACACAGGTAAATCTGAGCTGCAGTTACATTTGCAGTCTTTCTCAATGAACAAGTGAATTCTAAATGTTTGCAGAAAAACCTGTGTTGTTAGAGTATCTTGCAAGTTATCTTTGACATGACTAAGCTTCCTGGCCAGGCTGAAGGAGTGGACAGTAAAGGATTTAAGTTTGTTATTTATTGAGGTATTTTTCATTATTCATTCATTTTATTTAAGAAAATAAAGTTTGCTCAAGAGACTCAAATGCCTACTCATGCCAAACTCAGGGAAAAGGATGGTGGGAACGATACGATCTTAATTCTTAAGTTCCCAGTTACTTACAAGACCAAGACCAGGATCCAGCGAAGTGTGATATGTGGTCAGGGACGACAAAGGGTCACACTGAGGCAAATGAGAAGCACAGGTCAACCTCACAGGGGTTGGTGAGAAAGACATGGACTGGCCACAAGAACAGACATTTCAGCTAAAACCTAAATAAAAAGAGAAGTTGGCCCAGTAGAAATCATTTTAGTCAGAATGAAGTTGTGCAAAAGCTTTGAAGTGAGAGAGCACGGGGAGTCTGGGAACTCCCAGAAAGTGGCTCTGTTAGCAGCCTGGAGCCCGCGGAGAAAGAAAAGGGATGGAAAGCAAACAGGCACCATTCACAAGGGCACTCACACTTTGTGTGGAAACTCCTTAGGGCCATTTAAATACTGCAAATTTTAAACGTACCGATTTCATTTAAAATGGCATCTTGGAAGCCTGACACTGGCTTTGGATGGGAGTAGAGGCGTATGGGAAACCCCAGGAGGTGTGGAGACCAGCGAAGAGGCAAAAGTTCGTGAGGAAATGAGACCTCACCCTGGGAAAGCACAAGGCAGATAAGTTTGAAAGGAGCTTAGAAAGTAGAATAAATTGGATTTTCTTCTAGACAAGACAGAAAGGCAGATCAAACGGGCACAGGTCAATCTAAGTCTCTGGCTTATAGCTTCTTCCAAGGGCCTTGATTTTCATTTTCAACCGGTGTGCCATGGCACACTGGTGTACCGTGAGAGGATGTTAGGTGAGCCATAAAATATTTAAAGATCATTTATTAAATTGCTATTGAAAGAAGTTCAAAGCACAGTAAGTATATTAGTCTTTTTTTGCTCTTTTTTTTTTAACAACATAATTTAAATGTGCCGTGGAAGTTTAGCTATAGGCTGAAGTGTGCCCTGAGATAAAAAAGGCTGAAAACACTGTTGTTGGGGTTACAGGTGTCATGACTGGGGCTGCACATACAGGAAGAGGAAGAGAATTTCCCAGGGTCCTTGTGGCTGTTGTTGTCTGGGGGAGTCAGAGGAGCAGAGTATACATGTTCATTTCTTTTTAATGTATTTAACATGGTACTAAAATATGAATTTTGGCAAACTCACTTTCCCTACCTGTTAGCTCCTAGGCCCCAAAGTCCTAAGTCAGCACAACATTTTTTATCAGATGGTTGTTTGCTCAGTAGAGTCCCTCAGTTAGATCTTGTTATTCTTTAATTGTTCTGAAATGTAATTAATGTGCATTTTATGATACCCTTAATAGAAGTTACATGGTTAGAACCAAGAATCACTTTGAAACAGAGCAGAGATATTTTTGATAATTCAAATGTAATGCTTACTGTTGGTTTTACACAAATAAACCCCTACATTTCAATCTTAGTTTAAATTCACAACAGCTCAGTGAGGAAGACAGAATGGGTTTTGTTATTTGTAGTTGTAGTCGAAGAAGCCCAACATCTAAAAGGTTTATAACTTGACCAGGGTGAACTACAAGCAGCAATTTTGTCTCTAGATCTTTCTTTCTACTCCTAGTCTGGGGCTGATCACTCTTCCCCACTGTCTGCAAAGGACATGCCCAGATGTTGAGTTCAACAAAGATGGATCTGTCACTGGCCATTAATATCTAGCAAGCACTAGCACTACCATCATTACTATTTGGACTTGAAAAGTTCACTGCTCTGACCAATCTTCTGATAGGTGGAATTCTCCTTCTATTTTTAAAGTACAATGCATCACAAAATACCTAAAAATAAATGCTATCAGTAGTGACTGTTGCAGTGTTTTCCCTCAAATGAACTTCGGAGCCTGGTTCGGCAACAAACTGCCCACATTGGGAATGCATTCTAATAAAAGCGTGTGCATTATGGTTGTGAGAACACTTGAAACAGCATTTGCATCTGCTACAAGATTTACAATGTAATGGATTTCTAACTAATTAGCATGATTTCCCAGACTGAATTATCCCACATGTAGGAGTAGCTGGATATAAAAATAAATTTGATTATAATGGCATAAATTGCTCATTTCTTACAGAATTATGGCTTTTTCTTAAGTGAATGCCCAACTTCCCTAAATTGTCAATGAAAATGTGTTTCCAAATGGCTGCTCTTTTTGGGACTGTGCTGCTTTCCGGGAGTTTGGCTACTCGTGGCAGATGCTTTGTGGGAACATGACATGCACAGCACATCAGGCGGTGAGTGTGACCTACATTCACGATGTTCATGAGTTCTGCAGAAATTAGGTGATTTCACTCACCGTTTTGTTCTTCTGCTGATGCGAGGGGTCTTAAGTACCATTTGAGGCGATAAATCCCTGGCTACTAAAAGGAAAGCACAGTGCTTATAGAAGAGCAGGCTAAAAAGGTACAAATCCAACATGTGGTATTTCTCCCAGTCCTATGCCGGCTTTTGTTATAATGGCATGAAAATCAATGACAAATACACTCCTCTATTCCTTGGAGCTTCTATTGTGACTCATACATGAGACAATTATGGAACAAAACAAGGCAGAATTTAACCCAATTCTAAATGATAGTATATTCTATAATTCAGAAGAGTTATTGGCTGTAATTATAAATGCGTGGCACTTAATCTGGGGAAGGGGATAAGTAAGATTTGAATGGCCAGAGTGTAGCCGACATTCCACATCCAAGACCCAGCATGAAGTTACGAAAAGCATCATTCTTTCAGGGACTTGAACGATCCATTCACTATTAGGCCACTATCATATGTGAACAGGTGTTATACACCTACTCACACTCAAAAAGTGTTCCTTTGTCAAATATGTTTGGGAAACATTGGGTAGAAAATCTTAAATGTGATTATTTCACAATTTTGCAGTATTCAGTGCTTTCCAAAATTTTCTTTTAATAAGGAAGAGCTCTGTTTTAAATTTCCCACTTTAGATAGCCAAATAATTTTTAAAATCATACAAAGATTCCACTTAAGCAAAAGAAGTCATGAAGGGAAGAGAGCCATGAAAATTCATGGAATTAAGGAAAGTTTTATGTCCTTTCTCTGCATCAATTCCAAATGACAATACTATCACAGCAACCATAGTTTATTGACTACCTACTCTGCCAGGCACTGGGGTAGACACTTGGTCTGCATTTTGTGCAGCTATCACAGTGACCTTCTAGATTACCCATTGCCATTCCTATTTACAGTTGAGAAAACTAAGGCTCAGGGAAATTAAGAATTCTGCAGAGAGTTGGATAGCTTGTAATTGTCATCACCTTCACATGAGAAAATTTGCAATACCACATATTGTACCATTCTTTAGTTTTGTGAATGAATCACTTGGAATGTAAGTTCTAAGAAAGAGGATGGTTTTGGTCAAAGGAGCATAACAAAAGTGGCAATTGAGCATCTGTCCACAGGCAAGTTCTATCAATGTTTGTGGATTAAGAAGGCAAAGCATGATTCATGTCTAACAGGAGACATATGCAGAATCTGGAACTTTGCTTCCCATTCGCCTTTTATCAGGAGTTTATGTAATTATACAATTCAGAAAACCAAAGATTACTCATAAAAAAGGATATCTTTGGATCTAGAAATAGGTGGGTCCAGGAAGGTTAAACAATAGAGTTCTTGTATTTATATTACTCAGATTCTTGTTCTAACTTTGGAATTATAGACTATGTTCAAAGCCAGCAGAGAATAGATTCTGTTTCTATAGGGGAATTGATTCCCTTGCTCCAATCCCTTCTTCTCCCAATTACAAACATTTGGTATTTTGTTCCTAAATGTAAAATGATGTCAACATTTTTAAAATTTTGGAATATTAGGGGGTACATATTTTGTTTACATACTTTGTTTACTACACAGATTGAGTCAAAGTTATACATGTATCCATCATCCAGATAGTGTGCACTATACCTGCTAGGTGTGAATTCACCCATCCTCATCTCCTTCTCCCCCCAGATTGATTTTCATTGAGATTTACTTCCACATGTGCACTTAAGTGTTGGTCAATTAGTTCCAACTTGGTATTAAGTACAAGTATTTGTTTCTCCATTCTTGTGATGTTTCACTTAGAAAAATGGTTTTCAGTTCCATCCAGGTTGTCACAAAAGATACTAGATCACCATTTTTCTTTATGGCTGAATAGTATTCCATGGTGCACATAACATACTCTATTAATCCATTCATGTATTGATGGGCACTTGGGTTGTTTCCACATTTTTGTGAATGTGAATTGTGCTACTATAAACACTCGAGTGCAGGTGTTCTTTTGATAAAATAACCCTTTTTCCTTTGCATATATACCCAGCAGTGGGATTGCTGGCTGCAATGGGTAGGTCTATAAGTTCTTTGAGGTATCTCCATAAAATTTTCCATAGATGTTGTACTAGTCTGTAGTCTCACCAATGGTGCATAAGAGTTCCTTCCTCTCTGTATCCACACCAGCACTTGTTCTTTTGGGACTCTTTAATATTGGACCATTCTCTTTGAAGTTGGGTAATATCTCAGTGTGGTTTTGATTTGCATTTCCCTAACGATTAATGTTGAGCAAACTTTCATGAATGTATTGGCTACTAGTATGTCTTTATTTGAAAAGGTTCTGTTTATATCTTTTGTCTACTTTTTAATGGAGGTGTTTCTTGCTGATATGCTTAAGTTCTAGAATTCTTATATTTTCCCACCTTAGGTTTAAGTCATTTATCCATCGTGACCAAATGGGCTTCTTCTCAGGGATGCAAGGATGATTCAACATATTCAAATCTTTAAATGTAATTTATCACATGAATAAATGCAAAAACAAAGACCAGAGTATCCTTCCAATTGACACAGAAAAGCACTTGACAAAATTCAACATCTTTTCATATTGGTAATGTGTGACAAAATTGGTTTAGATGGGACATTCTTCAAAATTATAAAGGCAATATATGACAAACCTTCTGTCAACATCATACTGAACAATGAAAAATTGAAATAATCCCTGCTTAGAACCAGAACCATACAAGGTTGTCCACTGTCACCACTTTTATTCAACATAGTGCTGGATATTCTCACCAGAACAATCAGGCAAGAGTAGAAAATAAAGGGAGTCCAAATGGGGAAAGAAGAGATATCACTGTTTCACTGCTCTCTGACGAAACAATATTTTATCTAGAAAAGCCCAAAGTTACAACTAAGAGAATCCTTGAATTGATACATAAGTACCAAAAAGTCTCAGAATATAAAATCAATATACACAAATCAGTAGCTTTCATATACTCCAGCAACAATCAAGCTGAGAATCAAATAAAAGACATATTACCTTTCACAGTAGCAACAAAGAAAATAAAGTACCTGGGAATATACTTAACAAAGGAGGTAAAATATCCCTATAGTGAAAAATATGAAACACTGAGGAAGGAAACTGTAGAAGACAAACAGGTGAAAAAACATATCATCTTCATGGATTGGCAGAATCAACATTGACAAAATGTCTATACTTCCCAAAGTGATTTACAGATTCAATGAAATGCCCATTAAAATCCCAGCACCACTTTTTGCAAATTTAGTTCTATGCTTTGTATCAAACCAGAGAAGACCCCAAATAGCCAATGCAACCTGCATAATAAGGACAAAATGGGAAGTATCACATTACCAGACTTACACTAACCAAGCCAACACAATATTGGCACAAAACAAAGACATTGACCTATGGATCAGAACAGAGAACCCAGAGGTAACATCATCCTCATATTCCCAACTGATTTTTGAAAAAAAAAAACAGATAAAAAGATACCTTGTATAAAAAGAAGAAAAAAATCCGTCTATAATAAATAGGTGCTGGGAAAACTGGATAACCAGGCACAAAAGACTAAAACAGGATCTGCACTCCTCACCACTCACGTTTTTCTTTAAACCTGTTTCATCATATTTAACAGGTGTGTATCAGTTCTCATAAATCCCAACTTACTATTAGAAGGCCAAGTTGAAGCTTGAGATTAGAGAACACAATGTAGGCTCCACGGTCATCCAGGGACCCCCTTGGAACATAGTAGGGCTAAGCGGATACTCCATGCAACAGAATATAAAAACGTAATAAAATATTTTGTTATCAACGTCAGTACCTCTTATTCCAAACTGGCCCTGGCAAGCACACATGAATATTTGATCCTGTGGTGGGCCTTAGCAACAAAACCTAAAGGGAAGCTTGCCTTCAGCCCAGAGTGGGCAGTCACAAGTGCTGCATAATTAGTGGTGACCAGCAGGAAGTTCAATTGTGTTTTTCACATGGTCTGAAGAAGCTGATTTGTCCTCATTCAACTAACCCAATAGGGAGTGTTGGATGGAAAAAAATCAACTGATTCCCAAATCCCATTTTAATTATTTGTTGTAGGCCCCAGTGGCCAATTTCATCAGAGAGTTTGTTCCATTTGGGTGAGAATGCGTATTCAGAATACTGTGGAGACTTATTTCCAGAGATGGCAAAAAAATGTGTGCTCCTGAAATGAAACCTCTCCATTATTTGCAGAAAATATAAAGGCACTGCTTCTATTAACTTTCCAGCTATCACTGATTTCATTTAAACCAAAATATTAGATTTAGTCTATTCACAATACTGTAATCACAACATCGTTACTGCTTTGAATTGCTGGTATTTCTACCTACCTCATTTTAGTACTTAATTTGTTTCTTTTTTTTTTTTTAAACATGTTACACCTCAGTATTTTAATTATACTCAGCTGAATGTATCTGAATGCTCTCAGCATGCTTCATTATTTATATTAGTGCAAAAGCACATAAAATCAAATTGCATGCTGACATTCTATAATTTGTACTTGCATATCTCCAAAATAGATTTCTATAGATACAGCAACTATTCACAGTGGCTCAAGATATGCTGTGATTTTAAAATTTAACTGAATTTTAATGTACTCCCAAAATAAAATTTATGAGTTTTCACTAGAAAATGCCTTATCTGATTATTCATATTCTACAATTATTAACTGCTCCTATTCTGCGTTTGATTGAATTGTAAAAAGGTGAATTCCTTCCCTTCTTACCCCAGGCATGAAGCTGTAATTTCTGCACATTTTTAGTTTTCCATATCTAAATTGGAAATTATGTTAGATCTACTGAAATATCAAGCATAAATAAAATATAAACCTTTTTTTAAATAGAAATGGACATTACCATTAATTTAGTCAGGAATTCTATGGCCATGTAGCCTTTCTCATTGTATTATTTTTTCTGGATTAAGTACTCT
>NW_003852417.1:13771047-13775389 GCF_000181295.1 Otolemur garnettii
ACACTTAAAAGGCAGATAAATATACAGCACACCGCCAAAATGTGTTTCTTCTTTGAATGACCAGTGGCACAGAGGTTATTAACATAAACTCCTTCCCTGATGAGAACTGTTTCCACTGTACCATACACCATTATGAGAGAAAGAGGGGGGATAGTCCTCTGAGCTATAGTCATGAGGGAGGATATAGTAAGTCCTTAAAGAATAGGCAGAATGAGAAATACAATTGGTTTTCATGTGAAGATGATTCCTAAGTGATCTCCTAGAAGAAGATGAAAGCATAAAGTTAAAAAACAGCACTTACAATATAAGTAAAGTGTTATAACGGGGCCTGAGGTTTGCTAAAGCACTATTTATGAGCCATCAGAAACATGGCCGATCACCTGGGAATAGAAACCCCCGGAACAGGTGAAAATCTGGGCTGCATCCACTTCATGTGACAAGAACTGGGTGAGCTCTTGAATATTGGTGTGCAGGAGGTAAAGACGGCAAGGTTTGTGTCACAGGGAAATGAATCTAGAAGTGCGGGAGGGGGCATATTATTGGAGGTAGAACAAACAATTTAGAGGGCATTAGGTGAATGCAAGAAATGATGGATTCAATTTAAGTCCAATTTGGCAGCGTAGTGAGCACCTAAATTGAGAACAGCATAGTGCCAGCCATAAGCGATAAGACAGGCCTTTGGCTCTCTGAAGTCAGGGACATGTTATATACTTAGTAACCGTCAGGAGAAAAAAAAGGAAGGAGAAAGATCAGGAAGAAGAAAGCAAGGACAACGAGAAGAAAATCTGGCAGAAAGGAAGGAAGGAGGGACTCAAGGAGGGCAAGGTGCAATGTAACCACAAATAAAGAATAGCAAATAAAAACAAACCAACATAACCAGCTGCTAAAACTCTCTGAGAATTTTAAAGAATAACAATTTCAAAGAAAAACATGAATGATTAAAATCCATTCATTTGGCAAGGGTGCCATGGTGTAGAAATATCTGTCTTCCTTTTCTGCCTACAGAGCTGTGGATCAGCAAAAAGGATGTGAATCACACCCAGACAGCCTGGTCCATGATAATGTGCCACAACCAGGTTCCTGCCTCTCCCCACACACTGGCTGAATGTGGACTGAGGACCCACAGGACAGCAAATTCATATGGCAGAAGAAACATGGAACTCTGAATGACTGAGCACAGCAGAATTTTCCCATCCCAACAGGCTGCATTGCATTGTGACATGAATGAAAATTAGATAGTTATTCCATAAACCATTTGAGTATATTAGACTAACCTCACTGAAATTAAAAAATATATATGTATAAGAATTACCAGTCAGGTAGACACTGACTTGGTTAATCTCTTAAGCATTTTCTTCTAAGCATCCAAGAAGCACCTAATTCCAGATAATAATTATAATATCGTCTTTAGACGTTACAAAAGCATGACGATGTATATGTGAATATGCATATGAAACAAGCTAATTTATTAACAGATGTATGGAAAGGAAATACATAATTTTACAAATAAGATGTTAAGGATTATAATTCACAACTGTGTGAAATTTATTCTGAGTAAGGAAGCATGGTGCAAAGCCATAAAAATCTAATATATTTTTACGACCTTGAATTAGACAAATAAGAAGAACTATAAAACATCTTGAAGACTAAGAGCACCTGATAAAAATCAAAATTCATTTCTGAATTTAAAAAATTTTCCTAACAAAATAAAAACAGAAAGTCATAGCATGATTAAGAATAGATTGTGCTATTTACGGATTATCAACAATAAATATCACGACAGAGGCACTTACATACATTAAAACCTGTAATAAGACAAGAGTGGTGCCCTCTACCATTATTATTCTATGCTATTATTAATATTCCAGGGAAAGAGGAAAGAAAAAGAAAGAAAAATATTTAATATTTATACATAATATTTGGTGAAATAGGCACTGTAAAACAATCAACTGAAAAATAGCAGGAGTCACTAAATAACATTTTGAGAAATTAGTTGCATCAAGCAATAATCGATCCCTCAGCAGCTTCCTGGGGACACTCATACGCACGCTCACAAACATGGAAAAATGGCGAGACACGCAAAGTTCTCATATAAAGATAAATGATTTGTCCTCTCCCCAACTTAATTTTTATTAAATTAAAACTCATATAAAATACTTATCATTGGGACACAGTGAAGTGATTAGAAATTTCATCGGGAAGAATACGCATGAAACAATATTTCAAATCATTTCCAAAAATAAAAAACTATTCAGGATATTTAAAATTTATTATAGGATAAACTAAGGTGAATTGTAGTGCTTTTAATATTTAAGATCATATGGTAGATGGGCACTTCAAATAAGAAAAAGTAAATTTCTTTAATTATCATAATCGGCACCAACAGCTAATTGTTGAGAAAAAGAAACCACATAACATCCCTACCTCACAGCTAATTCACATGCACATTTCGAGCTGGAGTAATATATAAATGTAATAATAAATTAACTGATGAATAAAAATTCATTTACTACTCTAAGGATGAATATTTCTATGAACATTCAGGGTAGAGTAATAAAATAACACATAAGGACACTTTTCTAAATTGCTTCAAATTAAAAAAAAAACAGATAATTGAAATGGGAAAAAACTTTAAACATATTGACAATGTATAGCAACTCTTGGGATGATTATATTATATGTCATCATGCTATGGTAAAGATCTATTGCTGAGTGGTAAGAAAAACATGAACGACCTGGAAGAATTGAAAGGGTTAAAAAACGGCTATGGGCAAAGCACAAAAGGCCCGTGAACTTGTAAAAATTATGCCCTGCACACTCATATCGTAATGAAGAGAATGCAAATTACAACCAGAATACACTACTTTCCTCTATCAAGCTGGCAAAAACTATAAAAAGAGAACAGCCAGTGTTGTCAAGGGTTGGAGAAAAAGAAAAATGCTTCTATGGTGCTGCAGGTGTGTGAATTGGCACCACCTTCCCGAGGGGCCATATGCGGTTCATTTTTAAAAAGAACTAAGAATGTGCAGGCTTCTAATTAGTAATTTTTCAGATCAGGTGACTAGTGGTATGGATATAAGTAATAATTTACAGACACTAGCACAAGGGTTTTTCTGGCAATATTGCTTACAATAGCAGAAAAAAAGTAAAAAACTAATTAAATCTTGTAACATCATGATTGACTAAAAGTGCTCATTATATATATTTTAGGTTTAAGCATAGAGTTAATGCATGTCATGAGACAGAGTGCACTTAATTTGCACCACAAATGCAGGTGGCATATAAATATATGCATACAAGCACCTCACACACAGACCAGCACATGCCCCAAACTGCAATCATAGTGGAAGGAGATAATTCTGTGGTGATTTCTGGGAAGTAAACTTACAAATTTTTATTTCCTATTTCTTTGGTTTACATTTATTTTATACTCCTTGTTAGGTGCCCAAATTTACTTGTTTTTTGCACTTAGAAAAACAAATATATTATTTTAAGAAACAAGCCCAGAAAGAAAGTTATAAAGAGAAAGTTATTATGTTCTTCTCATTTGGTAAAATCACCTGACATATGTAGTGGAAATATGAAATCCATTGTTGGTTAAGAATCGCTGTTTCACTAGATCCGATTAGGTGTTCCCTATGACACATTGCTTCCTTTGTCTGCGCCTCCATTTATTCCTTGGCAATAGGAGAGGATTCGGCAAACTGATTCCTGAAACCCTTTGAGATCCCATGATTATTAAAACTGTTCTGCACACACATGCAATTGCTTTGCATTGTTTTAAACTCTCATTTCACCCCTAGACTCTCCCTTTCTTTGATGAGAATAAAATTATGCTTTTTCATTATCAAAATAGGAGATCTGACTCAAGCAGGAAGTGAAGTAGACAAATTTTGCACAAAACAACATTTGTGAGTCCCACCTCCATTGTTCTAATCATACAGTAAAGAGAAGAGCCAGTAAAGAAATCTCTGTGCCTGCCTGTGAATGGCTGCTAAGGACCTGGTCTGTCTCCTGAGGAGAAAGGCACAGAAGTGTAGCGTGGGCTGGGAAGAACTCCCAGTCATGTTAAGCTGGATGACCATTTAATTGATCCTACAAGTAGGGACTTTTTGATAATGAAAGGGGGATTTACAAAAAAAAAAATGCTGAAACAAAAGATAAAACAAGGACTGTCCTAAGAAAATTAAGACTGAAGATCACCCTAAAGATTAGCCCTGGGATATGGGAAAAGAATATGATTTTCCCTGAGTAGTATCTAAGGAGAAAGGAGGGTTGTTACATTGGCTCATGAAATCCATCAGGGAGAGGCATTTAAAAGAGGTTTGCTGGCTCGGCACCT
>NW_003852417.1:13775762-13783730 GCF_000181295.1 Otolemur garnettii
CCACTGGTAGGCTTGCACACTTGCATGTAATTCACATTCTAGTAAAATCTTAACACAAGAGTGATCTTGTTTACCATGCCACCCTAATCCCCTGGATCAATCACTAAACACATCCCTACATGTAATAGTGGCTGTAGAGCATCCAGCACATGAACACATGACCGTGAGTGACCAACTCTTCTTGTCTGAAGACAGGGCATAGACTTTCAGCACTAACATCAGGATAGTCTGCAGAAAATCAGGACAGTTCAGTACCTTACCAACAGGTCAGGACCTCCCACTGATGAGGTACTCTAGTTCCTCTCTATCTATTTCCATATTTGGATGTTTTTACTCTCTAATTGTGTATAATTTGTGCATTGAATAGTGGTATGGGCTGAATGGTATCCTGCCTAAATTCATGTGTTGATGTCTCATCCCCAGTACCTCAGAAAAGGACTGTATCTGGAAATAGGGTATTTAATGAGGAAAATAAGGCTAAATGAGGTTGTTTGGGTATATCTAATCCAATGTGACTGGTGGCCTTATTAGAAAAGAAAGAAACGCCGCAGATTCATATGTACAGAGAAAAGGCCATGCTAAGACACCAGAAGAAGACAGCTACGAATAAACCAAGAAGAGCGCCTCTCAGAGTCCAACCTGGTGACAGGGTTAGTCTTGGACTCCAGCCTGCGGAGTGTGAGGATATAAACATCCGTCATTTTAGTCCTCCCCTCCCCCAGCCTGTGTTTAAGCCCCCTCAGGCTGTGGGACTTTGTTATGGTTTCTCTAGCAAACTGATACAAAGATTCTATTAATGTAATTTTGCCCTAAACCTCATTGCCTAGAATGTTTGAAAACCTACGTTCTCTAGAGGAACACTTTCCTGGTGGTGGGAGATGTAGCAATCCATCTTGTCTCAACATACTTTTTTCCCAGCAGTTTGTACATTAGGAATACCTACCTAGATTTCTCATAAGGCTTCAAATTGCATTTCATTTCTCTTTCATTAAGAAACCTGCATGATTTGCATTCTGTCCATCTGTCCAAGTTAATTTCATCTCTCTGAGGAGTTGACCTGTCTTTCTGCTTAGTACGTATAATTGGTTTTGATGTCCATGTTAGAGCAAGTTTAATTATCAGGTGGCCAATAGTCCCCAATGGCTCAGCTATTTCAAGTTTACTCATTTAGAATACATTGTTATTTAACGACACATCAGGACTGAAATTATCCTAGTTAGAATCTGTCACTTAAGCCCTTGCAAATCATACCCCCAGTACATTATAGTTTTGTTCACTAATTACTAAGTATATTATGAAAAGGCAAATTAACATTTTGAAAATAAGCAGCATTATACTCACAAAAAGGGAAAATACTTTTTTCTTCTTATTGGAAAGACTTTAAATTTAATCTCTTAATTCTTACCTTAACATTTCAAATTTGTCGTGAAATAGAAGCAAAGGTTTTTGGTCTCAGATGTTAAGAACATCACTTACTTCACAGAGTGCCACTATGAGACCAAGTAGTTCATGATCAGGACTAGTGTCAGTTTTAGTCTCTGAAGTTTCCTCACCAGGCAGGGTAATCTCAGGCATTCCTCCCTGATACTGATATCCACCCTTCTTCTTGTGCAATTCACCATTTGTTGTGATCTAAGAGATTCCCTTTTCTTTTATGTTTTATGCAAATATTACAGAAAAGGTCATGGATGTGGACAAAGATTTTCTCAGCTAGCCAATGGTGCAACAGAAGCTTGTCATTTAAACACGATTTTCTAAGAAAATAAGAAGGGCATTAAACATGAAATAGACTGGTCTCAAGACAGGATAGAAGCTTAATTTTTTTCTCTAGATTGCTTAGTCTGCACAGACCTGATAGATCCTAACCAGTTCCCAGTATAGTACCTGGCACACAGTGGGCCCTTGAAAATGTGATTTTCTTTCTTCTAAGTCAACTTTGCTGATTATTAGAAGAACAATTTCTGTAAGAAGACAATTTGGTACAAGAAATTTTCAAGGTCAGATGTGACATATATTCTGAGCTATCAAAGTAGATGTGAGATACAAACAGCAGAGTTGGAAGACCAAGAGGGAAGAAAAATACTCACCTACTAAGGAAAACGTTGCATAAGATCAGCCTGGGCAATAGACTGTAGAAAAAATCCTGCCAGCAGCTAAGAGTAAAGAGGCTCCCAGCACCTGAAAGCTTGATAATGTGAGCAACCAAATTCAAGAGAACTGGTTTCTTTTTGATATCACTATCCATGTCTTAGCTTTGGTGCAAGTCGCTCTCAAGAGATGGCACTGATATAATTACCCCCAATTGCCCCAACCTGTCCCAAGGATAGCGCATTTGAGGCTCACTCTAGACAGTGGTGACGAAATGATCACTTCTTCTGGAGTAGCTCAGTGAGATTGTTGTCTTTTGAGTTGGAGGAAATGGGAACATAAAATATAAATACAATCTAACCTTTATCTGTTCAAGGAAATATGCTCATTTTATGTAGGAGAACATTTGTAATCACACGCCATTTGTCCTTCAATAACACTTTTATCAGCAGGTCTTTATGTTACGAACTATACCTTATTTATACCTAACCTGGCCTTAACATCACATAACCTATTGAAATACTGATTTCATTGGCATATGTGATTTTTCTTTTGATGTCTTCTGAGGCCAAGCCACTTGCTCATGTTTAAACATCTTTATTTCTTTCAGGATGAATACTGGTTAGGGCTGTATCTCACTACACGTTATATAGCCCCAGAAGACAATGGCTTACCACAGGACTCCAGTGATTTTTCTGTTAAGTAAAAGAAGAGGCAATCCCAGATGAGCATGGTTGTGGTGTGGATTTAGGCTGACTCCAGCGGCTGCATCTGGCTGTGGCATCTGATCTCAGATCCAAGATGGATACGCGAGCTCAAGGCCACATTCCCAGCAGGACAGATGACCGAGAAAGGAAAGCACAAGCACACTACCCTCTGCCCTCTCGGGCCCTTCCAGGAGTCCCGTGCAACACTTCCCCCTGTATCTTACCAACTGGTCTCTCAGGGCCACAAGTACATTCAACAGAACTTGGAAATGCAGTTTTTGATAAACACATAGGCACCCAGAAAAAAAAAAAATAATCAACATAACTTTCATGGAAAATCAGAGAATAAATGTCAAGAGGAAACTAACAGTTTCTGATAAGGGGATTTAAGGAGCTGTCTGTTACCATTCCAAGGTCATGCTGAATCCCTAAGCCAATATCAGCAGATGGAACCAGAGAGAATAGGGGAAGTAGGCACTTACATGCAAAATAAATATTTGCTGAATGAAAAGAGAAATGAGCGATGAAGTAATTCTGATGTGACTTAAATGGATAACAAGTATTTATTTGACTTGACCCTGTTCTGTTTTAAGAACCCCACAAATGCCCCTCACTCTGTGATTGCTGACTTCCAGGTCAGGTTGAAACTTGATTGTAATGGGGCGGTCGATAGGTCAGTTTGTCCCTACTCACTAAGTGACCTTGAGTTATTTACTTTTGCTGAGACTGATAAACTAGGCAAAAATACATTTTTATTAATTGATTCATTTATTCAACAAATATTTGTTGATTGATTATTAGGTACTAGCACTGTGCTGGATACTGGGATGGTAAACAAAATAATCCACCAAAAAGTATATTTTTACAAATGATTACAAAGGAATGTTGGGTGGTATAAAACATGATGAAAGTCTCTAATCTAATTCACAGGGCTTTTGTAAGAGTATTGTGCAGTGTGTGATCATGATGGTGCCTGATGCTACCAAGACTTCAGTGTATGTTAGTTCCTACCCCTCCCCTTCTTAAATTGGACAAGTAAAAACATATACCTCTGAATAAAGTATAGCATCATCTCTCCGGCAGCAAACTCTGACAGTGTTGTGCTGAATTCAATTACCTTCATGTCTTTAGTTAGAGGATTGAGTCTGCTTGGAGAGTCATCAAAGAAAATTTAAAATAGGATCACATTCAAACCAGATCTTTAAAAATAATGATCAATCCAGGTGTGGTGGCTCAAACATGGGAGCTTAGTGCTTGGAGAGGCTGAGATAGGAGGATTGCTTGAGGATTGATTGAAGCTAGGAGTTTGAGACCAGCCTGGGCAAACAATAAGACCCTGTGTCTACAAAAATTAAGAAAAAATTAGCTGGGCACAGTGGCACACGCCTATTTTCTCAGCTATTCCCTGGGAGGCTGAGGCAAGAATTCTTGAGCCCAGGAGTTTGAGATTGTAGCAAATCTATGTGACGTCACTGCATGGTAGCCTGCTGGGTGACAGAGAGACACTCTGTCTCAAAAACTAAATAAATAAACAAATAAGGAAAAGAAAGAAGAAAAAGGATTAAAGCAAAAAAAGAAGGAGAAGAATTTTCAAGAGAAGGACTAGACTGAAATCTGATGTTCCAACTGTGTCCTAGACCTCCATGTAATTAACGGGAGGCCCATTCCACCTACTATTCTTACAGATTCTGAACTCCAGGTTTCTGTGTCTGCTCCACTCCTTAACATGCTGCCTTCTCACCCTATAAGACCTTAACATCTTCAAATTTCTCCTGTACTATTCCTTTCAGGAAAAAAAAAAAAAAAAACTTATTGAATTCATTCACACTTAGAATTATATATTAATAATACACCAACCCCAAAGTTCTTTAATGGAATGGTCTAATAAGAATTATAAAATATAAACAAAGGGCCTACCAGAGCCAATGTTAACTTGAAACTCAGTGCCGAAAACTTCAAATCAGTTATAAGCTAAAAAATAAGTGTTTTCTTTATTTATTCTCTTTAAAAGCATTGCAAATCTCATATCTTATTTAAAGCAAGACACAAACAACACATATCAACTAAATACAAATCAGACAGTTCAATTACAGTTACAGAACCTAATAAAATGTTGAAACTATTACCTAAAATGATGGGACGTAATCTCTTACTGCCAAATTAAGTAATTTAGGGGAATGAGTATGTGGCTGTCCGTTGTTTTTCGAAAATAATTTACTAAAATCAAGGTTGGCATGTAGTGGGCCAACTTTTTGAGAAAATAGAAAAAAAATGCATATATCAAAATAAGGATACCAGCCATTCAAGTGTGGAAGAGTAGCCTACACAGATAGGCCTGAAAAAAAAAATATATATATATAAGCCGGGTGGTGCCCGTGGCTCAAAGGAGTAAGGCACTGGCTGGAGGTGCTGGAGGTGGCGGGTTCAAACCCAGCCCCAGCCAAAAACTGAAAAAAGCAAACAAACAAACAAATATATAAGCTGATGGCACCCAAATGAAAGGTTTAAAGTCAAAATTAGGAGTGGATTCTAAAGGAGACCCCAGGGGAATTGGGTAGGAAGCCCAAACCTAGTATGTGAAACAAAATTAAAATTCCAGGTCACATTTAGTCAAGATTAGTGAAAGACTGTGTAACGCTCTTAAAGAAATAATTTAAAACATCAGAAGGTAGAAGAGATGGGAAAGGAAAGAGATGGGAAAGAGAAGGAGACCAATAGGACTTAAGGCCCCAGAGAATACATTATCACAACAAAAATGTTCTCCTCCCATGAGGCATTGAGCAGTAGTGCCATAGTAAAATCTTTTTTTTATTAAGTCATTTGTACATAGATCATAAATACATTTATGCCATTATAGGATTTGATGTGTTGGTTATTTGTACACCACATTAGAATCTTGCATGCATCTTACTTTTATTCTTCATTAGATTTTAACGTGTCTCCAACTCTTAGTGGGATGTCTCTGTGATATAGAGTATATCAGACACTAGGGAATCCAGGACAGATGTCTATTCCATATAAACCCCCTGATATACAGCCCACTATACCACTGATAGGACTTCTTCAGCTCTATTTCAAATGATGTCCAGCAGTCTTAATTGGTGCTACTTGTAGCAAGCGATGTATTAAATGATCTGACTGAGATTTCAATCACCAAGTATGCATACAGAAAAATGGATAGCATCAGAACTGTGATCTATTAATCCCACAATAGCTTAAATTCTATACATCCCCAGATGGCATGCAGCCATTCAACCACAGGGCATTTTTAGCCCATGCTGTTGGTCTGGCACTGATTTTATTATTGAGTTTATTAGTGAATAAAACATACTATGACAAAACACTTCAACAGGCTAAGGACGAATGTGCATAATCACCATTTCTAGGAGACTAGAGAATCACCATTTCTATGGATACTCTCTTAGCCACTCCTTGGAGGTCCTTGTAGAGATAAGAATCAGTGATTATTTTAAAAAAAAAAAAAAAGAAACTTAAAATGCATAGAGAACAAAAAATAGTAGTGGTGATGGTACTAGGAATGCTTATGTATAATGGTATGTGAAGAAACATATTAAAAAGGCTTACTAAGACAATTGGAGGTAACATAATCTGACTATGATATGGCTTACCATTCTGTCTAAAAGAAAGTCCATTTAGAATTTTGATATCTATTAATTCATGTATTCACTTTACTTCTAGTGAATTGACTTTTAGAAAAGTGGGTTTTTTAGTCTTCTTTATCTGTTTCTTTCTGTATCTGAGAGCACCATCTGGACAGAGTACAGTAATTCATTGGGGCAAAAATGATGATGGTTTTTCAACATGACTATTGAAATTAAACAGTCATGTCTTCATCAGGGTTCCTTGTTAGTAGACTTTTGTATACTACCCACTAAATATTGGTTATTTTCTTGGAAAATATTATCCAGATGTTATATTGTGAGAAAGTTAAGAGGATGCGAGAGGCAGCATCCCAGTCTGTTATCTCTTCTTTAAAATGATTTGGGTTTAGGTACCTTATTTTGGTCACATTCCAGAAAGACATTGTTTCCTTAATTGGTATGCTAGTACTCTCCTGGCACCAGTCCTGCATTCAAAGCCATGTTTATTTTTCATATCCAAGATTTCTATTTTTATAGTCATCAGATTTGGTAACTGATTTTGTGTGTTGCTATTATTTGTACATCCTGCTCAGTTTGTGAGGCTCCCCTAAACCTTATGTTTTAATCTCATTCTTTCTCTCTCTTTAGGCTCCCCTAAACATTGTTTTAATCTCATTCTTTCTCTCTCTTATTTTTCTCCTTCTGTGACTTACATTTTTGAACGATTGTCACTGAATTTTCCCTGCCAGTATTATTCGAATATCTTGAATTTTAACTTCAGTAAATTTTTAAAGTAGATATGGTTAATGAATTATGTATAGCATTCTTCTTAGGGAGGAGCTTCATTTTGCACCAGATTGTCCAACTACCCCTTGATAAACCTCATAGTGAACTTGTCATTTGTAGGCACCATAGCTGAAGCCTGAGTGATATTCTCAGCAGTGGGCTTGAGCTCCCTGCCAAGGGAGCTGCTACCTTGGTTAGAAGAAGGAGTCAGAAAATGTGGGAAAGATTATAAAATATTTCCAAAATACCAGCAGCTTACTATCATTGAATACTATATTAGGGTCAAAATCAGTGGATACAAACAAATGAAAATATGAAAAAGTATAATTTTTTATCATCAAGGAGATAAAAAGTATAATCAAGGATATCTGTGAAAATTCAGACTTAAAGCAACTATCAATTTGGGAAGAGGAAAACATTTCGTAGCACAAAAGAATAACAATTTGAAGACAATCAGAGCTAAACTTGACTTGAAAAGATTTTCCACATTATATACAAAAAGACTTTAGAGACCCTCTAAAATCTATTTTAAAGAAACAAAAGAGAGCTTTGGCACTATTAATCAAGAGAAGGCAAGGCACCTTTACAAACAGAAAATATGCAATAGAACAATTAGGAAAATCACTGGAAGTATGAAAAGTACAATAAGAAATGCAGAAAACAATAGGAAGACTAGAGAAAGGAAAATGCCAAACAGGTCATGGAGAAAAGACTGTGGGCGTCTCACTTGGGAATAAGACAAATTCTTAAAGAAGAGAGAACAAAACTGTGAAACTGATGATTAT
>NW_003852417.1:13784567-13791202 GCF_000181295.1 Otolemur garnettii
TTTCTTTTTAAGCTTATTAATTATTAGCAAATTAGTAATTTATCTCAATTTACTATCTTGGACTCAAAGTAATTTAGAAATTGGGTATAGTCCCTTATAAAATCTCATAGATTATTTGTTTATTTGTTATATCGGTTTCATAAGCAGACAAAGAAAACTTTATTTGTGTTTGGAAAAGATAAGCTAACGAGAATAGGAAAATGAAGATGAATAAAGTTACCTGTAAGCATTTATTGTAAAAGTGTAGTAAACAAATGCTAGAGTGTATTACCAAAAAATAAGCAAAAGCTGAATGACAACACAAAAATAGCATGACAGTAAGAAAAATTAAAACCAAACACGGAAGATGTAAGAAAAATGATAACTAAAATAATTAGAGAGAAATATTTTAATAGCATCCGATACAACTAAATAAGATAAAGTATCATATTTTACTAGACTATCAATCAAAAGAACTTTCTAGGGTCTGAGTCAACCATTTCTTTCTCTGACAGTCTGCTCTCTCCTTACTAAAGAGATTTTCTTTGCATTTTAACGAATAAAGAGATACCACTTCTGCAATCTTGTTACTATATGTGTATGTGTGCTGTTGGCCCTTGTGGTTGCGTGTATGCACACACGAGTCTGTGTATAAGAGTCAGAACATGTCTGGATTCTAGTTGATCAATGATCCTTCTCACTCCTATCAGCTTTTATATTTCCCAGGTCTTGCAAAACTGAAATCATAATTTATATTGAAAATTGCTTGTTGATCTTTGAATGTCCCCTTAGTTTAACTGATAATCACAAACCACACACATTTGGTTTTCTGGATTATTTGCATTGCTTGTTGCTGTTGAGGATAATACCTAAGAGTTGCAACCACTTCCACGTACCAGAGATTACCGGATTACTGTAATAGTGAAGATGTGTGTTGGGGAAAACAGACCAACGTCCCATTGTTACACATAAGCCCACTAAGGTCTGGTGGTGTTTGGAGGCATGTGAGGGCCCAGGGGGAAAGGATGGCACTGCTGGATGTGGATCCAAACCACGCCAGATGTTACAAGATCAATAAAGTGTTGACAAAACTTTGGAAAGAAACCCTCACACACATGCACACAATCGACACATTCCTGTTGTACACTTTGTCTTCATTGAGAGAGAGTCCGTTTGAATTTAATTACTTAATATTTTTAGAAGGTATTATTGAGAATAGAAAAGTGATAAGCGAGACCACATAAAAACAACAACATTAGACAAAGGGGAAGATAAAGGAAGTAACAAGAACTCCTAGTCCCTAAAGGAGGGAGAAACAACTGGTCGACTTGAGTTAACCGACTGAAACTTAGCATGAAACCTCTTAATGGAGTTTTTGTCCTGCCCATATTGTAATAGTATAGCACATAAATGGTAGACTGTATTACAAAAGAACAATATACAAAAGAGTAAAGCATAAGCACCAAAATAGCGTGACTGTAAGACAAATTAAAACCAAAATTGGAAAATGTAAAGATATATAATAACCAAAATAATTGGAGAGACATATTAGAAGGATAAATTCCCTGTGGGCAAGGCTTTGTCTTCCCGTTCCCAGTAACAGTCTGTGATGTGCACATTCACTGCTCAGCTAATCTCTGAGCACCTGCTGTGTCTCGGGCACTATTCTAGTTCTTCACATCAGTAAATGAAATAGTCGGACCTTGCAAACTTTATGTTCTCGAGCAGGGATAAATGCAAACAATCAACACAAGGAAGCAACCTGTATGGTGTGTTAAAAGTTGATCAGTGAGTGGGAAAAAATTAAACCAGAAGGGAGAATGAGAATATCAACAGTGATGGATACGATAGACATGGTGTTCAGGGTGATGCCCTTGGGAAGGTGCTATTTGAATAAAGACTCGCTGGGGGCGAAGGAGCAAACTGCGCAACTTCCTGGGGAAAATGAATGTCAAACCACTTCCCGTCTGTTAGAATGTACGTTTCCAAAGTTAAGTTTATCCAGTGTTGAAATAACTGCTATACTTTAAAAGCAGAATGCCGAGGATTTTGAAAGAAAGCACTTTCTAAAAGTCTGACTGACAGCATGTGAAAACCTGTCTTAAACCCAAGCACTTTTCCTTGGACAAATGAATGCCCTTCTCTAGCCTCATTTTCTCAACTTTAAAATGAAGTTTTTAATAATATCTATCATTCAGGTGTTTGAGGCGTGAAAATACTCTTCTCACAGGCTTATAGTGCATATTAAAGAGAGCAATTTGTTCACACAACAAATATTTATAGGATGATAATAATGATCTTGAATCAAAACCATTCTGTTCTGTTCACAGCAAATTGACCTTTTTCCTTTGCAGTAGGAAAATTTTAAATAGCTTTAGAATTACCTAGATTCCTAATATGACCATTACATAACTTAAGATCTATTAACTTGTCATGTTTTAAATGTGCTATTCAGGAAATTATCATTAATTATTTAAATTTCTTTTCATCCTCACAGAACTTCTGTTTAAATTCAAATACAGGAGAATCTATAATTGAAAGATCCATTCATTAATTCATTTTTTTCAATCAGTTTTCATTCATTCTACTGCTATTTGTTGGGTGGCCGGTGTTGGTCCCTTAGTGTACCTAGCGATCATCCTATAGTTTCTAACCTATTTCACCTTGCATTGGCCTAGAAATGATTATCCATATTCTTTTTATGCAGAAGCTTAGACACCCAAGTATGATTGCTTCAGGGAACAAAGACTTTTATGACCTGGCCTTGGAAGTCCTTAGCATCACTTCTGCCATACTCCATTGCTCAGTTACAAGTTTTCTCAGATTCAAGAGAAGGGCAATTATACCTCTCTCTTGATAGTAGTGTATTAAAGAATTTGTAGACTATATTTTAAAATTGTCATTTTCCGACCCTGGCCATGAATTATTTATATTCCTTTCACATGCAAAATAGACTTACTCTCTGAAAACTGTAAAACTTTCTGCACATAGCTACTCCATCCAAACCTCTGTACTAAGAGATGACCAAACTCCAAAACAGATTCCACCAGCACAAGGTCCTGTGCTTCTAGGATGCTCCCCACAGACCATCATTTAAAAAGCTCCTTGAGGGAGTTCAACCCAGGAGAACTTAGTTCAAGCTAATGCCTGGTGGAGGCCCCCGACCTCTCTCTTTTAGAGCATTTACAATTGTGGATCCCTCCTCTGTGCCTTCAAGATACATGTGTATCTCCTGTAACACAGAAGTCTCTTTCAACTGGACCTGGAAACCATTTCTTTGAAATATAATTGTCAGGAAGGACAGGGGTCCTTTGTCTCTGAGTTGTCTTGGGAGCAGAGATTCCTCATCTGGATACTTGCTGCAGACACAGCTGGGCTGATTCCTTGTGCACTGACCAAACCTCTGTAATTTTTCACTGGAGCTCTGCTTGCTCCCCTCCCTGCTCCATCATTACCCTTTAAAACCCCCAGACACCTGCGCACAGAACAGGGTGGAGCTTTGCTCTTCCCCAGTTGTCAGGTAATTCCTGAGTAAAATCTATAACACTTCAACGAAAGTCTTTGACGAGAAGACACAGTGCTGGGGGTGACTTACCCAGGTGACTAAAATCATCTGCAGGCTATTTACTCTCATGGTTGGTGCCATGGCTGAGATGATTTTAATAATAGAAATCTCTACCAGTGTGCCTAAAGTATGGCCTTCCTATGTTTTCCACTTTCTTTATGGCATAGCAGCCTCAATGTGGATGAAATTATTACAGGATGGCTTAAAACTCCAAGAATGAACATTCCAGGAGGCAAAGAAGACGCTGTAACACAACATGATGAAGCCTCAGACGTTCTGTAGATCCACTTGAGACTCTTGGTTGAAATTGTCACAAATCCTCTCAGATTCAAGAGGAGGGAAATTACGTAAATTCTTAAAAGAGGTCTCAAGTAGAATGGAAGGTATTGTGACCGTATTTGGCAAATGTAGTCACTCTTCTCAATACATGAGTCATGCATGTGGTTAAGTAATTAACTAGCTTTTGCTTATGGCACAAACACACACATACATGCATTTATCTACCATGCCATAGACATGATATAAGTTGCTCCTGCCACATGAATGTAATTCATGTTCATATGATTTGGAAAAGTATAGATTTTCTTATGTCAATTAATCATGAAAAAAATTAAGGAAAAATCATAACCTATAGTGATCAATGATCTCAAGGAGGCACTCTAAGGTAGCCATGAGCATGAGGTTTGAGGTTCTAAGTCAGTTCTGAAACTAGGGAAGCTTAATCGACTTAGACCAGTGGTTCTCAACCTGTGGGTCTTGACCCACAGGAACTGTATTAAAGGGCCACAGTATTTGGAAAATTGAGAACCACTGACTTAGACTCTAAAAGCTTTAGCATTATCTTTTTTAATTTTATTAGTATAAAATTTATATGGAATAGACTGTACTCATTACAGGTATAAAATTTGATTAGTTATAAGAGATATACACATCCATGAGACCAGTGAGATATATACTATACCCTATGAAACCAGTGTCACCACCAAGATACAGAACATTCCTATCACTGCTCAGAATTTCCTCGTGCCCCTTTTTAGTTCATCTTTTCCTTCACCACTGACTCCCTGCAACCACAGATCTACTTTTAATAACTACAGATTAAATTTTTGCTTTTTACAATTTTTAAAAAATAGATTCTTACAGTACTTACTTTTTGCATCAGACTTCTCTTAATTAGCATGAGTTTTAAATTTCATCGATGTTACTGTATTTATTAGTATTTTATTCCCCTTTATTGTTGAATAGCATTCCATCCCATTGATATAACACATTTTGTTTATCCATAAATGGAGCCATGGAGGCAGGACCATCCCCAAGAACTCAAAGTAGTAGAGCCACTGGCATCTGGATCTAGTCCAGGGAAAACCAAGCACTGAATTCCAACTAGTGTATCAGCAGCATGGGCCAAGCCCATCAAAGCTGTGGGGATGAGGTTGCCTGAAGCCTTGGGGGGCCTAAACCCCACCCTAGGTGGGACATGGACTTAAACAAGATTATTCTCAAGTTTTGTGATTTAATGTTTTTGTTCTGTTGGTTGTTGCGTGTACTTGGAATCTGATATCCTTTTCTTTTTTCCAGTTTCTCTTTTGGAATGGGAATGTCTATCTAATGCCTGTCTCTTCATTGTATTTTGGAAACATATAACTAGTATAATTTTAAATACCCATACCTAGAGGGACATTTTCCTCAAGATGAGTCCCAGATCAAGCCACCTGGGCCTGATTCAGATGATATTTAGTTGAAACTATGGACTTTACACTGTTGAGTTGGTGCTGGAATGAGTTAAGATTTGGGGAGGCTTCTGGGATGAAATTAGTGCATTTTATATGTGAGAAGGATACGAATTTCAGGGTAGCCAGGGATAGAATAGTATAGTTTCAATATTTATATCCCCCCAAAATCCATATGTTGAAACTTAATCTTCAGTGCAGTGGTGTTGGGAGGTGGAGCCTCTGGAAGGTGACTAGCCCCTGAGGGTAGAGCCCTCATCAGGGGTGTTAGTACCCTTATAATAGACACCCAAGAGAGCTTATTTGTCCCATCTGCCATGTGAGGACAAGTTAGAAGGCACCACCAAAGAGGAATAAACTCTCCCCAGACACAAAATCTGCTGGTCCCTTGATCTTGGGCTTCCCAGCCACTAAAATCATTCACAATAAATTTCTATTACTTGTAAATTATCTAGTCTAAGATTATTTTGTTACGGCATCCCAAGTAGACTGAGATAATAAACCCACTGACAGACATTCGGATTATCTCCAGCTTGAGGTTATAAATAAAAATGTTACTAATATTCATATTGAATCTTTTCATAGACATATATTTTCAGATCTTTTGGTTGAATATCTGGGAGTGGAAAGAATCTGATATCGCAGGTTCATGTTTAACTTTTTAAGAAAACTGCCAAACTGTTCTCCAAAATGCTTGTATTGTTTTTATATTCCTTCCACTTGCTCAAAGTCTCAGTTTTTGCACCTGTAACATGGAAACTATATCTCAGTGCTTTTGAGTAAACCACATAAATAACATAATCGAATTGTTAGCACGTAGGTGCCAGTCATACAGGCTGTCCTTTGTTCAGTCAGACAGTAGGTGACACATCAAGAGAGTGGCTGGGGCAAATAAGGATATCTCCAGGGGAGTTGGAAATTGAAGTAATTACTGAATAATGAATAGACATGGATTAGTGGAGAGGAAGAAGCCCGCACTACATAAAAGCCTTACTGTTAAACTAATGACTCAGTGAAAATATAGGAAAAGAAACACAGCAAAGTCTTAGCCACAGTTTCCCTTAGAAAAGTGGGATGACGAAATAGGAGAAGTGCTGTGAGGAGGGAGAATGTTGTCTTTTAATTTATTTATGCATTCCATTCATCTTTCATTTTGAATGATATTAATGGAGAATTTGTTTCAGAATTAAGGAGGTATAATCTAAGCCCTTAGAATAGAACATTAAATTTAGGGGGCTATTCTAAGCCTTCTTAGAATAGAACATTAAATTTAGGGGGACAGATAAAATATAGATTAAAAAAAAAGAACATACATGGTAAAAAGTGGCTGGTGCTGGAAATAAAGAGCGGAACTCATTTCA
>NW_003852417.1:13791458-13809836 GCF_000181295.1 Otolemur garnettii
TGGGAGAAGGGGGTTGGGTTTGGGAGATAATTGCTTCAAAAAATATGGGTTAAAAGAACATACTAGAAACATGATTAAAATTTAGGCAAAAATTTTGGCCGTTGAAGCAAAAGGCAAATTTAATATATTAAATAATAAAATGTCATTAAGAGATACTTTAAAAAATTAAAGTATATATTTATTAGGACAGATTTTAAAAGCTCAGTGATGCTGAAGAACATAATAGGTGGTATCTTCTATAGAAGTTTCACAAAATACCCAGAGATGTTCTTTAAAGGGAAATTTCTCAAACTGATTCTCAATAAACAATTTTTATTGAAGACTTTTTTTTTTTTTTGAGACAAGTTCATGCTCTGTCTCGCATGACCTGGCCTGCAATGGTGTCATCAGAGATCACTACAACCTCAAACTCCTGAGATCAAGCAATCCTCCTGCCTCAGCCTTGTGAATATCTGGGACCACAGGTGTATACCACCATGTCTGCCTAATTTTCTTTTAGCGATGCATCCTCACTATGTTGCTCAGACTACTCTCAAACTCTTAGGCCCAAGTAATCCTCTCACCACGGCCTCCCAAAGTGCTAGGATGCTAGGATTACAGGAGTGAGGCACCATGATGGGCCTGAAGACACTGATTTAACATAAGGTCCTGAATACATTTCTGGGAGGAGTTCAGACTCTCTCATTCAGTTATTTATCAGAGAGGCAATCCTATGATTTAAAAATCAAAAAGAAGCAAATAACTCTTGAGGAGGGATATGCCTCTGTCTGCCTTCCCCTGTCCCTGTCTCTTATATCTCTTGAAAGAATCAGTTGTATCCTACAAAGAGTTAGGAATGGAACATTCTGTGTATGTACTTTATCTATGAGAATCAGAGCCCACGGTGATCAAAAGTAGAGATTGGCCAGTCATGGTGGCTCTTGCCTGTAATCCTAGCACTCTCGGGGGCTGAGGCAGGTGGATTGCCTGAGCTCGGGTGCTCAAGACCAGCCTCAGAAAAAGTGAGACACCCCCCAACTAAAAATAGAAAATCTAGCCAGACACACACTTGTAGTCCCAGCTAATGGGGAGGCTGAGGCAAGAGGATTGCACAAGCTCAAGAGTTTGAGGTTGCTGTGAGCTATGAAGCCACAGCACTCTACCCAGGGTGACAGAGTGAGACCCTTGTCTCAAAGAAAAAGAAGAAGAGGAGGAAGTAGAGATCACCAGTGACAGGATGGGCAGGGTCTAGTCTCATCTGAGCACAGCCAGTATGTCCTCATCCCCACGGGATGGGACCTATTGGAACTGAGTGACTTGGAAGCCAATTTCCAGCCAGTCCTGGACACCAGGGCCAAAGGTCATAATTGTGTTCACTAGGCAATGAGAAAGCGATGCCATTTTCTTGAGCAGGAGGATAATGAGGTAAAAGTGCCCAGGGAGTGTTAGTCTGAGTCCTTTCCACCTGGAGCTGGAGGAAGGGTAGGTAGACATCGCTGTGGGTGCTCAGGCTACAAGCGCAATAATCCAAGATGTGACAAGGGACAGGACGTGGTGCTGGCGTCAGGGCTTAGGAGAGAAACAAAGCTCAATAGGTATTTTCATGTATAGAACAAAAAGTTCTGTTGGCTGAGCAAATCTGGTAGGTAAAGGTCACTCTTTAGGCAAAGGTGTGAGTCCTGGGAGAATCCCTTATCACCAGAGGAGAGCTGGTCTGTGGAGAAGCAGGTTCCTTATCTGTGTGGGAGGCTGAGATGGCTTTGCTAGTTTCTTTTCACCTCTGAAGACTTTCTAATGACTTGCTACATTAAAAAGCTGACCTTCGTGATTAAAAAAAGTTAAATGGTCCTTTCCTCATTCAATTCTGCCTTTGGTGTCACTCCCTTGAATAGCGCAGAGACAATTTAATCTGTTTTGGTTAATTAATCCAGGTTCAAAACACAGGGCGCAGTTGCTGCTCCCAATTAGCCAGTCAGATAGACCATGAGCTGTGGGTTCTATTCTACATCCAGGCATAGTAGATGTACAATATGGATAGTTACAGGCGCTCGTTTGAGCGTCTGATCACCAAGGCAGTTTCTCTTGATATAAAAGACCATTTAAAGTTAAACTATACCTGGGCCAAATTTAATTAATTCAAGGTCCTATTTTCCCAACGCATGAGTCAAACACATTGACTACAAAACTGATACTTGGACAGATAATGTTATGCTTTTTTTTTTCCCTACTTCTGAAAAGTTAGTGAAATCAAAAAAAGGTAATATTGGTGAAGTCAAATCGTCTATAGCTATTTTGATGATGATGACGAGGATGATGATGGAGGCAGTGAAGGCAACAACAATGACGGTGGCAATGAAGACCATGGTAATGATGGCGGTGGTGGTCATGATGGATTTCAGAGCAATAGACTAAGATTTAGGATCCAGCAATGTTTAACAAATTGTATTGTCAGCAGTGACTCACATTAATGGAGTCATTATCAGAAAATTGCATATAATTCCTGTTATTGCAAGTCCTCAGGATAATATGGCTGTTCTGCTAGGAGATTTAGAAGCCGTGTGTCCTGTGTAATTTTGGAAATTGCTCTGATATTGCTCCTGTGGATACAGAGCTCAGAGCAGGCCCATCACACGTGCAGCCACGTAGAGCTCGGGCTCCTCTGGACAGCGCTCTTTCAGAGAGTCACCTGTCCCCTTGTCAGCACAGGCTGGCTCTTGTCCTCTAACAAAAAAATTCTTTTATTTATTTAGTATGCCAAACTGCCCTGCCTGCATTTACCAGTGCAAAAGGAGTAACCTGTTCATTTCACTCTAATTATGCTTTAGAAAATTGTACCACTTCAAAATTATAATGTTAGAAATCACCTGCCACCAGGTCTTTAGAAGGAGAACTGGTGGACCCTCCTAGGCCATTTGGTTTCTTTCAAATGCCAGCACCAGGCTCTCTAGCTGTGCTCATCATACACCAGGCTAGGACCATCTCTTAAAAATCTTTTTTTTTTTTCTTTCTCAGATAGTATCACTCTTTAGATAAATTCTGGTTGCAATATTTTACTATTTTTAATCTTCCAGGAGGAAGCAGTAATGTCCTTCTCACTGTCCTTCACACCGATTTGTCTTTGCTTCTCATTATACAGAGTCTGCCTCAGTCCCGGTGGCTGCTGCCAGTTCTATTAAACTGCGGAGGGAACTGCCAGGTCACAATTTATGCTGCAATATCATAAAATTAACTTTCATGCAGAAATCCTTTCCCCTCCTCTTTTATTCATTTTTATGCTTAAGAAATCCTGATAATTTCTGTTAGAGGGATTAGTTGTCTTTTTCTTTGGAATTGACAAGTTGGGCAGAATTTTGGTTTTAAGAGCAAAAGAAAATAGAATAAAAGCTCAATTCAAAATTTCCTCCTAATGATTACAAAATTCTTCTTGCTTTCTTGCACTCGATTTTAAGTGAAAATGCTTGAGGGCAACTGGGCTGGGGCTGGGCTATATTGGGTGGGGGGTACTTAAGTAGAAAATGACAGGTTTGTTTTTTTTTTAACCTAATCTTGAGCCAAAGATCTCCATTCCCATTGCAAGCTCTGTCTGTCACTGCTCCTTCTTCAGAACTTAGCAGAAACTATTCTCTCCTTACCTGGGATCTCAATGCTGTGCTCCTACCTCCCTGTACACCCAAAAGAATCAGTGCTGAATAGGATGTGTTCCTATCACGCACTCCTCTCTGCCTGCAGGCAGCAGGCTCAAGGCTGGAAACAAACACAGCTAAAAAAGTGTAGGCTTTGAACTCCAAATGAGCCCCATGATGTCTCCATGAAGACCCCAAACAGCCAAAACCATTGACAGAGTTGGAGGAGTGAAAAACAGAAGATTCAGGATTTCACTTTTCCTAAATGAACTTTTTAATCCTGCCCCTTAAACAAAAACAAAACCACCAACAACAACAACAAAATCACACTGAAATGTCTTATTACCACTTTCCATCTTAATCAAATAAAATATTTCTGTCTGGGCATAAAAAAAAAAATAGCAATTTGTCATCAAAGGGCTTTCCAGGAAGGAAATTCTCTTCTAATATTATAGATAACAATGAAAAGAAAATGATACTTGTTTTATACCCGATAATAATACCTCAGACTTATAGTTTTTGTTGCAGTAATGAGTGAAAAAATGTAATGTTTAATTTGACCATTTTTTATGTTCTTTCTGCTATATCTGCCATATTGGAATAGGGAAACCTAATCTAAATGGCTTCTTTACATCAACATTTATTTCTTAAGTGAATCTTTCTAAGAGTAGAATGTGAACGTTTTAAAACAATAATTGAGAAAATGACATGAAAGCTGTGTTGACCAGTTTGATGGAAGTATTTTGGATTGCATGTGAAAACCCCACACTGTACCCCAGAAGTGCATTAATGTACATAGTTACCAATCAATAAAAAAACAAAAAAACATTTATTTCTTTCCAATACAAGAAGAATGTTCTATGGTGAATGCTGATGATCACAAAGTTGATATTGTATTACATATTAGAACATTTTCATTCTTTTTTTCTGAATTGTATCAGGAGAATATTTACATATAAAGATACGAATAAAATATCGTTACAGATGTTAAGGGTTTCATTCTATAAGTGGACTGGGCAAACCTCTCATTACCTAGAGTCTAAAAACGTGGTGGAAGATACAAAATTACGAATATTCTTAGAAGAAAGTATTCAGGAAGGTCTCAAACACTGCCTGTAACTCACTTACCCTGGGACAATGATCAGTTTTGCCTGACACTCATCATATGACTATTCTTATTAGCACAATATCACTTTTCACCACTATCTGCAGAGCTTCCACTTGTAGTTTATGTATAAAAGAAAAGAGCGCAAAGTAAACCAACTATGGAAAGAGCTGAGCAGGAGGAAATGCCAATGAACAGGAAAATTCTGGCACCTATCAGCTAAGTATATAATCCCGACTTAAAATAAATATAACAAGTTCTCACAGGGAATTACTTGAAGGAATCCTGTGCCAATCTTTCTGATTAGACAAGTATGTCCCTGATCTGGGTTTTGATCTAACTGAGTCTACAAAAAAAAATGATTTCCACTGGGTGGCATGGCTGAAGCTATTAGAAAAGAGACATAGGTAATATCGCATTAATTTGAATAAGTGTTTTTGAACAAGCTCCAAATCTGGTGTGAATTACAAAGACTCTATTGCAGTTTGAAGCCAGAAAACAAATATGTTTTCTGCCAAATGCACTTAAGCAGTTAGCAAATTGCCAGTCATTTAAGCTGGAAGTCCATGCTAAATTTATCCAGCCCTTTAATATATTGAAAATAGTGTGGCTACCTGTGGACATGTTGCAGAAGTAAAACGAGCCATTCTTGTACTCATCACTGGTGTGTCCCAACCACATGCTATGACTGTGTCATCTTGGGACAAAGGAACAGCTAACTCACTAAAAAAAACAGTGAGATGAGCTCATTCTCAATACTAGATAGTAAGTGCTCAGTATACAAGGCATTGTTCTATACCTGACCTCCATATGTATATCTTGGCAATCTAAGAACATGCAGGCTTAAATTCGGAAAATATAAATGTACATGGTGATATGTGTACGAGTGGGTGTGTATCTTGCAAACACCATCCCAGTCTAGCCTAGTTCTTTGCACTTGGCCCATGCACGCAGCTCCTTTTCTTGTACCTAGGTCCTTTCCTGTGCTGTTCCTGTGTCTTGGAACAGCTGCCGTTCCCTTTTCTCTAATCAAAAACCTTACTAATTCTTTAAGCTCTGCCTAGATACTAGTTGCTTCATGAAATTCTTCAGATACTCCAGGCCCATTCAATCTTTCCTAATTAGAAATGTCCCCAGTCTATTGTACGTCCCTCTCCCAGAGGCCAGATTTCATTTGCTTAGTATCAAGTTTAGTTTGTTACGCATTCCCATAAATGCATCGTCAGCCTCCAGAAGGCAAGGTCCAGCACTGACTCAACTTCATATTCTCACCAACACTGATTTCTATAACCTACACACAAGTTATATACTCATTAGAATTAAAATGTACTAAGCTCTGATTATTTTCCCCAGGAATAAAGCATAATTAATAAATCTTCTCAAGACTTTCGCATTATCAAGATTTACAACACCAGGGATTACTACTTATCTGAGACCTATCTTAATCACAATCATTGAAGACAAAAGCGTGTTGCTTCAGCCTGATTGATCAAAGCGAAATGCACGACTTGTGAACGTGCAAACATGCCATCACACATTAGGGACATTCATTTTAAAACCCAATGTCATAGCCCATTTTCTGCTGCCATAACAGAATACCACAGACTGGGTAATTTATAAAGAAAAGAGATTCTGTCCACTGCATCATAATGGATCACATAGTGACACGTACAAGACAGAAAGGAAATTGGCCCCAAACCACCCCTCTGTCAGGGGCCCACTCCCAATAGTATGGGCATTAACCTATTCACAACGGCTCTGTCCTCTTGACTTTGCCACCTCTTAAAGATCCCACTTCTTAATACTATCATACCAGTTCAATCTAGGCATGAGTTTTGGAGGAGACATTCAAACCGTAGCGCCCTGTTTTAAACATTAACTCAGAGACTGCAAAGGTCAAGAGCAATGCGATCTGAGCTTGTGCGTCAATGGCTTTGCTGTGCTTCTTGGCTTCTAGTCCATCTCACAATCTGTGGAGTAGCCTGACGGTAGGCAGTTATTCTCTTTAAGCTTTATTTTCTTTCTTTTTTTTTTGGAGTAACGTAGAATTGATTACGACTTTGTTGGAGTCCCTGGCCCCTGCCTGATGTTCTTCCAATGCATTATTTCACTTGATCAAAACAGTAGAAAGAGCCGAAGCTAGATGAGGACATAAGGGTTTTATCTCATTTCATCATGAACAGATCGTGGGATTTGGGCAAGTCCCTTGCTCTCTGTGGGAGGCTCCATGGTCTGAGACTACTGAAGGAACTAGGTTGCTCCAGGGACTGATACATCCCCAGGACAAGCTTCTCATGACGCAGTTTCTGGCGGGTAAAACAATTCAAATGGAAGGACTCATTGCCCGGACTGCTGGGGCTATTTCATGTTTACTTTCTGACGACAACACATGTTCCTCCTCAGACAAAAAATAAATGTTAAGTTTCAGAAAGTGGGGCTTCCTTCAGGGCCTGGACCCGTGGTGAACAACCACTGGCCTTATCTAGAGTGCACTGAGACACCACAAAAGAGCTGAAGGTCTGAAACTGGAGTTTATCAGCACCCCAGACCCAGACCCCCAATTCTGCTCTATCACCTTCTCTGAACAACTCCTTCCCGTTCATCCATACAGTCACACGGATGAACGCCTCTTCTCATAATTGCCAGTGCTACTCGCTTGTTCACCAAAAGAACAATCCTTCTCTATTCCCTCAGTACTTCCACCTGGAAACAACATGTAAATCCTCCACTCCTTTCTGATAAAAAAAAAAAAAAAAAAAACTACTAGATTTCTAGAGTAGAAAAATCTGCCTGCCTTCTGTAAAAATCAGAGGGCTGGTTTCAAACAGCATAATAATGATTTCATTTCATTAATTAATTCATCAATGCAATAAAACTTGTCATTTTAACTTGTTTCTGAGATTCCAATCAAAGCCTAATTAGCATAAACATTTCAACATGTGTCCTATATTAGCAGCAGGCATCAGGAAATGAAGACTTCCAGCGTGGAGGGCTAAGGAGGCAGAAAAGGTCATCCTTGTAGCCAAATGGATATGTTTTTGTTCAAAATGAGCATCCAAGAAAATGTTATGATTTGATGGATACTAACAGCAACCCTTTGTATGGGCTTGGTGAATCAGCAGATTTGCAAACTTTTCACTCTACCAGCAGGGAAAGCTCTGTAATAGTCAGACTTGTCCAAAGACGGTGTGAGCTAATTTAGAAGAAGTGAAATTCCTGCCGTGGACTGTACTCGTAAAGTCGACTAAGGAGCTGGGGCAAGCCTGATGATCCCAGTTGGAACATTATAGCAGATATAGGTGACAGCTGGGAAAGGAAGAGTAAGTCCCTGTCTTTGAGGGGCTTTCCCAAAGTCAATTGGCCAGCAAGTAGCAGGACTCCAATAGGGGTCAAAGGGTCTAGTTCAACTAAATACCTTCTTCTATCACTATTCCATGCAGGGCAAAGGACCCCAAGGGCACTAAGCTTTGCTCAGCGAGGTAGTTTAGATAATTAACAGCTTGTCTCATATCCAGTGCAGACTTGCAGGAATATTAAGTGGATTAAATGCCTGGGAGGAACAGAGGATTGAAGAATGCTACCCTCTCAGGGGATGGCAGAGAGGAGGCCCTATATGCACACTTTCCAATTTCGCCAAGGCCCAGCCTCAGCGTCCAGATACCATATCACAAAATGTCAAACAGCCTGACAGTCAGCAAAGGAACACGGGAGGTACAATTCTCCAATGTGAGCGGACATCCCAGCTCTGCCTCTTCAAGGTAAACCTGAAGGAATGATGGACACGGCTCCCAGCTTTGCCCTACAATTTTATCGGTGGTGTCAAGATCCCTCCCCCTTCCTCACCTGCCCGGTCTTCCAATTTCTCTTGTGCCTTTAGATAAGACTGAGAGAAAAATTCTCCCCTCGTTCACCGTCTCTCAGCCTGGGCTGTGGCTACCAATTTCACAGTTTTTCCTCAAAGCGATGACAGGTTACCTCTGTTTTATTTCTGAGTTTGATGGCCTCAATTGCTGCCCGTTTCATATCTATGTCAATGCAGAATTGTCTATTTTTATTTGAAGTTTTTAGAAACACAGAAGAGAAGCCTCGGCCTTTTCCGTCAAATAACTGCTCCAACAGCTTTATGGATGGCTAGTTAGTTTCTCCCTGACCTCCCCGAGAGGTCCCATCAGCTCTAACCCAGTTTCCTCTAAATTCTTTATTCCTGGCGCTGGGACAGCATACCGTTGCATCTTGTTCCATAATCCGTGATTCTCAGCTTCAAAGTTCAATGCCAGATAAGATCTCACATTGTTGGATAACCTTTTGCACCCGCCCTTCAGCAGCAATTAAATCCTGCCCATTCTGTGATGCCGAAGAGGTGCCTAGGCACACTGCTTGTGTTCACGTGCAAAGAAAATAAAGCAAAACAGAACAAAATACACAAAGACCTGAGGTTCCCTCTGCACTAACTCTTCTAGTGAGCAAAGTTGGGGAACAGGAGGGACTCCCCTGTTAGAGGTGAGGAGGTGGCTGAACTGAGGGGGACGTGGCAGAGCCCTTCAGGCAGCCTCTGCTGGAGCAAGACTCAGGCCCAGATCCCAGTCTGTAAGTGGCAGGCCCTTCAATCCTTGAAAAGCTACGTAGTCTTGGCTGGAAGAGCCTATGTGAGGTCCCGAGGGTGACAGATTTTCACCGTATGGAGCTTCTCTCTGGTTTAGGAACAGATAACTTATGGAGCCACTAGCGTGTATCCTAGAGGTCACTGCCACGCTGGCATGCATATGGCGTCTACTATGGGATTTACTTACATGATGTGGAATCTTTACTGCCTGCTTGGATCTGCTTCTGTTTACAAAGGAGGAAGCAGACTGAGAGGATTTAAGAGACTTATTAAAAGTCATGAACAGTAGCATGACAATTTGAACTTGATTTTTTTTTTAATACGAAATCTATACTCTTTCTACTACACAAGGTGGCTGCACCCTAGGCAGAGGTCCATCCTTTCTGTCTGCACCTGTGTTAAATTCCAACCCTCTCAGGAACACAGTGCTCAATGGTTTGCTTAACACTTGCTAATAACTAATTTACTGAAGTTCCCAGAAGCCCAATGCCCTGGACACTGCTATCATTCCATTTCCAATCAGGGGCTGACTCTGCCCACCACAGAGAAGACCTCCAAGGGGATGAAAGACACAGACCTTGCCCCCAGGATCTGGGAATCAAGCCAGAGTGACAGTGGAAGATTCATTCAGAGCAGCACACAGAGATCAACACGCGTGGTGTAGGCTGATTCCTGGGAAAGTGCCCAGGTCACGACAGACAGGTTGGGTCAGAGCATCCAGGGAATGCAGCGCAGATGTGGGATAATTGGAACTGGCCTCTGAAAGTTGGTTATCATTTGGAGAGACAGAAGCAAAGTCGTGGGACCTTGAAAACATGAAGAGCTGCAACGCCAAGGTTGCTGAGGTGGGGAAATAAAAAAAAACATAGTGTTCCCAAGAGACACAAATGATATTATATTATGTCAAAATGTATATTTTAGAATTTTTTAAAAGGATAAGATACAGGAGCATAATATAAGTTGTAATACATCTTTTTTATTGAAATGAATTTTTGGAATGTGCACGCTCTATTTTATAGCTAAATGCCCACCACACATCCCTTCTACAGAACTCATGACTTCCCAGCCTTCAGATCACCCCTCCTGCAGACAGCCACCCTCCTCATTAACAGGACCTTTTCCTGTCATTTTAATAGCTCTAGATGGGTCTCTTCTCCCTGTAGAACTAAATTTTGTAAGAGTAGAGAATTCGTTAACACGAACTGGTGAGCTCCTTGGTGTGGAGCTAAATGTTATTTAGGAAGCTGGTGTTTATTGAAATTTTTTGTGTGATAGGGGATCTTTAACCCTGAAGGGAAGGAGCTCAGTAAGACAACTGCAGAGGGCAGCAATGAATTGCTTCATCTGAGGGTGTGCAGTCCAGGCCCAAGAAGAACCGGCAATAGAAGATAGACCCCCAGTCATAGGAGAGAAGACAGTCTCGCCAAGGGATGTGAGACCATCTTGCGGAGCCCTCACCACCAGAGAAACTGCAGAGCCCTGAGCCTGTGGGGGATTTTGTGCAAATTCATAAATTCCACAAGGGAACAGGACAAGAAGTCAGCCTGACTCAGGAGAGAGCTTCCTTCAGAGGTAGGCAGGGGATTTTACTAGAGATTAGAAGAAATAACAGTCATAGATGAGAGCCGTGTGTCCCCAAAGAATCAGAGAAAGCACCTTGGGAGGTCAAGTAGATGACCTTGATCTAGGTGCAGTTTAGAATGGCCCAGTAATTGGAAAATGAAAAAGGTTGTATGCCCCCATGGGCGTACTTACAAATAATAGAAGTCTGAGAAGGAAAACAGTGAAGTATTACAACTCTAGATAACCCAGCAATCGTCAGTATAATATAAGCCACAAAAGCTCAAATTAATTTGGATGATAATATACAGTTCTTTGCAGGCATTTCTTAGCCTCAGAGTGATTAAAATCAATGGATATTGCTGCTGTTTTTATTTATTAGATTTGGAATTTGTGTGTGTCTTCTGTGAAAAACCAATTCAGAACATGTTCTCACTTTTTGGTTTTGTATATGTTACAACTTGTGGCCGTTAGAGGTGACTCTAAACTAGACCCTTAACAAAACCTCTTCCCTGGGCTCCGCTTCCATACTTGCCCCTTAACACAATTCAAACATTGCTTTTTGTCAGGGATGACCTATCCATTGGGCCATAGGCACAGCAGTCAAGGCTCAACATGCCTTTAGGGGCCCATGAAAATGGTTTCATTTTCTTTGAAAATCAGAATTTCTAAAAATGTTTTAATGTACAATATTAATATATTCATATTTATGCTAATGCATTCATAAAATATACATTTTAATATATATTATTTTATGGAATAAGTGACCCATAAAGGCAACAGCGCCTGCGGTTCAAGAAAGTCATAATGTGGTCCTGCTCATAATGGAAATCTTTCTGAAATCAAGATCTTATCTGTGCCGCTCCTATTTTAAGGCCTTAGAATTTTATTTTCTGGTAGTAGATAGAGAGGACAATGCAACATCTCCTACTAGGTGGAGTCCTACCCGGACTTTTCAGCCTCTTCTCACTCTATCAAGAAGACCTCATCCCACTTTTGCCTCAATATCAGCTGTACTGATCTACCTCAAGCTCTTTCCTGAAGTCACAGCCCCTCTTCTCCATTCTAGATGTTCCCCTCAATAAATGTCACACCCTTTCTCAATGTAATTCTTACCATGCCCCTCTCCAAGTTTGCCAAAGTCCTGCCTCTACATACATTCCACAGAAAATGCCATTTCCTCCGAGAAGCCTCCCCACCTCCCCTTCTGAAGCCTGCTCTTTGTATCTGCAGCACCCTTGGGGTATCTTGCCCATGAATAGTTAGACGGCAGTGCCCAATTATTCTCATTACATACTTTATATTTTTATTTTTTTATTTTATTTGTAGAGACAGAGTCTCACTTTATTGCCCTCAGTAGAGTGCTGTGGCATCACAGTTCACAGCAACCTCCAACTCCTGGGATTAGGCAATTCTCTTGCCTCAGCCTCCTAAGTAGCTGGGACTACAAGCACCTGCCACAATGCCCAGCTATTTTTTTGTTGCAGTTTGGCTGTGGCTGAGTTTGAACCCACCACCCTTTGTATATCCTCGGTATATGGGGCCAGTGAGCCACAGGTGCTGCCCTCATTACATACTTTAATATGGAGCACTTGTCACTGTCCTCTAGTACAAGTCAGAGGTACAGTTCTCTATCTACACTGGAAAATCTACAGTAGAAGGAAAATGGCGTATTCCTTTTCTTACCTGCTCCTTTATTGAACTCAACACAGTGTTACTTTCTCATTATAAATGTCCTACATGTTCCTTGTAGTGGAGGACAGCACTGGGAAAATCTGCAGCATTGTATTCGTCATTACCAACTTACTGCTACTTACAAATGGAGAGGCAGGGACAGTGTCCTCTCATCTCTACACTCCCTGAACTTCCCCATGTCTGCTGTGGCAGCACATTTTGGTAAGTAGAACACTGGACTGGGAATCAAGAGCTCATGTTTCCACTCTGGGTTTAACCTGAAGTTAGCAAAGGCACCTCATCTATCACTCCATCTTTCTGGCCTTGTTTACTGGTCTATAGAAACAGGAGATGAACGGGAACTGATGTCATGATTTCTCAGGTTTGGGGATCCACTGATGCTTGTCCTAAATTTAATCAAGTAAAAAATTAGGACAGCCTTGATATGGGCCTCCACAAGATGCAAGAAGAGAATACATCTCATATGCTTGCTGAGGACTTTCATAGGCAAGCTGGTGAAGACCTGAGCCCTTAGGGTTAGTCCATGACCATGGTGGGCTCCCTCACTTGATAAACCTCTTACTGGCTCTTTGTGTGCCAAGCTGTTGAGTAATTTTTACTTTCAAACATAAGGAACATGGGTTCTTAAGTAGTGGGGATAGTCTAAGAGGATACTAAATGAGATTTTTCCCTGCCTTCCACCTCTATGGTTTATCCTACAAGGGTACAAGTGAATCTTTCTAAAAGCAGAGTATGAATGTCTTAACTCAATAACTAAGAAAATAACATGAAGGCTACGTTAACCAGTTTGCTAAGAGTATTTCAAAATGTATATGAAAACACCACACTGTACCCCATGATTGCATTAATGTACACAGCTATGATTTAATAAAAAAGTCTTTCAAAAACAAACAAACAAAAAGTCAATATCCAGCACAAGAACTAGGTTTCCTTTCTCACCAAAAACAGATGCCGGTCTTAGTAACACCAATCCCCAATGCACAGAACTGCTCCACAGCCCACTGAGAGGGGCTATTCAAGGGCCTTCTTTTTCTTGCTTTAAATCTGTATTTTGACTTTGATTTTAGAGATTTTCTTTGTTCCCTTATTTTTGCTTCAGTAATTCCAGATGAGAGACAGCTAGGGACCCCAGAAAATAAGCTATTTTAGAAGAATATTCTCTGGTCCAGCCCCCAGAGCAGATATTTGTATCATCTCTTAGAGAACCATCTAGTCCTCTCAGCTTACATTGTTTTCATTCACATTTTCCAGATATTTACTACTAACCTACCTCAACAACCTGAGATAACCAAGAACCCATGGGTTTGCTGTCCTAAATTTTTTTGAACCAAAATCTTATCTGCTATCCATAGTCACAAGTTTCCAAAAGAAAGGTCAAAGATGCCCTATCCATCCATCATCTTCATTCTTGCCCCCTTGAGAGTAATGAACATGGAGTGGCAGATGAAGGTGACCTGGTTTACTAACAGCCTTAAATGAGGACAAACATGTAATTAGAGTCTCTTTAACCATGTTCAGCCTGCATACCAAGTAGAAAAATGGCCGTTTTATACCCACTATAGGTCAGACCTCTACTGTGCATTTTATACTCATTATCTCATTTAACACATGAGATAGTCTATGGACTAATTGTTAATTTTATCATTTTAATGGATGGAAAGGCTGAGGATCAGAGAAATGACCTGTCTGTAATGACAGAACTAGGAGGAGAAAGTAAAGAGCCAATCTGTTGTGTAATTGTGACTGTCTGGCTTCCTATTCACAGATTTCTCCCTAATGCCTCCCACACCAGACTGTGATCCCTGAAAGGTAGAGTCCTGCAGTATTCTTCTTTGTGCCCCAGTGAATTTGGTAGCACAATGCCTACCATTGAGCTGTTGCTCTGTTTTTGTTTTTGATGTTGTTTTTTGGGGGGAGAGGTTAGTTTTTGTGTGGTATAGAACTTTATCAGAGAGAGACAGGTGAGGGCTGCGGTGGTCAAAAAGGCTCATCGAGTATGTGAGAAGTGGTGGAGAAGGGTCTAGAAGGATGGGTGGGCTTGATTGGTGAATTAACCTGCCCAGCATTCTCATGAGGTGAAGATTGCTCAGGCAGAGGCCCCCAGGAACAGCAGGTGCAGAACATGAATGCGTGTGAGCTGGGATGGCACCATCAGTGAGCAGTGGATGTAAGAAATGAGAAATTACTGACTGATGGGATTAGCCGTGGCTTAGAAGCAACCCCTGTCCGAATGCCTCCTTCTGGTCTTGCAATTTCTCAAGCTCACCCAAGGGCAATGATTGGTCTCACCCACAAGCCTCCTCCTATTTTCCATTTCCACTAAAGAGAGAAAGCTTAACTTTGAGGTGAGCTCTTTGCTATTGATATTCTGACGAGAAAGGTACATTGCAGTTTGCCAAACTTCCCCCCACTGACCTGCCCTTATTCTTGGAAGGAAATAAGGAGGAAACGGAAGAAGTAAGGAAGGGGCTAATTTCAGGCACAGTCGCTCCTTCAGAAAAGTCATTTCAAATTGCACTAGGTGCTTCAATTGCCCTATTTTCCTGAAATTAATTCTAAATTTTATGGGTACAATTTGTTTCCCTTAAGTCTCTAATTATGCTTTTAACATTCAATCTTTCAAACTCCAGCCATTAGTGACTTAATATGGTGTTATCAGGAGATAGAGTGGAGTTAGGAGTGTGGGTGGGAATTATAAGAGCAGAAGTTGCACCTGTGCTTGTGATGGTTTGAAATTGATGTCCCCTGGAGGAAAGCTAAAAGAAAAATCTAATAAGTCACCAAAATAGACTAAAGTAAAGTCAGAGAATTAGTATTTAAGGTATTAGGACAAGGAGCTGGAAAGGGCTTGAGAGGTAATCACAAAGTTACATTTAAACTTACTGAAGAACATGGGTGAAGGTGTGAGATTCTGGCCGAGAGAGAAGAATTGGGGGCAGTGCTAACATCATCAGGCAACATGCACAAGGTGTAAAATACTAAGGACAGAACATGACAAACAAACTAATAAAGAGAACAGGTAAAAAGTGGACTAGATACACTAATGAAGAAATTGAAAGTTGAATCACTGCCTAGCTGAGAACGGCCTGTGGGAGGAAGGAGACAAGTGAATTAGTGAAACAGAACCATCAGTCCTTATGGAATCGTCAGTAATCAGTGACTGAGCAGCCACACTGCTTCTTAAAGAGCAGGCATCCCAGATGGCCCGGGCACCCTCAGCACACATTTGTGCTGATGTGATCTGCCCATGGTTGTACGTGATTTAAACTCTTACATGCCGTAGAGTTTCAAGAGGAGACCAAGGAGCCCTAATGAACGAGTGCATGGCTTCATGAGGTGAGCAGAGGTGCAACAGCACTAAGTGGGACACAGAGAACTCACAGTGAGAAACAGAAGAGGAAAAAATGCAGGCTCTGCTTCCAGGAAACTGTCATACTGGAGACACTAGAATGTGAGGGGAAGACCAAAGTCCTGCCAGCGGGACCTTGGAGAGGAGCAGAAGCCCAGTCAATCCTCGTAGGTACCTATTTCTTCAAGTCTGGAAGGAGGAATGTAAGAAATGTCCTTATTCTCAGCAAAGTCACCAACTGAGGAAGGCAAAAGTAGGAGAGAAGAAAATCGTACTTGTAAAGTAATAGGAGTTGTTTAGAACAGAAAAACTCCACATTAAAAAATACAGCTTTGATTCTGTATCCTACAACTTTACTAAATGTATCTATCAGTGCGATCAGTTTTTTGGTGGCGTCTTTACATTATTTTAGGTGTAAGATCATGTCATCTAGGAGCAAGGCTAATTTGACTGTTTCCTTTCCAATTTGGGTGCCTTTTATTTTGTTCTCTTGTGTAATTGCTCTGGCCAGTACTTCTAGTGTTATGTTGAATGAAAGTGGTGAAAGTGGACATCCTTGTCTTATCCCAGTCCTTAGAGGAAAAGCCTTTTAATTCTGCCCCCCACCACATTCAGTTTATAATGGTAGCTATGAGTTTGTTATACATACAAGTTTATCACTTCAATATCTATTTTCATGAGAGTTATCATAAAGGGATGTTAAATTTTATCAAATGCTTTTTTCAGCATTTATTGAAATAAAATTTCAGTATCTTCCTCAAGTTTCTATTCTTGATTCTGTTAATGTGATGTATCAGCAGTATATACATACCAACAGTGAACCATCTGATAAAGAAATCAAAAAAACAATCCTATTCACAACAGCTACATATATATATATGTATATATATATATATAAAAATATAAAATATATATATAAATACTTAAGAATCAACCAAACCAAAGAAGTGAAATGTCTATACCAGGAAAAACACAAAACTAATGAAAAAAATTGAAGAGGACACACACAAAAAGAAAAAGATATTCCATGCTCATGGATTGCAAGAACTGATATTGCTAAAATGACTACTCTATCTAAAGCAATTTACAAACTCAGTGCAATCCCTACCAAAACACCAATGACATTCTTCAAAGGAATAGAAAAAAATTTCTAAAATTTATACAGAATCACAAAAGACCCCCAAATATACGAAGCAATAAATCCCCAACAATAATAAAAATATATATATTACCACCAAACTGTACATTCAAAATTGGTAAATTTTGTGTGTATATTTTATCTCAATAAAACATTTATTTATTTATTTATTTTAGAGACAGAGTCTCACTCCCTTGCCCTCAGTAGAGTGTCATGGCACCGCAGCTCACAGCAACCTCCAACTCCTGGGCCCAGGTGATTCTCTTGCCTCAGCCTCCCAAGTAGCTGGGACTACAGGCATCCACCTCAACACCTGGCTATATTTTTGTTGCAGTTTGGCCGGGGCTGGGTTCAAACCCACCACCCTTGGTATATGGGGCCGGCACCCTACCCACTGAGCCACAGGCACAACCCCCTCAATAAAACATTTTTTTAAATTTTAAAAAGTGCATTCTGTAGAAGCTCAGAGATGTGAAAAAAATAAATTGGATCCTGAGAGGTCCAATGAATGCTCCACCAGGGGTGACAGAAATTCCTAACTGAAATAGAAGCATAAATAGATATTGGAAAGACAAGAAAATTAAAATGCTTAGGAAAGAGAACCACCTGAAAAAAGATGCAGAGTCAGGCTCAGCCTGCTGTGTACGGTGCCAGTAAAGACTACATCTGACGGAGTTACTTGGTGCCAATGGGATGAAGAAGAACAGACAGCTGAGTGGAGTAGCAAAACCCAACTGTGGTGGCCTTGAATGCTGGGTTAAGAAGTTTAGACATCATGCAACTAAACAAGTAGATACGATTATGGATTTCTGAGCACAAATTTCACATTAAGATGACTTCATCTTTTAATGTTTTAATCTTTCAATTCATATAATTTTCACCATGACTTCTCAACATTAAATCCTGACAATTTCGTTTGTGGAGAGGGTAACAAAAGAGGAAATTACTTTCCAGAGTTCTTGAGTCCTAAATGGTATACTCTTTAGGAAATGTATTTACTGTACATTTTAGAAAAGCGTTGATAAAATTGATTAACCAAAACTCAGACATAAGACTTCCCATCTTCATAGCTTTCCCATTAAATTAGGTGTCCCATGTCTGCCCACAAAGCCACGCAATTAGACGCAAGTGTACGAAGCTCACTTACCTGTGGTGTAAGATGAGCACAGGCCGCTCCCCTCTTTGCAGCATCTCTGGGCTTGAATTGCTGTCCAAGAAGGGCAAACAGGTAGAATTGTCATCCACGGCACTGTGAGCTGCAAAGGCGTGGAGCCAGGCAGCCCCTTCCTAGTCTGGCACCAAACCGCACTTCCTTCTTAGCTCATC
>NW_003852417.1:13809939-13810143 GCF_000181295.1 Otolemur garnettii
TAAGAATCTCACATTCCAAACATTTATTCTGCATAAAACCAGAGAAGTTGGTAACATGTCCATCATGAAAACAAACAAATGAACAGAACAGCGAGCCTGACAACCACATATATTCACATCAGCATCTGTGCAAGTGTACAGAAAAAGCATAAAATCCCAAAATGAAAGAAGAATAATCTTTCCATTTCACCCCTTATCTTCTCT
>NW_003852417.1:13810163-13825698 GCF_000181295.1 Otolemur garnettii
AAAAAAAAAAACTTCTTTAATTCAAAGATGAACTTGAGTATGACCTCAGAGAATTCAGAACTGATGCCACGTTAGTTCTCTAATAAACTGGACTTGGCAATAACTGATCTCAAGGAAAATTCAATCAAAACCAAAGTCTTATCTCGCTTCAAAAACAGGACAGTTGAGAATTGAATGTGATGTCCTAGAAAAATCGAAGAAGAAATAACATCAAACTAGTTTGTTCCTGAAAACAAGGCAACAAGAAATTGATGGCATTTTCACCTGTGGTTTTACTACAAAAGATCCTGAGCTTAGAGGCCATGTCATTTGACTCTCTTAAAATCCAAAACAGAGATAGAGACCGAGACAATGGTGGGACATTTCTGGAGTAATTTTGAAGTAGAATCCAAGGAAATCTTAAAGCCAATGACTGTTAGTTCTTCGAATAGGTAAAAGTTTTCCACTCAAAGTGTTCAGTCCCTCTTAACTTCTCCTTCAAATGCAGTAAAGAGAAGAAGGAGTGGAATTTAAGAATAAAGAGACTGTGCCATTCTTTTTCATATCCTACTTAATAATTTCTGTTAAGAAGAAGAAGAAGAGACTTGTCCTTTCATCTCTTTTAATGACTTTAAATGTGGATAAATGGGAAAGACAATTTCTAAGGAACTTGGAAGGGTTTTACCCATTTGTGCGATACCACATTCTCAAATAATTTTTATAAAAACAAACAAAAAAACTGGCTATGGTACTAAATTCTGTCTACAATTGTTTTGTTTTGTTGTAAAATGAATTAAAATAGGGCCAGGCTAGTCTGTCCCTGTGATGTCACCCTCATTCAGTTTAGTGATGTGCACTGCTGACTAGCAGAAAATATGAATTTTTGCAGAATCCACATTCAGCTCACTATGCTACAGCCCATGGAATATGGTGTGCATGTGAGGGACATACATCCGTCATGTGGATCCTGGTGGGAAAAAATATAGCATGTTAGCAACCTCAGGTTATCAAGGGAAGAAGGATTGTGAAGGGAAACACAGAGAGCTGACAAACCACAGAACAGAGAATGAAACATGCTTTTCCCCATGCAATTTACGTCATCAAACTAAAACAACTTAGAAAACAATTACAGGGCTCGTTTAATTGAGAACAAAGTTTTCATTTAAAGTAATCAGTCTTCTAATTTGGACCTTCCCACATTAAGTACAAGATTGTTTCAAATCAATTAAGTGAACAAAATAAAATTAAGATTCTTATTACAGAATCAAATACTAAGCCATTGTGCTAAATTCTGACCGGCGTAATAAGCTGTGTTACGAGAATTATGTGAATCACTGTTATATTATACAAAGATGGAGGAGATGTAATCTTTACGCTGAGGACCTCTTGTTAATGGAAGAGACAAATATACATACAGGCAACTGTGGCAAAGACCGTGACTAGTACATGTGAATGAAGTGAGGTAAACTCAAAGAAGGAAGCTGATCCCATCATAGGAGCCCCCAAATGATTTTTTTTTAACTAAAAGTCTTGAAGAATGAGTGGAAATAAGCCCCATGAAGGCTGGGCAGGTGCTCCTGGCATGAGGCAGCCTGAGCAGAATGGAAAGATGGAAGCGGCATCATGTCTTGGGAAATTAAATAGACAACTTCTCACAAGTAGAAGCAAATAAAATTTCATCAAATAAAGTATACCAGTAAAGACCTCCGCAGAAAATATAATAGAAAGGACATCGAAATTACAATAATCTGAGTAGGGTTTAATAAAGGGCTATTTATAAATGTGTGTGCAGTGTATTGATAAGCATTACTCACAGATCCCAGGAAGAAAGGGGTAAAGGGGAGAGAGGAATAATGGGGATACAGAAGCAGAGGCTGCTCAGTAGAACTGGGGACCTGAGACTGAATTTGAGGGTACGGTCAGCACACTGCAGCCCTGCATGGAGGAAACCGGGACTGAATACTCCAGACCTCATCCTCCTCCCTCCCTCCTGTCAACCGACAGTGTCCCGCTCAGCTAGAGCCAACCCGGAGCCCAGGGGACAGACTCTTCTGGTCAGAAACCCTCAGCATAGATCAGACTGGGGAAGGGGGGAGTGCAAATCTGGAGGACAGTCCAAGATGCCCACCCCAGAGGGGACAGACAGACTGAGATCAGCCGTCTGAGAGTTCATCCAAACGGCTTCCCCATCAAAGCCTCTGTTACTAGTTTGCCCCTTCCCTGAAGGATTTCCAGATGGCCTTAGAATCGGCGGCTTCTTTTTTGTGATCCTCAGAACTTTGCATTTCACCCTTCCTTCACTGTGACATAGATCACAGTCATTTGGGTGTGTATTACACCCCTACATGGATTCTGAGATCTTCTAGGAAAAATGGCACGTGTCTGAGTCACCTTTGTATTTCTGGTGCCTAGCATGGGCCAATGATCCCACACTTTTTGTTACATTGGATGAAAATAATTACATCCATCCTCTGAATAATTCACCATATGAGGCAAATATGCTGGGTGTAAAAAACTACTCTGTATATTCTTACCATTCTCAGTGTGTCCAGATACTGTGCACCTGGATGTCCATGCATCAGAAAACAAAGACTAATTTATTATCCAGATGACACACAGAAGTACAATGCGATATAATTATCCAGCGACCAGTAGAAAGCTAACGCTTACAATACTACAGGTATTTACTCGAGAAGATTCTACTTATTAACGCAATCTATAAAAAATATTCCAAACCATCTGCATTCACTTTCAACAAACACTTTCTAAGTGACTTTTCTACATCAGATGCCAGTGCGAAGGATTTTCACACTTGTGTCACAGGATGGTAGAAGAACTCCAAGGGTAGGGGATCATTACATCATTTCATGTGCAAAGATGCTGAGATAAAGATTAAGAGACCTAATCATCAAATGGAAAATGTAAACACAAATTCCTTTGATTTCAATGGAATGACCTCTTTTTTAAATCTGATTTAAAAATATAAATGGGAATGTATATATACGTGTATATGTACACACCTATATAATATAAAAATGTATTTTTATATAGATTGGTATCTCTTGCAGATACATTTATTAAGTGCAGGAATAAAATAGATGTTAAAATTTACTGCTAATTGATTTTGGTTATTTGGGGAAAAGTAGAAAGAAAATACGTTTCTGAAAAATTAACATAAAGAAATAATTTAGATATTCTGAAACACTGACTATAAACACTTTGTAACAACCTTACTGGCCAGTATTTGCGTGACATGACCTTAAACATTTTTGTGTATATTTTACTATAAGTCTGTGAAATTGGGAGCTACTTGGTTAGTATGCATGGTAATGAGTTTTCATGAGAAAGCAGAACGTTTATTTAGTAGCTCAAGAAAAATACTAGAAAACAAAGTAGACTGTGGTAGAGAAAAGTTAAAAAAAATATTGCCATGCTTTGTAGCTTTGGGTGCCAACTTCATTAATTAATACAGACTTTAAAATCCTTTCAAGGATATGAGCTAAAGAAGTAGAACCACGGCTGGTGTAGATAGTAAACACAGATCAAATGGGTTTCATTGAAAATATGGTGGCTTCCGATAAGCCTAATTAGCAGGATGACAAATACAGTCAATAAAAAAGAAACAAAACTTATTCTTTAAAATGTTGGCAACAATTTACAGAATTAATTGAAAATATTTCCTCTTGTCCATTAGCACGTGAGAACTTTTCATTAGCTCTTTTTTGTTGGTGCTGTTTAGGTATTTTTGATTATTTTCTTTGTGTTTTTTGGTAGAATTTGTCTGCTTGTCTGTGATGAGAGGTGCTACTGACCTCAGGAGAAGACCGAATGGATGTACATGATTGACGAGTGGGTGGGGGAGGGGAAAGGGGAGCTACAGAGACACAAGGAGCTAGGAGGACGGAATGGGCCAGAATTTAGTACCATTAATGGTAGCTTTTTCCTAAAATTTGGATTTTTATTCCAAACAGGGTTATCTATTTTGTTTCTTTTGATGATTCTCAATTTCCTGATTATCTGTTGTTTTGATTATATATGTGAAATATATGTATATACACGTGTAGCTGCATCATAAACTGTTCCCCAAATATAGTGAGTCTTAAACAACAATGATTTTGGCCACAATTCTGCAATCTGCTTAGGGGAGGGCAAGGACGCTCCATTTCTGTGTCACGGGGCATCAGCTAGAATGCCTTGACCAAGGATGCAGCCTCCATTGTTCAGAACTCCCATGCGCAGCCAGCAAGTTGCTATTGTCAGTTATCAATCAGCTGGGAGCTCAGCAGGCCTGGTAGGTGGGGATCTCAGTTCCCCATGGAGCCTCCCCATGGCTAGGTCCGGCTGCTCACAGAATAGTTGTCTCCTGGGGGTTGAATTTCTAACATAAAAGCTAGAGTCTTTCAGAGCCAAAGGGTTGGAGTTTTCAGGCCTAGCATCATTTTTGTCACATATTAATCATTGAAACAGATCACAGCCCTATTATAGAATAAGGGAAGGGGCCAAACACAGGTATGCATACTGGGACATATAAGTCACTGGGGACTGTTACATAAAAAGTGACAATCTACCCCACCCATCTATGAAAGAGATGATTGACACTTGACAAGCATCAAAAGTTTGCAGACTATTAACAAGTTAAAACAACCAGGGTGGCACCTGTGGCTTACTGAGTAGGGCACCAGCCCCATATACCAAGGGTTTATACCAGCCCCATATACCAAGGGTGGCACCAGCCCCAGCCAAACTGCAAAACAAACAAAAAATAACTGGGCATTGTGGTGGGCACCTGTGGTCCCAGTTACTCGGGAGGCTGAAGCAAGAGAATCGCCTAAGCCCAAGAGCTGGAGGTTGCTATGAGATGTGACACCACGGCACTCTACTGAGGGTGCCAAAGTTAGACTCTGTCTCCAAAAAATAAATAAATAAATAAAGTTAAAACAACCCTCTCTGACAGAGGCTCCAGATCACTCTCCCTGCCTACCACCACACTGAACAGCACAGTGTACCCTATAATGAGAAAGGGGGACTTTCCCCCCTGGTATTTGAAATATATTTTTATGAAGGGAGATTCACCAGCCAGAACCTGCTAGATGCCAGCCTCAGTACCACATGTAGTTTATACACACTCTCACTTGCTTCCTCAACAAAAAGGTATTGCCATCGGCTTTGTGGGTGCAGGGCACATAGGGTACAATGATACATTTTAAAAGGGAAACACACTAAGCAGAGTCTGCCAATGTGGGTCTCATGTGCATTTGAACTTTCTGAGAAAAGTGTGAGGAAGAATCCCTAGGTTTGCTCTCCCCTATGACTGATAAAGCCCTCCAGGATTTGTGTTACGGAATTATGGGAGAGGAAACTGCCACAGGAGAAGGAAGAACAAGCAGCCTTAATTAAATTTCTCCCGCAGATATTGTCTATTCATCTTCCATAGCTCGCCACCACCACAACTTTGAAGCCTCGGTTTCTTCCTCTTTGATAATGGATGGAAGTCTAGATAGGAGGATTAGGGGAGATAAAGTAAAATAAAGTAAACAAAGACAAAATAAGAAATGTGACATGCATCGTACACTGTAAAGTATTATATTAAAGTATTGTTCCATCATGGCGGTACAGCAAGGTCTATTTTAAGCAACTCAATCACTTTCTTTTTGTCTGGCAAATGCTTTCACTGATACTTTCCTGCTCCGGGAACAGCGGATTCCTACTCTTCTAACTCCCATTGCAGGTGTCAGTGAACACCCATAGGAAGAAAATATTTTAGGATTTTTATGGATGTTAAAGAAGTATCCAAAATACAAATGCTAATTTCAGGCGTGGAAAGCCACTTGAGCGATAGTGAAGGAGAAGCATAGCATCTCCAGGCAACTTGACATTTTCATTAAGAAAACTCTAGCCCTACCAAGAGTATGTTATAAATGTCTCACCACAAAAAGTAAGTGAGGTGATGGTTATGTTAACCAGTTTGATTTAAGCATTCCATATTGTCTATCAAATCATCACATGGTACCCCGTACATGTGTATAGTTATGATTTCATAAAAATTAAATTGAAAAAAATAAAACAATAATTAGAATAAAAAAAGGAAAATTGTTTCCAGCAGTAAGTACCTTAACCTCACCTGCTTGTGCTTGAAGATGGAGAAGGTGCCCTTTTTCAAAAATAAGGCTGATTTCTTTTTGAAATTATTAAGTCATGAAACATTGATGAAACCAAGTGTTTCACACTTTCTTAGGCACTCTAGAGAATATAAAAGAAGTTTCAACTATGTTTGGAGTTCTCTAGGTGTTTCTAACCTATCACGATTTCAAAATTGCCTATAAGGCTGCAGGGAGCAGGGTGAGTGAGCTGTGTGGTTGGGTGGGCACTCCTAGAGCTTAGGAGAGGTGAGGACACAGCTGAGCTGCGCCGGGAAGGGGCAGCTCCTTGAAAGCAGGGACTAAATATCTGTTCAACCTCCATTTCCATATCCAAGCATTGAGAAGTGGCTGGCAGTAGCCCTTGGACTTTAATAGATACTGAAAGATTAAAATACTCGAGAGGTGCAAAGAAGATATTTAAAAGGGAGGGAAAAACTCGAGATGAGGATGGTCAGAACAGATGATTCCTGCTCAGAATTGAAGGAGATAAGGAAAGGGAACTCCAGCAACCCAGGTGTCTGAAGCCAGGCCCAGGACTTCTGACTTTCATCTGAGAGGCACTAAAAAGCCATTATGACACACTTTAAAGTATGGGATTCCACTTTGTTCAAAAATGTAGGAGTGAAATGTTTCTGGCCTTTTACTTTCAATATTGAGAGTTCAAAGTTTTGTAGGATTCTGGTCTTAAAGAACAGAGGAAAATCTTAAACACTGAGTCATTTTTCAGTGACAGAATTATTTGTCTTTGATTAATCGTGAGGACATTTCCTTTCTGATTGTGTTGCCTTTCATCCGTTTCTATTTCATACATTTCTTGAGATACCGAAAATCTACTCTTTTGAAACTACAATAAGATTTCTTTTTGTGCTGATTTTCACTTTTGCACAAAAAAAGGCATTGTATTTGTGAAGATGCTGTAAGCGTCTCAGGAGCAAGTGAGGTGAGGCCCCCAGATGCTATGCTAGGCATCGTTTTGAAACAAAGCACCCAGTGACGCCACCTTTAAGAATTTCAGTACAAGGGTAAACAATGCCTGAGTCAGGTGATCACCAAGTAAATGAAAAGGTGTAAAGCAAATTGTGTCTCATGCAAGAGTTTGTTTGGATGTGAATTATGAAAATAGGGTACAACTTGTGATTTTTTTTGCATATATTATCAGAATCAAATCAGTTCTGAAAGATCAGAAAGAGCATAGTCCTTAGTGAATCCAAACTCACCTGTACTTATAGATGGAGAGGAAGCTGACAGGTAACCCTGTAGCGACCAAAGCTGACTTAATATCCGGATAACCACCGAAATCTGTGAACAGCGTGCTGATGCAGCCCCCTGTGTGACCCCCAGCTAGCCTTGCCTACGCCTTAGCCTTCTTCAGGAGGGCTAATTTTAATACCAGCCTGGATCTGCACTTGGCAAATCTCCCACCTTTGCACACAGATTTAGAATTGTACCTGACATATCCTAAAATGATACTTTGATTTTTTCCACTCTCGAACCATGCAATTTTGCTTTCTAAAACTTCAGCTGAGAATGAAAGCATTTAACATTTGGCTTTGGCAGGAAGAAAATGTTTCAGTATGGAAATATGTGCCTCTAGGAATACAATGGTTAATTCAGACTCTGTCTAAGCACTGAGAGAGAAGGGGCAGGTGGCACGTAGTAGGTGTTAGAGTACATTGTTACATGTGTAGCACATAGTAGGTGTATGAGTACACTGTTACACTGGGTTTCATGAACTAAATGCCAGTACTCAAAACTGCCTGCTCAACTTGAACAAGTCAGAAACAAATTAAGTTAATGCCCAGAATAACCAGACACAGAATATAAATGACTGAGGGTTGCAAGGCAAAATAGAAAATGATCCATAGAGAAAAAACACACATGTCATCCTGTTTGTTCCTTAAAAATAGGATGCCTGAGTATAGGAGAGCCGCCTCCTCCTCCTTCCCCTGTGCAGAGACCACAGCCACATGGCCCTAGGATTTGATTCTCAGGACGGAATAGGAAAGGAAAAATGCACTATAAGTGAGTTCTTCCAAACATGACTTACTGTGTGACAACAGAAAAATCACTTCACTTGTCTCAGCCACAGCTTCACTTACTAAAGAAAGGTTTTGAAGTTGTGGCTTAAGCAATATGACATATCCGTCACTCGAGGTTCTTCTAGGTGAGTAGATACACAAAGGTACTTTTGGACCCATAAGCTTATCTTATACTTTTGGAGCCCAATTCCAGTGAGGGGAGATTGATACTAAACAAAAATGAATGAGATACTGGGCACGGACAAGGCCAGGAGAAAAATGCTGCGAGCTGGAGAGAGTGTGGTGCAGCCAGGAGTGCTGCCAGAGGTGGGCTGGGCCCCAGGTCTCTCCAAAGAGGTGATATTTGACAGAGATCTAAAGAAAACGAGGAAGCAGCTGTGTAGATTATTCAGAAAAAGGGATCCCAGCCTAGAGAATCAAAAGGTGTAAATTAAGCACTAAAGTTGAAATGGGATAGGGAGTTTGGGAAAACCCCTATGGATAGGGAAACCACAAGGTGACCCATATTACTGGAGGGTGGAGGGGTGACACAGAAGGAGGTACGTGGTGCAGGGGGCCAGTTCACACAGGACATTATGGGTGGTTCCATTGCTGGTAAAGGGCCGAGGTTTTAATCTGACTCAAACAAGCAACCATTAAAAGACTTTTAGTAGATAGTAGTTAGTCCTAACGTAACTTTTAGAAAAACCACTCTAGATGTCTTCTAGAGAAAGGATTTCAAGGAAGCAGGCGTGTAAGTGGGGAAGAAGGGTTCAGAGAGCTGTTGTAATACTCCTGGCAAGACAGGATGGTGCTTTGGGCATAAGTAGTGTGATTCTGTATCTAACTTACAGGTGTAACTAACAGGATGTGGGGATGGTTTGATAGGACACCCCCAAAGAATGACATTCTCTCCTTGTGTGATTTTACAAGATGAATTCTTGGAGGAAGGAATGGCAAGTACAAATCTAACCCTGAAAAATGTGATCCTACCAGAATGTGAGTCGATGGAATACCAGCGCCACATTGGATGTCAAGTGACAGAGGCATATCTGAGGAGCCTAACTTAGCACCCTGCTGTGCCCAAGAGCTTTCAAGGTCAGTAAGTCACAGGGAAATTCCTTACAAATTCCTGTTGGATCGCTCATTAATATCCTCCTTCTCCTCAAAGTTGGCAAGTCTTGGAAACAAAAGTCCACAGCCTCCTAGGCCATGTGGACACATGGCCACAAACTGATAAAGGAAAAGCAGTTTTGCCCGGGCTGAATTTGGGAATCAAGAAAATCTGACTGGGAACTCGACCCCCTGGAGATTTAAAAAAAAAAAAAAAACAGCAATCTAAGGAAAATCACAAACTTGACTTTATACTCGGTTGCTTTGACGGTCAGTTGTATTTATCTCCTCAGCTATGGCACTAAATCACCATAATTCTTTTTCTCAGAACATGTCAGAATCTAAAACGCTATTTTAACCAGGTCATGATGGACAAGCAGTAAGCTTTCACTGTTCTGGCCACTGGCTTGTGTCTGCAAGTTACATAGCTCACCTCATAAACAGACACTGACGGTGACAACTGTTAGTACGAACATCCTAGAACACTTTTCTCCAAGCTACGCACACACCCCTCACTCAACTGCGTTATACCACTTTAATTCGGTTTGTTCTAAGATTTTAATATATTCAATGGTATTATCAAACACTTGGTCTCTATCAGTTATCTGGGCATAAATTCTTCTGTTGTGAGCTCTTTTCTTCTTAGACAAGTTTTAAGCCCTTGCTAAGGACTTCCTGACTTCAAAATCTCTAATGGTTCATGTTATTTTCTTAGATTAATAAGATTGGTTGAAGGAGGGTAAATGGTGGCACCATGCCTGTGGTTCCTATGGCAAGGGTACATGTCAAATCTATTAAGTATAGAGTATAAATGTCTCAACACAATAATTAAGTAAACGAGGTGAAGGCTATATTAACTAGTTGGATGTAAGCATTCCAAATTGTATATAAAATCAGCACATTGTACCCCATAAAGGCGTTAACGTATACATAAGCTATGTGTTTACGACTTAATAAAAACACTGACAAAAGCCGAATAGAAAAATAAATAAACAAATAAGAACTGACAGTACCCTGCTCATTGATACAGGCTTCAGACTTTTCAAAAAAAATTGACTGGGAGGAGAGAAGAACAAGAAGGCAGGGTCAGTAAGAGACCTGGGGATGGAGGGACAAGCAATGTTTCCTGCTCTTTCCCTGTCACCTCCCATGTGTGTCATTTTCCAGCTATCCTTCCAGCCCCTCGAACTTCCTGTCTTATTCAATCTGAACAGGTAAACTTACAGTAGGAGTAAATCTCCAAGTAAAAGAGGCTGGGTGTGCGTAGCGTCTCGTTTAAACAACACAGGAGAGACTCCAGGTTGAGAAGTTTCTCCTGCTACCTAATTCAGAGCCTGAAATTTTAGTATTATGAGTTCATCTTCTTTGTTATGGATTTTCTCTCTGGACTCTGGTTTTAAATTCCAAATGTACCTGAAAATGTCAGCAAACTAAATCAATATAGATAGGTTTATTGGAGTCCTTGCTCAGTGACCAGCAGTTTGTAGTAAAAGCACTAGCAAGGGAAGGGAGAGGGGCAGCTGCTGCTAAAAGGTTCAGAATGAACCCAAGAAATGATGAGGGAAGGGGCAGATATCAAAGAGAAAACTCTCCATCTAGGCTAAAACTTGGCCTTTCACCATGACTGAGGACAGCAGGGTGAATTAGGAGGAGGATAGAAATCAGACATAGGATTGGGCAAGATGAAGTTAGTTGGCGACATTAAGCACAGTGATGGAAGGAAAGTGAGAACGGACCTGTGCGTTTCCAGAGTAAAATAGTGTAACCGGGAAGCAGTACACAGCAGGTGTCCTTTGAGGGTCAGCCTTCCATCCTTGTTGGCTGTACATGCCTGGGATCATTGCGTTGTATGACTGTAGGATTTCAGAAAGATCCAAGTACTTTTTTTAAACTGCAAAATGTTACATGGATAAACTGTATGGTGCTGAAGTCAGGACTTTTGGTGTCCCTGTCACCAGAATCGTGTGCATTGCACCTGATAGCTTAGCGTTTGTCCTGCTCCCCTCTGCCCTTCACCCTCCTCCTTTTCACAAATCCTCTATACTTGTAAATGACCGACTGTGTGCTTCAGCTTATTGGTGAGAACAGGGGATGGTTTTTTGTCCATTCCCCAAATACGTCACTCAAGATCATGCCCTCTACTTCCACTGAGTTGCTGGATGGAAAAGACATTGTTCTACCCTTTATTGTGCTCCATGGTATAAATGTCCACACCACCTTTTCTCTCCTCATGCATGGATGTGCACTTCAGCTGATTCCATATCTTTGCAAGTGCGAATTTCACTGTGATAGACATTCAGATGCAGACATCTTTTCAACATAATGACTTTTTTTTCCTTCTGGTGGCTACCCAGTGAGATCACTGGATCAAATGGTAGGTCTACTTTTAGTTAGGGCCAAATACTTCTATTAAACATGTGTGCTATGTCCAGGGATGTAAACCAAAAAAGTAGGATTAAAGGAAGGCCTGGAAAGATGGCGTAAACCCACTCAAGACATTTAGCTAGGAAAGCAGAGGAACTAATGGATGATGACATGAAAAAACTTTAAGCCAAAGAGTGAATGTGCAACTTTTTTCCATTCCCCAAATAAATAATAGCTAACATTTATTGAATGTTTTTTATTTATAACCCACTCATATATATTAACTCACTTAAGACTTAACCATATGAAGAAGGCACTATTTTCCCCACTTTATAGGAGGGAAACTGAAGCACAGAGAAATTGTCAACTTGTCTAAGATCACATAAAAAGTAGAAAAAATAGAGATTTTTTTGTAACCCAGGTGGGTAACAAATAACTACCATGGTTTACGGTCACCCTAAGAAATGATTAAGTCTCACAGAAGTTTTTATAGTCCCTATTTGAACCCTGCAACAATATACTGCTGTTTATATTCTTGCATGCCTATGTCTCTATTTCTCCAGACCAAGGAATTCTCAAGGATAGGGACTCACTCTCCTCTGTGTGCTCAAGAGCCTACACAAGGCCTGGTACATAATAACAGCAAGGACCCTGAAGCTTTACCTGGAAATGACAATATACCAGATACTCCAGAAGAGCTCTGTTCAGTGTACGTTGTTTGGAAGGAAAGAAGGAAGAGATGGAGGAGCGAGGGAAGAATTGGAAACAAATGAAAAGAAAGGAAAGCGAAAGAAAGATGAGCTGATTCTACCTACAGAGGCAATCTGCCATGAAGAAAAACAGCGGGTGAAGAGCCAGCAGAGGAGCAGATATTTTACGAGAACATGAACTACATTTTATTTTTGCTCTGTTCAATGTTTCTAAAATTCAGCCTAAGATTTAATGTAAATCTATTTGAAAGGAGTTGCTAAATTTTAACTGGAAATACTTCTTTGTGCTAAATAATCTTTATAGCATTCTAAATTATAGCCACGAAGCAATATCATTACAGAGCTGTTTAGCCATAGCGGTTTATGTGGAAAGTCAGGAGAAGGTGATGATGCATATCAAAATACATAATAAAGAACTTTTAAAAATCATGGGTATCTTTATTTACTCAAAATACTTTTTATTTAGCCATTTTAATGCATTCAAGATTAAAGGGGAGAATGAAACTAACCACTGGGAACTGCAAAATGTCCATGAAATGATAATAATAATATTCTGTACTCCTGCAGCACTTTTCATGAGAGAAGGTCAAAGCTCTTTACAGCCATTAACACATTCAATCTCACAGAAGCCAGTGGGAGATGTAGGTGGCAAGCAGTTCGAATTCACTTTGTCAGGAACAAAAATGGAGATGAAAGCGTTAAGTAGAAACACTCAAGGTTGTAAGTGGGTGTTGCTCCCGGGTGCCCGGGTGCGTTGGTTATCCTTGGATGGCTCACCCTGGGATCCCCACCCTGCACCGAGGGGCTGGAGCAGACCGCCTGCAGCCCTTCTCTACTTTGGTCTCACTTTTCTGCCTCCTTGCAACATAGGTCTTCTCACACAGCATCCAGAGAAAAGACCAGTGCATTGGAGACTTGCAGAACAGGAGGTGAGTGGCCTAACTGCAGACCCCATCTGCAGCGTGTCTCCTGAGAGGGACTTGGACATCTCTGCTCTAATACTCACAGTCGCTAAAAGCTCACAGCCCTGAAAAAGCCCTTCCACATAGACCAAGTGGAAAGGTGAGGGCATGGAATTCACACAGGGCTTGCTGACTGAGGGAAGACTGCCTGGAACTCAGGAACCAAGGCAGTTTCTATCATTCCAGGGCACTTCTCCACGTTGATGCTAAATCTGCCATCGGAGAGCAGCTGTGTGTGTTGCTGTCAAATTTTTCCTTTAGGGATGGCACGTGGGGAGAATGATCCTGAGACGAGGATTAGGCCAACTATAGCTTACGCCTAGGGCATTCCCCCCAGATAAAACCACTCCAGGCAACCCAGCATTCTCCACCGTCTGCCTGAATGCTCATTCTACAGTAAGGAAGACCCACCACCACTCCCACCCACCCACACACACACACGCGCACGCACACCTCAGTACACTGCCTGTCCTTTACATACACATCATCTACAGATCTTGGTGATGAAGTCAGAGACTATTTTTTGATGTAGGTGCTGAAGCATCTTTAGATTCAAATTAATAGACTATTATAAAGGGTGTTATGTTAGAATGACCCCCACGTATTAAGAGATGTAGGGGCACAGCCTGGAGTCTAGGGTGCATCTGCACATTAGGACACACTATATTTTACACAATCTCTGGAGAGAAGAGTCCATTCTCTTGTCCACATGATTCCCACTATATACAATTTATTGTGGGAGGTGGAGCAGGTAATGTTTAATCTTTGGGAGCTTATCATGCTGCTGAAAGATTGAAATATCATCACACTGAGACTTGGATAATTATGAGAAGTCACAGCGCAAGTGTAAGCAGCAACATCCAAGGACAGGGAGGAAAGTACAGCAGAAGGAAGCTCAGAGCAGGAAGGATTCTTAAAGGAGAGAGGAGGTAAGCAGAACCTTGAACAATGGGGAGCAAGGTAGAAAGAGATCGCGAAGCTTTATGCTTTTGTTGGCTTACGTATTCTCATCACCAAGGAGAGAATAATTGTTTGAGTGAGGGAGGGAGCGAATAAGCAAGTGAACGAGTGATGAGATTCCAGGGAAAGAACCTGTCAGGAGTAAAGTGAAAGTTGGAAGATACTGTCACTTTTCAGAAAGAAGATTAGTACATCTCCGAGTCTCTAATATATCAAACGGTGCTCATATCAGCAGTGATGAGAGGAAATACGGGAGCAAAGAATAAAGATTTTAAAAACATCATGCCATGATTCATTTCTACCTGAAAACAGATAGAGATGCAATAGCTGCTATATAAATGTTAGCTGACTTGAATGAATTACCACTCTGGAAAACCTACACTTTAAATTTAGCTCTGGGGTGCCATAATGACAAGCTGTCCGGCTTCTTTGAAAGCCACCCAGAATCAGAGGGAATGGGAGGGGGCCCATCAGTCCAAATCAAGGCCCAGCTCTCAGCAGCTTGACATGCTAGGTGTGGAGTCTTGAATTCATTCTTCTGGCCATGCTAGGGAAAAAAAAAAAAGAAAAACAGATCCACATTCTTGCCTTGCTGTTGCTGGTAAGAAGTACCATCTTCAGATTGCGTGAGGCCTAGGTGTTTAACATCATCTTAAGTGGGATCACAATGGCAAAAGTTAATATATCATAAAACTAAAATAGCTTTCCCTTCCCTTCTGCTTAGGTGAGAGGAAGGGCTTAACACAGAGAAAGATTGACCTGCTGATAGAGGAGAATTATTCCCAAACAAATCTCTTCTACCTCATAATATATTCTCTCCTAATCTCAGTCTGTACCAAGACCTAGGAGATGATTATTTGGGAAATAATATTTATTTGTGCACTTTTAAGATGTTATTTTGTTCCATTGTTTATTAAGGTAAAGTTTATAGGTAGCAAAATGCCATATCTCAATTGCTTCTACTTGCTACCACATGGCTAAACCTCAGAGATAATATGTTGAACAAAGGAACCCAGGCACAGAGGAGCACATGGCATCACTCATTTATATGAAGCTCAAGAAGTGGAAAAACTAATTTATGGTGATATTTGTTTTGAGTTGAGGTTATGTAAACTTCCTTCTCCTTGAAGATGGCAGTGACTGTTTGTTTGGTTTAATTTGCACTGGAATCATCCCTTCCTTAAATGAATACTTGACAATGACCTCAAAAATTGCTTCATAAAGTGATAATGGAGAGGACGGATTGTACACAAGGAGGATGATGTTGAGTTTCTTTCACTCCTTTATTG
>NW_003852417.1:13825907-13854166 GCF_000181295.1 Otolemur garnettii
CAGACTCATGTGCATACACACATTTCAGTTGATTTCCAAGTGTAGTCAGTACTTACCTTTTCACAGAACCGTTGAATAAGGTTAAGAGCCTAGAAAAGGATGGGAAATATCTATTTTCTTTATCTAGACTGACTTACAATCCCACAAATGTAATCAAAAGGAATTTTAAAATACGTGGTTTAAGACCACTGTAGCAGGTAAACTCAAAACTGAACTCTTATTTAATTTGGGCATTCCTGCTTATCATGATTTGTGGCTCCTGTAACTCAGGTTTAAAGCCAAATAAAATGGGAAAGATATTTATCCCGTGTGCAAAGCCAATTTGATAGCTAGAGCATGGGAAGTTATTGACACCACTGTAAAATTCCAGCTAACACATTCATTTTTTTTTAAGATTTTATTTTAAACTAAGCATAAACCTTCCACTTACTTGACCAAATAGACCATCCTCTTAAGTAATGCGTTCCTGCCTCTGCCATAAAGTTTATTCTCAGCCCCCAGCCGCATCTCTGCTGAGGAACGCGTGGCAAGCGCATCATTGGAAATACCTCATTGCGGTTCTCACCCTGCCGTGCGTCAGCAGGAATTTCTGATGTTTTGAGTCATTTTTTGTGCTTATGAGTCCTATCTCATTCTGGAATATTTAAGAGTAGAAATCAAGTCTTATAATTCTAAAACTTAGTTCCCTTGTCTGTAAAATGAAGACAACGTCAATCTCTGAGAGTTGAAGTAAGGATTATACTCTTGGATTCTGGAACATTTGTCACAGTGCCTAGAGTGTACTCCATTTCAATAATTGGTATCCTTCACTCTTTATCTTGAATGAATTTCATTGAATCTAGCATTTGGTGAAATGAGCATCATCGAGTAATCTCCTTAAATCATTATCATCGTCATCATCATCAACAGCACAAGTATTGCTATCATTACATTAACAACAGTACTCAGAGATTGGGGCCTGTACAAGAAGCATAAAATGCTGAATGTATTGGGGGCAACTGGCATAACTCAATACCCCTCCCCCAGCACCTGCCTGAGAAGTACTTGCTAAGCCTCTGCCTGAATTCTTGTAGTCCAAGAAGTTCCTGATTCTAAAGGTAGCCCCTTCCAAAGCCGATGCCCTCTAACTAGAAGCGAAACTTCCCCACGCTTACATTTGCATCCCCTAATTGAGGAAATACTTACTGAGTGAATCAATAGTTCCTCCTCATTAAACTCTGCAGAAGTGACTGATATTGAAGGCTCCCAGGCTCCCTGGAGCCTAAAACACAGCTAATGCCAAATAAGTGTTATATAGAATTAGAAAGGCCACCACTTACTTCTCATCTTTGTCTAAGGGGCCCTCTCTTCTCCTGTTCTAAATATTACCCTAGGCCCTGCTTGCTAGAGATTGTGCAGCCCCATTTTTGAGTCTGTGCTAATAGTCTTTGAAAGTTTGTTACGAGGCCAAAAATCATGGCTTTGCTGGCCATGGAAGCCCCTGCCAATATATATAATCACTCATAAGTGCACTTTATTGCCATAGAAGAAAGAACGACACCCACTTTCCAAGTGGGATATACATGGTAGTTATTTTTATATATGGTTATACACATAGATTATACCAACTTATTTTGTTTGCTATAAAACTGAAATACTACTAATAATTATTTTTATCACCAGTGCTGATCTTCTCTGGCTCATGGCTTAGTGAATATATTTTTTTTTCAAAAATCAATATTTAATAAAGTTATCAGTGTCTGTGCCCTAAATTGAAGCCCCTCAATCCCTGCCGCCACATACTTCCTTCCTCCTTCTTCTGTGAGCAGCTAAAGAGATTGTTGCTTTTTGCCAGCGACTCACAGCTCTTTGCTTTAGGGAGTCTTGTTTCCTTGCAGTAGCTGGCTCCTGAATGTTCAGCATTTTAGCCTGAACAATTAGCTATTTCGTGCTCTCCCAAGGATGGAAAGACGTTTGGCTTGATCATGTCCTTTGTACCGGGTTACACGCAGTACACTGTCCCCACCAGGTCAACGCTCCTAATTATTCCTCAAAACTCTTGCCTTCCGTGCCAGTTCTCAAGCAAACATCAAAAATACTACTCATGAGAGAGTCACTGCTGTTTCTTACACCATCAGTTACTTTGGCCCACTTACACCAGAAATTTGTTTAAAAATACCAACTCATGCCTGGAGCCTCTTTAAGAAACACTTACAGCAAGAAACAGGATAAATAACCATTCTAAATAGTATTTAAGGATCTGCTCCAAAGTCACCCTGATTTCAACAGTTTCTTTTACCAGAACAGGGCATATAAACACAGAAAAGGCACATGGCACAGAAAAGTCAACAGCAAAGTGTGGCCAAGTCCCCAGAGAAGATGTGAGATCCCCAGGTGTCAGGATAAATCATCATAAATTTCAAGTTATAGATGAGAGATTTGTCACATAGACGGAACTCCACGTCCCATGGCTGGAATAATGAAAACAATGACGATGACAGCAGTTAACGTGTGGTACGGCTCACCATATGCTAGAGGTGGTGCTAAGTATGAATTGTCTTCTTGATCATAATAATGCCTTATACATAGATAGATTGTGGCCTCCTTTTTCAGATAAGGAAATAGATGCTTCAAGAAATGGTTCCCCAGCATCATTTCTTATCCGAATTAAGATAAGGCTCCAAGAAATGTGTTTTAGTTTCCCGACATGGGAAAATCTTCCATGGGAGGCCTTAGCTTTTCTTGCCAGTGACCCCCGTGGCCCCAAGACGGTGAAAACCAGTACAGAGGAATGAACCCCTTGCTGGACAACCCATTTCTCTTAAAACTTACTGTGTACATGAAGTAGGCTACTCCGTCCAGGGGCCCTGTTGTGCATCCTATTCTGATTGTTACACTTTCTAAGATGTCAAGTCCTTATAACTCTCCTATCCAGAGAGGATAACATGTGTATAAAAGGATAAATGTGATTTAATGAAAGAAAATTTCTTAATCACCACCACCATTTGGATAGGCCTCTTACAGTGCAACGGCCCATGCTATTATTACACGTCATCCCATACTGTGTGACTTGAAACTTATTTAACCTCCACAAGTTTCATTTTAATCATCTGTAAAGTGCAGTTTATAAGGATAACTAGCTCACTGAGAACTTAAGGGATTCAAATTAAGTAATACACCCTCTATAACACTTATCAGGGTGATCGGCATACAGTAATTGCTTGATGAATAATGAAAGATTTAGAACTGTAATATACCATCAAAGTATAAGGAATTTTCACTTTGAATAATTTATTCACAGATATTTACCTTCCATGAAAATAGAAAACTGACCTCAAGAGCAAGAAATCCTAGCAGGTACCCAGTGAAGGAATTTCCTCTTTAATTTCATAGTTGACTGTGAAATTCTTACAAGAATTCCTGAAGGAAAAATAAACATTACTGTTAACTACAAATATCGAATTGTTTAGTTATTATCTAACTGAACATAAGTATTTTCCTCCATATTTTAGTAACTTTTTTCCCATTCTATTTCTCTAATTCCTTTTTGGAAGTTAGTGGATCCATCGCGCTTTGATTTTGTTATTTCAAATATTAACATAGTGCCCCTCAAAAATGATGTCATTTTCATTTACGGTATTTTCAAAACATGATCAAATGTTTGGAGAACCTACAAAATTTCAGGTTTTATAAACCACTTTAAAACATTTACGGCAAGCATAGCCCATTTATACAAAAATATAGTTTGAATTGTCCAGGGTTTAGTTTGAAACCATCTTGTGTTAAAATTCTGTGTCTTCCCTGAGAAAGGTGTACGCACTAGAAGAATGTGGGCCCCAATTCATGTACAAATAAAAGGATATCCTAGGTACTTCAAGAAGTTGTGGGTAAGATTAGAAATGACAATATGCATAGCACAGGGCCTGATCTATGATCAGTAAGACACATTAAATGCAAGATGATCGTGAGGCTAATACTGGCTTATAACCCTAGCACAGCAAGAGTGTGAACTGCCAGCATAGCCATCAGTCGATCTGGCTCTTGGTACATTTCTAATTCCTGGAGGATTTAGTCTGAAGTCTGCTCAAATAAGGGGTGACTAGATAAATCCATGTGGACCACACCTTGCCCATCTGGTTACGAATATCTGCAAAAAGGAAACAGAGATCATGCTAGCTGTAGTATCTTATATTCATTCAGTGATTTTTCAAACTTTTGTTTAATATCCCCTACTGGAGTTTTAGAAGACATATGTACTCTCTTCCACAGAGGGATGTGGACATCTGAATTGTTTTCATCAGAAGAATGCACAGTTGCAAAGGATGCAATTCCTAGTTCTTTATCTATTCTGAATGTGCACTGCATACGTGCCACTTGTCAAAACTTTGGAGCTGGAGAATTTGCTCACTCAACTTTTATATACTATCTTCTACATAAGCTCGTTGGAGAAAACAATTTTTTGGCATCTGTTCAATCAGTCAAATAAGAATTATTATTATTTTTTTGTCAGAAAATGCCTGACTCGGGTTTTTGAATTTAGATAAACTTGTTAATAAATGACTTCATGACAAGCGTCTCTCTTCCAAATTTTAATGCAAATAGAGATTGATGGGTAGAAAAAAACACAGAGGGCTGTCAAGAATCTGTCGCCTGGATGTAGGGGAGCTGCACATTCTCACTCGGCTTTTACAGGACTTCTCTCTGCAGCAAGGCCTGTCCCTGTGGCCCCTTGCTTGGCACCTCAGAAGCTTTTACCTCCCAGGACAGTGAACCACAGCAAAAATCATGAGAGGTGAGAAATTGATCTTTCTTTATTAAGTGGCAGTTGGAACATAGTGAAAAGTAAGTAGGAAAGAAGGTGGCAGAGCCAAGGAGCTTTTCCAAGGATCAGTTTTTAAAAAGAGGACACATGAATCTGAAAATTGATTTCCTTTAAGCATATACTCCGGCATATCCCTGGCTGGTTTTCATATATGTCCGAGGAAGCACTGAGACCAGTTGGAAGGTAAGCACCTTATATAATCCTTGTTCGGTATGTGGGAAAGTAACCTATAATCCAATATTCCTTTAAATACCCATAGAAACATGAAAAGTCCTCAAATGTCAGCACTGGGCATTTGAAGAACATCTCCAAATCCAAAAATAAAGAGACTCTTGGATTTAGCAGATGAGAAAACTGATTCTCATAGAGTTGAAATAATGTGGCCCTGATTGCCAAAATAGTTCTTAGGTTGAAAGAAGATTCAAGGTGTTACACACCTGCAAATGCCCGTGAATAAAATGCTATGTTTATTCATTATCCACTCATCTCTTCCAGAATATAATGGGGCCCCTTCTTTGTTCCTGGAATTACAGAGGATACCCTAATGATTTGAACACATATCGTGCCCTTCAGGAGCTATGAAATGAGGCAAAGTGAGTGACAAAAAGTGTTAATCAAGCAGGAACATAAGAGCAGGGTCAGGAGTGCCAGACACAAGCACCTAATTTGGAGAAGCTGGAAGTGTCCAGTTGTACTCATATGGGTGGAGTACCCACATATGCACTGATTTCCAAGGCCACCACATTGCTCTTTACTCAAAGAACAGACAGGAATCTCTTTCCAATATCACAAAGCCCTACTACGTGGAGCCAAGGTCTTTGGAGAGCAACAGTTGAGCACTTTCTGCCTTACCAGCCACTGACTGACTGAGGATTGGGAACCCCAAAGCCAACCCTGTTTTTCTTGGTCTCAGTAGGGGTGAGGGCCACTCACTACCATATAGACCACCCTCCTGTGATCAGCCATGGGTGGTGAACAGGGTGCTCTAGGGGCAGAAAAAGTGGAAGAAGTGTGCTTTGAAAATGCCTGGAAAATGGAACAAATATTTAAAAAAGAGAAAGAGAAATCCTTAAATTTTTCCAACAGTAACTTCTGGAAAAATCTGTGCTTTAGTACCTATGAAGAGTGTGAAATACACACAAGGCCGCTGAAGAATCTGACATTTTCTCAGCACTGAAAAAGTGACATCTCACACCTCCAAACCCTCATGGCATTTTGTCTCTGCCGCTCTATGACACAGATTCCTGCCTCATGGAATTAAGGTTTCTACTCTTACTGAGCTCTTTCCTCACATCCGTCTCACATCCGCCTCACTTTGGTACCCTCTTGAAACATGAGCACATTGGATCTAAAATTGCTCATTTGACCTCAAATTCAAGGCCAACTCATTAGTTGGTACCACAGGCATAATACAAAGCTTGGGACTTCCAACAGACCCCCATGTGGCCTCCAGACGAAGACTGAGTTATTCTGCAAACAATTTCCCCTAAGTTTCCCAGTCTGTGCCGGTATAAACTCCTTATACACTACCATGTCTATTTTCGGTTTTTTTCCATAAGCTGGTGGTTCTGCAATGTTGCACGCCTGTCAGGTTATGCTAAAATCCAACAACGGCTTGTGAACTCCATCGCCGTGACAGCCTCAGAGCCGATTCTCAGTGATGTGGCTACCAAGTAAATCAGGAATGATATTTTTATTATTTCTCCTGCTGGTTCAAGAAAGGACTGGCTTGAATTTAATCCAATGCAAAATTTGGGGGTAAGCTGGGCTCTTGGAGAAATTCTGATTTACAACAGAAGAGGGCTGGCAGCCCCTTGTCTCTAACCTCACAGCCAGGTTTTACTCCTACCAACCCTAACTTGATTCTTTGTCTCTAATTCAGTAAGAGGTTTTTGCTTCCAAATCACTTTCAAATCCTCCAGCTGTGCTTTCTCCTGGTATGTGATAGGTACATCGCCTTTGGATTGAATTATCACCCTATTTATCTATTTTTCTATATTAAAGTCTGGTTAGCTGTTCTCTGCCCAATGCCCCGGGGTCCAGCCCCTTCCTCGGCAGAGCCTGCCATTACTCTCCCAGAAATAGCACTGGGTAGACTCATTACATTTCAGCATTAAACAAGCTGTAGGGAACTTTCAAGTTTCTTCCACGAAAGAGAAATGAAATCTTGCTCTACCTATAAATACATGGTGTTTTTCAGCCCCGTTCCTGTTTGTTACATTTTTAATGCACACTAATATATGCAAAATAAGCTCTCAAAAGAAAAACTGTGGTTTAGTGAGCGTTAAGAATGACAAAGCCCGAGACTAATTGAACCCCGTAAGGGACTTGTAGAAAATTTTAAATGAGAAAATCTCTGCCTCTTCTCTTTATTACTTAAGAAAAAGCTGGTGCATGTGGAGGGCGTGAGGCGGGGAAGCAGTGAGCCTGAGACTAAACATTTCCAAAAGGTGATGGGCACAGGAAGGCCCCTTACAGCAGCACTGATTTTATTTGCTCCTCACGGGACCAGCCAATAGACCCACTCTGATGTACACATCACTGTCTCTGAGGATCAGAGATGCACTCCCAGCCCTCCCCATGGTAAAGCATCAATCCCCTGGCTTGGAAAGGGCCATCCAAGGGTCTACATCTTTGGGTCTGAAAGACCCAACCCCGGAGGGATATTTGAGAAAGTTCATACTAAGAGCCTGTGGCCTCCGTGGGCATTAGAGGGACCTGTCGGTGTCCAAGACAATTTACAGTGCCAGCTCAGTCTCTGGATGGTCCAAAATCCACAGAAGAAAAGAAGTTAAGAGATAGCCAAGCAATTACAACAAAACGTGTTGAAGGGAAATTATTTTATACTAAATTACTATATCTTTGTAAATGAATTGGATTATTTCTGAGAGAGAAATATTAAAAAGAGAGAGAGAATTATGTTTACCCAAGTGGAAAGTTTTATTTTCAGTCATAAGCTGAAGCTTCATATCCCATTAAGCAGCAAAGGGAAATAACTCTTATAGCCTGTCCGTTTTCTTATCAGTTTCGATTTAAATGAAATAGAAAAAAAAAATTAACCAAGGCCACAGGTCAAAGGATGCTAAGCTATCAAAACGAGGACACTACTACAGATGTTTGAAGGCGGTCGGCCGCCCTGGGGAGTAAGTAGGATCTGCAGGAACCACTAGACTCCGCAGGGGCTGAAGCTGAAGCAGGGCCCGGAGCTCCTCTGTCCTGCCCACTGCTGAGTTCTGACCCTGGCTAGGATCAGCACTGCCTCCCCTTGTTTTTTCCTTGTAGAGAAAGTGAGAGCATTTAATTTGCCATAGAAGACACCACGTAGGAAGAAACAGTCTTCACACACAAGGCCAGCAGGGTAAGTGATGGGGAGGGAAGCACTCCACGGCGTGCTGGAGTCAAACGCGCATCTAGCCCTGTGCACAGGGGCTCTGCCTCCAGCCACATACCTGCGTCCATTATGGAAAATACAGGAAGGCAGTGTTGAGAGGCTGGAGAGCCTCTGGGCACAGGGAAGTGCCGAGGAGCAGCAGCAGCGGGACCCAGCAGAACTCAGAGTCTCTGAGATGAAAGGCTGCAGGCTGGCTCGCACAATGGGATGTCACTGTAAATGCAAGTAACTTCAGCATCCACCAGCTCTTCCCACCTGATGCAGAGAGAACACCACGGTCAGGGTTTATGCTGGTAGCATTTTCTTTCCCCTGAGCCTCCAAAAATGGAAATCTACAGTAAAATATTTCAGTAGGTATGGTCCCGAGAGCATACACTCTCAGAACGATCACTACCCCATTGGCTTTCATTCCGTTCCTTGGGGTTCCTGATCAATGTCTTGGTGGAAAGAAAAAGATAACACTCAGAGAGACGAAAGCTCTATAAGTAATTCCGCCTGCCTTCTTTCCCTGATGGAATATGAGCTCATCAAGATTATATATTTTCAGATAAATTTTGTGATCTTTTCCCTTGGGGTGTTACCCAGCTGAGTATGTTAAATACCTTCCCTTCCCAGACACACACTACCTCCTTCTCCTCATCACTTGTCTTTTCTCCAGGGCTGCTCCTTCCCAGTCTTTGATGTGGTGTTCACCTTGTTACTACCTAACTTGTCAGGCATTTCCTCTGTGGTTTCAAACATTTCATGCATCGTTGATCCCTTTGTCTTTTTCTCATTTTTTTTTTTTTTCGCTTCCTAGGCCTGAAATTGCTTTTATTTTTTTAACTGCAATATTTTATGGCCTTTAGTTTTCCTACAAAATTTGCAATATCTGTCCTTTCTTCGTTTTAACTGATCATGCCACACTTCCCACCCTTTACGACACGAAGTAGGATCTTTTTTCTGAATGAATCTCCCGTGAAAAGAAGGCAAGGAAGAAAAATAATGTCCCATCATCATAAACCCAGTGTATGCATGAGAATGACTCTACTGACCAAGATGTTCTATTGACCGAAAATACAGATGTGATGTTTTCGGTCGACAGTGAAGACAAACGGGTCCGCACTGATGCAGTTATGCTGCAAAGGAGAGAGTTTGTCTTTCTCTAACACGATTAGCATTTTAATCCTTGGAGTCAATCTCAAAGCCAACCAAGAGTTAAATTCTTTTTAAAAGACGGTCTTCAAGGTTAGCAGACGTTGAGATAAAAATAAATCATAACTCAAGGAGAGGTGAAAATCAAGAGATCTTTAGCACAGAAGAAGGAGATGTGTTTTTAACTGAGTTTTGAAGCCATATGGAGAGCTGATGAGGTGGAGAAATGTAAGCAGGATTTTTTTCCAGATGGTGGGCACTTGAGTTGAAGAGCTGAATTTTGTGGAGGCCAAAGATCCAGGGAAAAAGGATTTTGAGGCTGCAGAAAATTGATTCTCAAGGTCGAAGGAAATGAAGTATTCAGTTGTGAGTGAGAGTCTAAGAAATAGAGGGTCTAGGCAAAGAAGGTGACTTGTAGAGCCAGCTAGTGGTTTCCAAAATATTTCCTTGTACTGTATATGCAAAATTAAAAGGCTATAAGGAATACTCGTGGATGCAACAACAAGAACTCCACTGTGTTCTCCTGGAACAAAGAAAGAGTAGAGTTGCCTTGGCACAGAAAGCTGACTTCAATGGAAGAAAAGGTAAATCAATGCTCCTCAAATGTGATTCCCTAAACCACCTGCTTTTGAATCACCTGGAGTATATTTGTGTTTTAAATGCAGAATTCCAGGCTCGGTTCCATTTCCTACCAAAAAGAAAAGAAACTCTTTGTAGAGACAAACCTTTAGAAAGTTCACTAGGTGATTCTTACTGTAGTGAATAAATAGTCTGCAGTGACAAATACGATAGAGAGAGTCTCAATTGCTGGTGATACACCTAGGAGAGTTTCTGGTGCAGCCTCCAAAGGGTGGCTGATTTTGAAGGATGCTAAAAGACTTTTATGAATGGAAACAAAACCAAAGTACTAAAAGATAATTACGGGATGAATATTATAAAACTACAAAAAAATAAAGAAACTATAAAAGTTTCATTAACTAGACTGATTATATACTATGGGGTTTCTTTAATTTATGTCATTTTCCATCTCCTGGTTAAACACGAATTACTTTCTGATTTGAAGCATTTGTTTATTTGTTGTTTGTTTTGAAGGGGAGGGAAAGTTGCTTTCCTCTCCTCCTCTAGATTCTTTGGCTGGTCTACAAATTAAATTGACAAAAGACAAATTAACAGGAGAATAGCAATGTTAACTACGTGCATTTGCATGCATCCAAGTCCTACAAAAATATGAGACTCAGAGAAGTAGCCAGATGAGGAGGCTTCAGAGCATCCTCAACTATAGAAGAGCATCCTCTTGCTGTCTGCAGTCTCAAGTTTCCTTCCTACAAAGTGTTTCTTTTCTTTCAGGGAGGAAATGGAACAGAGCCTGGAATTCTGCATTAAAAAAACAAATATACTCCAGGTGACTCAAATGCAGGTGGTTTAGGGAATCACATTTTGAGGAACATTGATTTACCTTTTCTTCCATTTAAGCCTGCTTTCTGTGCCAAGGCAACTCTACCCCAGGTCTTGGGGCTGCTGAGGGTGGTGGTGAAGACAACTTACAGGAGGGTGAGGGGAAGTAACGCTACATATATGATAAATAAATGTTGTCTTTTTATGAAGATAAGTCTTTCAAGTGACAACAGTTGTCTCAGAGTAGCTCCCTCCCCAGGACAGACACTTTCATTAATGACAATTCCCTTTATATAGATACAAATTTCTCTTTGCAAAATGGGAACTGAATTTTGGACAGTTGGGAAGAGCTTCTCCTGGGTTGGCTGGCTCTTGATTCCTTTTAGTTCAAAGTAACCAATCTGCCAAGGTGGCATATTTGCGGGTGATGTGTTCTGAGCCCCAACAATTTGTTTGAAGTTTATATTCCTTGCAGAGTGACCATGGTATACTTTGGGTCCCTGGAGACCTTGTAGATTTTCATACTAATAATCACTGGGGAGAAAATGTTTTAGTTTATTATTTATGTGGATATAGACAAAGTACGTATTTAGATGATTATTTATCCTAAAACAAATCTGAACATTTCCTTTTAAAGATATGTTTTTGGGTGTGTGTTTTGGTTGCCTATTACTTTTAGTATTTAGTTGTCTTGTCTCTTATAAAAGTAAATAGAGAAGGCACTTGAAACTCTGAAAACACTATTATGAAAGAGCCTTTTATTTTATTTATTTATTTATTTATTTTGAGACAGAATCTCAAGCTGTCACCCTGGGTAGAGTGCATGGCATCACAGCTCACAGCAACCTCAAACTCTTGAGCTTTAGCCATTCTCTTGCCTCAGCCTCCCAAGTAGCTGGGACTACAGGTGCCCGCCACAACACTGAGTTATTTTTTGGTTGTAGTTGTCATCATTGTGGTTTGGCAGGCTCAGGCTGGATTCAAACCCGCCAGCTGAGTTGTATGTGGCTGGCACCCTAGCCTCAGAGCTACAGGCTCTGAGCTGAAAGAGCCTTTTAGAGAGCTGTAGATTGTCAATATTGTTTTGTACATTGCTAGGAAGGTCCTATTTGTTAAGGTTTACCCTAAAGTGGGTCTATTACTGAGCTCATATGATTTTCAGAAAGGCCATTCTAAGCCAAAGGGTAATGGTTAAAAATTCTTTTCACTGATTCACTGTAAATGGAAAATGTAAAAATACTTCCTTTTCATGAAGACAAATTGCATTTTTAAATTCTCCTAATGAAGCTGCATTCATCAATGCTTGCTCATTTGTCTTTGCGGGGGAGTTCTGGGGCACAGATAAGAAGATTAATGCCTCTGAACTTTTCAACACATCGAGTTCAGTCATGGTCCTTCCCTAGTGAGCAAAATTAAGTCAATATCATTACTAACATTCTCAGTAACATTTTTAGATTTACATTATGTTTCTATCTATTCTTTTTTTTTCAGACTCAGAGAATCTATCCACATATCACAGCTTATGCTTCTAATTCACTAAGAATATGATTTTAATTTCTTTTCATCTTGATGAAAATAAAATTGTGGCCAAAAGGGATGGGATGGTAATATACAAAGTTAATAGTGCTTGAAGACTTTGAAGAACAAGGAACAAGACAAGACCTTTGTTCCCTTAAAAATCATTCAGTTACCAAACATTGACTAAACATTTATTCTAAGTCAGGCATTGAAGGAAGCTCTGAAGAAGCAGATAAATAAGAAGCTAGTCTTTCTCTGAAGACCTAGATTTGTTGGAGCCAAGAAAACAACTATCTGATGTATGTGAGGCACTACTGAATGGGGGGAGAATGTACGGTATGGATGAATCAGAAAAGCATTAAAGAAGGGAGTCTTCCCATTGGGAAGTAACAAATAAAGTGTAATTATCATACTGGGTTTAATGATGGCACCCCCACATTCATATTCATAGATAATTTGTGAATGTGACCTCATTTGGAACAAAGTCTTTGCAGATGTAATAAAGTTAAGATGAAGTCTTTCTGGATTAGGGTTGGCCTGAATGCGATAACAGTTATCCTCATGAAAGGAGGGAAATTCAGATGCAAAGATATACAGGGAGAGTGCCAGGTGCCGACAGCAGAGATTGCTATGATGCATCTAACAAGCCAGATCGTCCCATGGAAGCCCTCAGAAAAAGAACGTCCCTATTGACACCTTGACTGAAGACCTCTTGCTTCAAGAACATTTTTTTAGCCACCCGGTTTATGATATTTGTTCCTAATTCTATACAGAAATCTAACACAGGTATGTGTAACAATCCATACATCCCTTGCCGCATTGGGGCAGGGGAAGAGTTCTGTAGAAAGTCAGAGATATAAGAATTATCAAGAAATGTAGCTGGAAAGCCAAACTTTGTCCAAAGATGAAAAAGAAAGTACACAGGGGGCTGATAGTCACCTGATACTACCACAATGGATGGAGAAGTGACTGTGACAATTTATTTATTGGTACCCGTGAATCATAAAGTTTTAAATCTGTTTAGGTCTTCTTGTACATGTGCCTTAGTAACTGGTGTACACCTAAAGCTGAGAGCATAGAGAAGCCCTGGAAATAATTTACAATGGGATACGAAAGAAGCAGCATTGTTCACAAGTTTTTTTGTTTGTATTTTTTTAGGAAAACTACTCTAAATGTCCTCTGTACAAAGTCACTTTAACAGAAGAAATAAAGAACACTGTAAATAGTACAAAATGGATAAATATAAAATATGTTCTTCTTTTTGAATAATTCTTTTGAAAATAATGATAAAAGTATGAAATCCTGCTATTAATTACTTTGAAAAGAACATTATTTACAGTGCTTTTCATTTGTTCCTGTAAAGTGATTTTGAAGACTATTTTCACTGGTGTAGAATTCTGGGTGTTTTACTCAATATGTATATTTCAGATTTTGTTCTATCAGCTTCTTTCTCCATTTTTCTAATGAGACATCAGCCATCATTTTTAATCTCTGTTCCTTGGTGATAATGAGTCTGGAGCGTATTACATTAAGTGAAATGAGAGAGGCACAGAAATACAAAGGCCACTTGATCTCAGATATATGTGGAACCTAAAAGAAGTTGACTCACAGACACTGAGAACAGTGTCTAGGGGTTACCAGAGACTGGGGAGAATGGGAGAAGGGAGAGGAGGAGAGAGGTGGTCGAAGGGTGTAGTTAGCTAGGAGGAATAAACCCTGGCAACACACTGAATAGTAGGATGACTGTAGCTAACAACAATCCAGTGTACATTACAAATAAAGAAATATAACAAAGAAACGGTAAGTGTTTAAAGTGATGGATATGCTAATTACCATAACTTTTATCAAACAATGTATACATGTATCAAAACATCACATTGGACCCCATAGATATGCATTATTATTATGTCAGTAACAAATAATAAAAACAAAAAAGGCTAAATGTTTAAAAAGATAGGAGTAATTTTATATATTGGAGTTTATAATATATGCAAATGAATAATATATTACCAAATTAATACCAAAAAATAGAGAGACATGTAGATTTATATCTTTGTAAGGTTATTAGTGATAGGTAAAGTATTAATAAATTCAGCATGCATATTATAATTCTTTCAGCAAATGCTAAATATTAATACAAAATTAGAGAATCCATTGCAAAGTATAATAGTATAATAGAAAATATTTATTAACATAAAAATAGGTAGAAAGAAGGAAAAGGGTAAATAGAAAAAAATATTAAGATGATAGGCTTAGATTCACTTGGATCAATAAATACATTCCATCAATTAATGGAATGTCTTATCCACTCAAACTGGATAAAAGTTCCAACCCAAATATATATATTAAGTATAAAAATATATATATGTATAGGTAGAAAGTAAAAGAACAGAAAATATAAAAGCTTGAACAGAAGCTTGTTCAAACATCAAGCTCAATAAAATTGAATTCGCTCTAACAATATCAAACTTTGAGATAAATATTATTAGAAGCATAGAAAGGCACTTCATGAGGATAAAAAGCCAACTGGTCAAGAAAACATCACAATACAGGAGAACCTCTGTAAATTGACCACCTAAGAACTGTAACAGACTGGTCAACCTACAGAAGTGGTCAACATAATGAACTAGGCCTATGGTACTGATGCATACATGTGGTGCATGTCCAGTCCATGAAAATCAGGTCAGCTTAGGAGATGGTGTATAGGGGAAGGTAGTCAACTATGGAGGTTGAACCAGACTTATAATGGTTAGTTTTATGTGTCATCTTGACTAGGCCACAGGATACCTAAATATCTATATAACTGTGTGTAGCTGGAAGAGCGATTCGAGAAAGATTAGCATTTGAATTGGTAAATTTAGAAAGGAAGATGTCTCTCTCCTCAGTGTGTGCTACAGGCATCATGCCTTTGAGGACCTGAACAGAACAGAAAGGGAGAGGAAGGTTGGATTTGCCAGGCCTGACTACTTGAACTGGAGACTGATCTGCCCTTGCCATTCTTGTGTTTCAGGTCTTTATGACACAACTGGCTCTTGGCCCTTGGGTCCTGTGACTACATAACTGACATTCCCAGATCTCTGGTTTACAGATGGCAGGCTGTGGGACTTCTCAGCTTCCATAATGATATGACCCAATTCTTTATAAAAACTCTCATTTTATAGAAATGTGCACGTACATATACAGAGAAAGATTCTATATTTTATATTGGGTTATTTTTTTCCTGAAAAACCCATATATAATACTAAATGAATATATACCGAAAGGTAGATCTTTAAAATACATAAAGGAAAAATTAAAAAGGAAAATAAATATGTTCTAATGGAATAAATAGAGATTTCAACCCTCCTTTTTCAGGAATTAATAGACAAGGAGACAAAAAGTACAGTGAAAATGAAAAATATCTGAATAGCAGCAATAATCATCTTGATTTAACTATGCAATACTACATTTTACCACCGTGGACACACTTTTGAAGTGGATATGGAAAGTTCACCAAAGGAGACTGATGCGAGGCTATAAAACTAGTCTCCTTACTTTTAAAAGATTGAAATCACTCAGAGGCTATTTTCTGACAATGGAATTAAATTACAGCTAGCATCCCATATTCATGATTTTGCATATCCAGATTTAACCTGTACTGGATCAAAAATGTTCAGATAAAAAATAACAATACAAAAATAAAAACAGTACAAATAAAAATATAATATAGTAATTATGTACATGGCATTTATATTAGGTATTATGAATAATCTAAAGATAATTTAAAGTATAAAGGAGGATGTACATAAGTTATATGCAACTATTATACCATTTTAAATAAATATCTTGAGCACCTATGAATTTTGGTATCTGTAGGGAGTCCTGAAACCCATCTCTTTCCCACAGTCAACCAAGGGTGTGACTGTATAATCGATAACAATAACCACACCAATCTTATCTATCTAAAAATAATAAAAAATTAACATGAGCAGCTTTATATGAAGACAATCAATGGACGAAAATGAAAAAAATTCTGTAAAAAACACAAGTTGCCAAATTGGTTTCAGGCAGAAATAGAAACTATGAATAGCTCTGTATTCTTAAAAAAGAAATTGAATTTGTAATTAAAATCTTTCCCATAAAGAGAATTCCAGACCTAAATAGCCTCAATGGTAAAATGTGCCAACTATTTGAGTTACGAATTACACCACACTTACACAAACTCTTTCATAAAATACAGGTGGAGAAAACACTTCTTATCTCATTCTGTGAGGCTAACCTAACCCCTAACCCTGCTATCAAAACTAGACCCAGGACATGAAAAGACAATTATGAAAAAAACAAATATAAAAAGAAATTCAGGGTAATTTGAATACCAATCAGATGTTTGATATTAAAGAAATGGTTACACAGGCAGTTCCTGGGTTATAATCAAGATAGGTTCTGTTGGCTTATTTCTAAGATGAATGTGTATATTAGTTGAAACAGGTATATTAACCTATTAACCTATTATCTATAATAGCCTCCTTTTGTAACTGTGACATCAGTTGGATGTTTGTAACTTAGGTACTGCGTATATGTTTGGTGTGATACTAAGTCCTTTGTATTTTAAAATAATTCTTATGGAAATAGGATTTTGGAAATATGCACCAAAATATTACTAAGGAAAATGGTATTAAGTTGAAATATAAATCTGATCTTTTTAATGGTCAAAAATCAGAAATTTCACAGTTCGACCTAATACAATGCCTGGAATTTGTTTCATTATAATCAAATGGGGAAGGTAGGGTAAGCAAGCACACATGGGCACGTGAACAAGAATGTGAGATCAGAATGGTCATATTTGTACATGCTATTTGCCTGATTACCCTTCTCGTCACACAGGAACTATGCCGTCTGCTTTGCTTATTGCATGCCTGGGGTTATTCATGCAGTGGGCCATCTCTCAGACCCCAGGGAAAGGGGGCAGCACACAGAACCATCACAGTTCACACAGAGCACCAGAAGACCAGCGTGTGCAACCTGGATGCTCCAGCCACTTTTCATGAGAGACCCATCCTTTGTATCACATGTCAGAGCCATTTCAATTCAGCCATTCTCTCTCCTGCATTCCATTCTGAAATTCTTAAGCAAAACGAAGTCTCTTTATAAATCACTGCACATTAGTAAATTGTTCTGAATTATACTTGAATTAGTCAATTTTGGAAGACTGTTACACACATTATCTTTCTTGTAAAATTTCAAAAGGCATCACAAAGTGCAATCTAGTCATTGATTCACGGACTTGAATCTGAAAAGGATGGTTTCGGATTCACTTTGTGGCCTTGAGTTGCTTAATCTGGAGTTTAGATAGGAAACATTGTCGAGATTTGTGGAAACTCAGTGCCTCATTCTTCTCTTGCTGAAACGGGAATACATACATCCTCAGAGGATGTAAGGATAGACTCCACTCTCAACTGCAAAATTTACACAGAAACACACACACAGAGAGACAAACACACACACACAGACAAACACACACACACACTGTAACGATGTTCTTCACCATTTCCAGTACTGAGTAAAGAGCGTGCTCCCTTGTACAAACTTCATGTACGTTACAGGGCTCCATGATATTCAGTTTGCTTGGCTTTTGGACTAGTCTGGGTATAATCAGAAACAAGAAATCTCATGATAATTTAAACAGGAGAAGCTTAACATAAATAATTATTAATCCATGAATAGGAGAATAGCTAATAAAATAAAGAGAACCCTAACGTGTACTCTGAGGCTGATGGTGCATGTTCAAAGCAAGACTAAGTTGGAAGGAGGATGCCTCCCTAATACTGCAGTTCTGATCTCAATAAAAAAGGTGTGAAATCAGACTACTAGATTGTGTGCCCACAGCTTGTCTGCAGTTGCTGAGCAAGTAGGGATGAACTTCCTAGTGACTGGTAAGCCAACAGTGGTGAGCAGACAGGCAGAGAAAGCTGAGGTAGGACTGCAGGCACGTGGCCTGCAGAGCATGGCATTCACTTCAAGAGAACTGAAAGAAAGTGCTAGGCCTGGACTGGGGCTGTGCATTTTTCGAGGTACTGACGACTGGCATGGAGCCCCTGGAAGTGCACAGACCCCCACTGCACAGGTCTTCATGCAGCAGGTGCAGACACAGCAACCAGAGCCAGGAAGAGAAGCCCCCATCCTTTTCCTCTGCCAGTGTCCTTCCCCTCCATCCACTGACATCCAAAACTTCCCATTGTGCTCATTGTCAAGGCGAAATGTTTAGCATCCAGTCAATCATCACAGAGCAGGCCCTGAAGAGTGAAGTTTGAGCTGAGAGGCAATAAATCCAATTCTGGATAATGGATTTCTGGGTTTCATATGTAAACAGTCTCCTAAAAGTGAACCAAAATCTAGTAATTCAGTGATTTCCATGACAGCTTGAGTTCCACAAAAACAGCTTTACCAGTACCATTAGATCGTTTACTTAGTGGTTAAGAACCTGAAAGCAGACTCTGGAGCTAGGCTTCCTTGGGCTGAATCCTGGCGGGTTGACCTTTCAAGGCTATAACTTGAGGCTAGTAATCTATCCTCTTTGTTTCTTCATCGAACAGAGGGGATAAGAACCCTTTGCCTTGGTGATGGAATGACCAAATGACTTAATATGTATTAGATCTTAGAATAGTGCCTAACCCATAGTCAAGGCACAATAAACGCTAGCTTTTTCTGATTGAGAACCTGTGAGGTCAATCTGTCACCTCTCTGGAATGAGAGGTCTGGGAAACATTCTTCTTTCTAATCACATTGACTCTCAGGGTCAGTTACCTCTTACCTGGACTCTGATTGCCTTTAGCATGTCTTGACCTGCAACCCACTGCAGTTGCATTGGTGTTGCTCTGCGCTTGAATTCCATAGATTACCAAGAGTTCATTATATCCACTCAAAATTCTCACACCATGTTTATCCCCAGTTGGTTCTCCCCAGAATATGCTCCACCTACATTATACAACCTGCCATAGTTTTCCTACTATTTATTCTCCAACTTATAAGCTGCACACTGAAGCATGCCCTATAAACAGAAAGGCAACGTATTGAGAGGTCAAAGAAGTGATGCTCAATTTTCAAGTTCTAAAATTGAATGCTCTCATTTTCTGAGAATATTTTCTACTTCATTTATTTAAAACCTAATTTATTCAATGAGATTGCCAAGAACATATGCCAGTTAGTCTTAAATGCTAAAATGAGACTCACTAGGTTCTCCACTACGACCTTTGGGTACAACTCTAGTCTTCTAATTTTGAAGTAGTCAGTTCTTTGGGGAATTGGGGGAGGAAGAAGGTGGGTGATAAAATTAACACCAAGATACTTCTACTTTCTAAACCCTTCTTGGTGTCTGTTCATCCTCCTGAATGGGATAAAGTTTTTCTTCATTATTTTTCAAAATTATTCACTACAGGTTAAGTCAAAATTCTTCAATGTCTAAGTCTAAAGGTCCAGAGTGACCACAACCAGGCTGAAGTCACTCTCCAGACCAGCAGAGCCTGGGGCACATTGGCAGCTCCGTGTGCACACTGCCAGTGTGAGCATGACATAGTACATTATAATTATTTCAGTGTTTCCATTTTCTTCACATAGCGAATATTCACCTACAGACAGGGACCACACCTTCTTCATGCTATAACCCAAGTCAGCAGGGCATTTTAGCACATAGTATTGCTCCTAGTAAATATATAACATAAATGAGTGCCTGAAATTTGTTAAGTTGAAGCTTCACTCGCTGTATTCCTAAATCCTTTCTAGAAACCACAATCTATCCAGATATATAGTACAGACAGAGAATCTTTTTCAGTCTACAGTACACAATAAAACACTTTGACCAAACCTGAATAGCTCACAGATTTATTTTTGTGTCAACTGTTATAGGCCAAGAATACCCTAACTTCCACAGGGTGACGAAATAATCATTTATCCTTTCTGGGGCCATCCAATGACAAAGATATCCAAAATCGAGTCTGAGAATCTGTTTAACACTCCACAGCTTTCTTCAGCCAACAAATCTCCATGCAGGAAAGACAAGTGTACCTTAGAGCAGAAATTTTTAAGTAAAGGATCAGGAGGCCTCAGGAGAATTCAGATATAAGTGTTTGAAGATACTAATCCTACTTGCATGACAGCAAACCCAGCTACAAAGAAAAACAAAGAAACATTAAAGGATGAATACAAAATGTAAATACTCAAGTGTGGTAAATCAATCAGGACCTATGGTACAAAGACAAACACAGGGCCCCAGCAAAGACAATGACCGATTTTCCAAGCAGAGACAAAAGAAAGGAAAGGCATGACTCATAGTACCTGGAGAGGTAGAAAACACATTAGATGGATAAACTGAAGCAAATTATAGGAGGATTTCTTGGAGCACCAAATAAAGACAGTGGCAAATCTAACTTCCCTGTGCAGACAGATGGATGATCTTGCCGCATTTCTATAGGTCATCACCAGACAGGGTTTCAGGAAACCACAAGGATGAACAGTGGCATTGAGAGAAGTTCAGAACAAAACTGTTAACAGCCACATTGTATTTTAATAAAAATAACATATTCATTTATTCACTAGTTTATTCATTCAACAAGCCTTGTGGAGTAACTCCAGATGCCTGCACATTGCCCCAAAAAGTAAGATAAAATTAGATCGTTTTCCTGCCATGAAAAAGCACAGTATCTAATGCAGATACACGTGGACGTAAACAGATAAATTATTGTGCAATGCTTTAAGTGCTACAATGAAAGCAGGGACACTTCTTTTTATAGCACTTAAAAAAGAAAAGTGTGAAATATAAGCAAACATGGTATGGTAACAGATGGAGAGGCTAAATCACAGCCTAGACCACCTTCATGTGTTCACTGGGCAGTTACAAAAGCCTGTACTTCCCTTCAGTCTGGATGCCCTCCAAGCCATTTCCTATAAGACAATTAAATTCATCTTTGTAAAATGTAGACCTGCTTTAAACTCTTCAATTGCTTGCCATTCTTCCTAGGATAGAGAAGATAACTTTGGTTTATAAAACCTTGTTATCTTAAGCTATAGATATTTATTTTCTCACAGTTTTGGAAATTGGAAGTTGGAGATCAAGGTGCTGGAAGATTTGGTTTCTCCTGAGACCTCTCTCCTTGGTTTTCTTATGGTCCTTGCTCTACGTAGATACCTGGTATCTCTCTTTGTGTCCATATTTCCTCGGTCTGATTGGATTAGGACAGGGGTGGGGAACTTGCTCGTGCCCTTAAGACCACATGTGTCCTCAAGTGCTACCCTTTGACTGAATCCAATTTTTATTTTAAATAATACATTTCTGTTCATCTTTTGTATTTTCCTTTATTTTTAATATGAACACATTCAAAACACCAAAGAATAAGATGTTTGATGAAAACACATCCAAGATTGACCAGCACAATTAGAACATTAGCAAACTATAAGAGCCAAATTGACGACCACTACATTCATAATTTTGCCTTAATTTCTCCTTCCTAACTGACCCCACTATGTCACAAGACTGGTTGGGCAGAGTTTATGGGGCCGAGTAGCCAATCTGTGATCAGCTGTTGACAATGGTGCATTGTGTTTCTGTTTGAATTGGAAATTGTGAATAGTTGTATAGCTTGAGAGTATTTTTTAATTCTATCTTCTTAATAGTCTGTAATGTCAAAGAAGACCAAGAGAACACAGAAGGAAGAAAACAGATTTTTAATGAGGAACTGCAATATTATCTTGTTTCTGCTAAGGATAAGATGATTTGCTTTTTCTATGAAATTCAATAACAATATTAAAGAGATTCACTGCTCATCAGAGTTTAACACTCATAAGGACCACAAAAAATTTTAAATTAGAGGGAAAGGCATGAACAATTGTACTGCAGAAGTTAAAAGATTAAAAACAAAAACAAAGACAATTCTCTTTCAAGCAGCAATAAGACCTGGAAATAATGCCACTGAAACAACTTCTAAAAAATAGCTTACATACACAAGAAAAAAGGGAAGCCATTCAGTGATGTACAAATTGTGAAAGAATGAATCTTCAAAGTTGTAAGGTGCTTAGACCCTGATAATGTTTCAAAGTACAAACAACTGCCACTTCCCTGGAGAACCACAACTGATTCGCAACACAAATTAGCCTCCAATTTAACAGAACAACTTCACACAATACTTCAGAAGGAAAACATATATTATTCAACTGCTTCTCATAACAGATTTTCTTTGCTACAAAGAGTTACTCGCTTTGGGCACTCTTGCAAACAGAGTACAGGGAATAGATATCTTCAACAATTTTCGAGATAAATGTGATATTGAACTGAATTTGGAAAATTTTAGTGAGTATATATACAGACGGTGCACCTTCCATGCCAGGAAAATTTTAAGCTTTTATTGCACAGATAAAAAGGTATTACTGGGTCCAGATGCTCTCAGTTCTTTTCATTGTATCTTGCACCAGCAAGATCTCTGTGTTAAAGCTACTATTAATATTTTTAGTGATACTTCACAAAAAGTCATAAGTTTTGTTGACCGTAGTAGTGCAAATGTAACACAGCATCATTGTTTTTGTAATATGCTAAGGTTGAACAATGAGGTATTCGTGTGGATTTACCATATCGTTCTGAAGTGTGTTATCACAGGGACAAGTTGTAGCCAAACTTTGATCTCTGTGAGAACACACTGTTAAATTTTATGAAGAACAGTGTTAGCAATGTGATTTATAGAAAGAACATTTCTATAGGAATGTAGCATTTCTGTGTGGTAGCATATCAAATTAAAACTACTTGAATATTTCTTTGCCTAATTGAGTACAGCTAAATTAACACAGCCTTCCAATATGAAAAGGTTCCCCACTTCTGGATTAGAGCCTCCCCTAAAGGCTTCATTTTTACCTTGGTCACATCTTTAAAGGGGTCCTCTATGGAAATACAGTCATTTCTTGGAGCATTGGTGGTTAGAGCCTCAACCACTGAACTGGGAGGGGGCAAGGGCACAATTCCCCCCATAACAAAGCACCTCTTTTCAGTTCTTGAAGCATTCCGTGCTGACTCTCAATTCAGTTCTTCACACATGCTATTAATACTTCTTGGCTGCTTTTCTCCTCTCATTTCAGTAGGTTAATATCAATTAATTCTTGTGATTTAAGAAATTCTTTCCTAGTTTTTCATATTGAGTATGTTGTCTCATTATATATTGCTATATCTCCTTTATAGAAATCTGTCCTCTTGAAATCATGTACATAATTACTCATAATCATATGTATAAATGTCTCTTACACAATGAATCTATTAATATAGGAATAATGTCTTTTATGCCTATATTCATCCTTTTATTCACTTTATGAAATTATACTCAATTTTATTTGTTTTCTTTGCATTTATAATATATTCTCTCCATTAAAGAAATTGGTCTTGTTTTCATTACAAATACCTATCCCTCTATGTCTGTTATCTTATTTATAATTATTTTTGAGTTGTTTGCCTTTGTGTTCTATATTTTTATTAAAAATATAGATTAATTTTTCAATTGTGTCTGTTCTTTTGCCTCTAGTTTCTATTGTATGCATTGGTTTTGAAGTGAAGTTTCTCCAAATCTCAGTTTTCTCATACTTATGGTCTTCTTTTGTATGACATTCTATTCTTCTACTCTTTATCAATCAAACATACAAGAATTTAACAATGATAGAATAAATGGTACTCACTAAAACAGTAGGAATAATATCTATACTTTTGATACAAGTAAAAGGACAATTAACTAAAAAAGAATCTATAGTAAAGGCAGAAAAATGGTAATAAAAGATAACTCAATCCCAGGAGGCAAAATAATTGATTATAAGAGGCAGTCTGATTACAGAGATGATACAAAAACATAAGAAGTTCACAATAAATTCAAATTTAGTAACTATCCTACAAATGTAAATGGAACATATTTCTCTTTGTCTGTTGCATACAGCATTAAATACTTTTAATTCATAGAAACTTATTAAAGAATTAACTTTGGAGGGAAATAAAGCAGAGAGTTCAATACAGAAACAGAAGAATTTGTCAAGGGGCAATTGTATTCAAAAATAAACTGGTAGAACAACATTAATATCACAGAAAAATTCAAGGCAAAAAGGTTTAATGGCTAAAAATTTAAACACTGTATATTATTAAAAATATATCCACTAAGAAAAAAATAATTATGAACTTTAATGGTCAGCAGATAAAGAAATTATGAAGCAAAATTATAGAGTTAAGGTAGAAATCTAAAGAGAACATTAATCATAGAAAGAGATTCTATTTATTTTTTCCAGAAACAGATTGCCTATACAAATAAAAAAAATCAATAATGTAAGATATTTTTTAAAAGTTTAATCTAGTTTTTATAAAGATAACCTTTTACCTAATAAATAAACACACATTTTTCTATTACATTGAACACTCCTAAAACAAATGATACACTATAATATTTCACTATATTTAAATGTGTTTATGAGATGTTTAATTATTTTATGGAACAGCAAAAATATGTATTTACTGTTGATTAATAGCCATAAATAGTAGGACATATACCAATTTCAGAGATGGGGAAATGTGAAAAGCAGTTGTTTTGCAATCAATAAAATATAGTAATTAACAAAGTTACACAACAGATTTCAAATATTTATCAAAGTTTCTTACTACAGCAAAATTAAACAACAGTGTAAATATACAATTATCACTAAGCATAAAATAACTATTAAAATTGGAGAAATATATTGTAATAGAGATTACAGGTGCTCACCCCATACAATTTCTTTCTCTCTACTTCCTGGACACAGAGCTATTATTTCCCAGACACCTCCAACCCTGCCATGCCATTAGCTGTGATCTTATGCCAGAGACTAACTAATGAAAGGTGAATGGCTATGACACAAGATAAATTTATAATTATTAACATATAAAATAATTCTGTACATATTAAAATAGAAGAGAAGCTCAAGAAAAATTACTAGACTTACTAAGATAATTCCTTGAGAATGCTGTTAACTGGATCAAAATAAAATTTGAACAAAAATACATAACATTAAGTCAGCTTCTAACAATGGAAAAATACTATATTTTTACTCACATAATAATCAAAAGCTCATGAAAGAATATAAAAACAACTATTTAGAGAGATGTAGAGCAAATAAATGTAAGCAGAAATTGGAGGATAGTCAAGCCATGAAAGAAAGTCGTATAGCACTTAACGATATTGGCATTTGTGTGGCTTTCTTACAAAAGGACTTGTCACTCAAAAATGGCAAGGGATGGCTAGAACTCAAAATTGAGGACATAGGACATTAAATATGAATTTCCCAAAGTAGTTGGTATGGGAAGAAAGTTCCAGAAAAAAAGAGTCTAAAAAGAGGAAAGCTGGAAAACCTTCAGATGGCCTCCTCCCAAATCCCTGACTCATCTCTGCATTGCATAATCTTAAGTGATTTGAAGAACAATAGTTGAAAGGCTGAAATAAAAGAGCAGTTGTAATTATTGCCCACTGAAGAGGAAAGAGATTTAGATTTTAAGTCCATTCAAGTAAGCTGCTTGCTAAAGCAAAATTAAGATAATAGAGGGGTAAGCAAGCCCAAAGTCTGTAGAATATATGATCCACAATATTCACTAGAAAAAAAATTGTTTAAACTACTATATGCAAAGAAAAAGAAGGACTGAATGATGGGGAAAGAAAGCATTCAAAGGAAACAGATCACCAATGATGCAAATGTCAGAAGTATCAAATAAGGACTTTAAAGCAGCTGTTACTTTAAAAAAAGTCAGATTTTCAAAGAATAACATGATCGTGATAGAAGATCAAATAGAAAATAGATAAAAAATTGACACCATAAAAAGAATAAGAAAATTGAAAATTCTAGAATGAAAATGTATGTATAGGAAAGAAAAAATCATTGGCGTAAGAATAGTTTTAATATAGCAGAAGAAAGACTAAGTGATAGATGACTAAAGAGAGATAAAGACTAAAGATAGACGAAAACAGACATAAATAATTGGTAAAGAAAAGTGAGCCTTAGAGAAGTGGAAGAAAATACCAAATAGTTATACACATGATTGATATCTCAGAAGTAGAGAAAATAGAAATAAGGAGAAAAATACATATGAAGATATGTAAATGTAACATAAGAAGGTAAAGTGAATGACAAAGAGGGAGCAAAAAGCATTTGAAGATACAATGGCCAAGATTCTTCCAAATTAAATGAAAGTATTGATCTCTATAGCCAGAGAAATCAATCACACTCCAAGTAGGATAAATACAAAGAGATTCATCCCTACACTAATTATGCCAAACTCTTAAGAGACAAAGTCCATCTTAAAAGACAATACTAAAATAAATGAGAGAAAGTGACTTATCACAAGAAAGGGATGTTTGCTTATGAGGCAAGAGGAGTGACTCAACAGAGCCAAGAGAAAACTTTCTGATATGCTACAACTGCTCTGTTTCCTGATGGACTGACGTCTTTGTTGCTTGAGTATGTACTTGATGAGCTTATACATTCATCAAATACACTTAAAATCTCAACAGTTCATCTACAAAAATAAATATATCAGTGAAAAAATAGGGAAATGGCAATAAAAACAGATCTGGAGAAAACTATATGCTAGTTGATTGGATACGTTTCACACACCATGATCCATAATTGGGCAACCTTCTAAATGCTTGGAAGATAAACCTGGGGGATTAAAAAGTTGGTAATATGTGATTCTTTTAATTGCCAATATGGTTGGAAAGATAATGCATAACAATCTCTGAATTACATTTGAGTAAAGTGATTGATGAAAGAAAAAAGAACACATATGAAGAAATACTAGATAATAGATAATAATAGATAGTAGATGTTGTACATCTACAACAGATGTACTTTAAAGATGAAGACATGGAGATTGAAAGTCGAGGAAACAAATACTCAAAGTTATCAGAAGAAAGCTGAGGAGTCGGGGTTTTATAGTAATGCCAGACTAAAGTTTAGACTTCAAGGGAAGAAATATTAACAGAGGTAAGCAGAAAAAGTTCAATGAAAAAAAATTTGTAAGAAAGATAAAACAGTTAAAGTCATACCTCATTTTATCATTCTTCACCTTTTACCCTTCACAGATACTGTGTTTTGTACAAATTGAAGGTTTGTGGCAACCTGGCAAGGAACAGTCTATCAGTCCCATTTATCCAACAGCTCTCTCACTTGTGCTTCTGTGTCACATTTTGGGATTTCTCACACTATTTCAAACTTTTGAATTATCCCTTTCTTGTTATGGTGCTCTGTGATCAGTGATCATTGATGTGAGTATTGTAATTGTTCTGGGGCACATGAGCTGCACCAAACAAACTTAATAAAAATGTTCTGACTGCTCCACTGACCAGACATTTCCTCTCTGTCCTTGGGCCTCCCTATTCCCTGAGATACAAGAATATTAAAATTGAGCCAATTTATAATCATATCATGGCTTTCACAAGTCTCTCATTTTAAATCAAGAGCTAGAAATTATTAAGCTTAGTGAGAAAGGCATGCTGGAAGTGTAGATAGGCTGAAACGTAGGTCTCTTGCACCAAGCAGCCAAGTCATGAATGCAAAGGCAAAGTTCTAAAGGAAATTAAAACTGCTACTTCAGTGAACACGTGAATGATAAGCAAGTGAAACAGCCTATTGCTACTTTGGAAATGTTTTAAATGTTCTAGATAGAAGATCAAACCAACCACATCATTCCCTTAAGCCAAAGCCTAATGGAAAGCAAGACCTTAATTCTCTTCAATTTTTTGAAGGCTCAGAAAGGTAAGGAAGCTTCAGAAGGGAAGTTTGAAGTTAGCAGAAGTTGGTTCATGAGGTCTAAGGAAAGAAGCCGTCTCTAACTTAATACAAGGTGAAACAGAGTGCTGATGGAGAAAATGCAGCAAGTTATCCAGAAGATCTATCTTACAGGGGTCCTCAAACTTTTTAAACAGGGGGCCAGTTCACTGTCCCTCAGACCATTGGAGGGCCAGACTGCAGGCCCCGGGACAAGTTGGCTGCTAAGCAGGACAGGCAGTG